>NC_088280.1:15210-389225 GCF_036013445.1 Caloenas nicobarica
CAGGACCCCCCCGGCCCCCCCCCTGTCCCCCAGGACCCCCCCGGCCCCCCCGTGTCCCCCAGGACCCCCCGGCCCCCCAACCAAGGAGCGGCAGCCGGACGAGCGGGGGCTCCAGCAGGTGCTGCAGCTGCTGCAGGACCCGCGGTCACCGAACACGGGGACACAGCGGCTGGTGCAGGACGTGTCCTGGGTGGGGGGACACGGGGGGACAGGGTACATTGGGGGACATGGGGACATTGGGGGGGCACGGGGACACAGCAGCTGGTGCAGGACGTGTCCTGGACGGGGGGACACGGGGGGACATTGCGGGGACACAGGGACATTGGGGGACAGGGGGATACGGGGGGACATCGGGGACACATGGGGGTCCCTGACCCTCCCGTAGTGCCGGGGGCTGGCACGGGTTGAACTGGGGGCCCCGGGGCCCGGAGGTGATGACAGACCGTGCGCTGATGCCCCTGATGCTGGTTGTGTTCGTACTGTCTGATCCGGGGGGGCCCCACGGTGTGACACGGTGTCCCCTGGTGTCCCCCAGTGTCCCCTGTTCCCCAGGGTGACGTGGAGGAGGACGACACCGTCCCCACTGCCCCAATGTCCCCAGGGTGACGTGGAGGACGACACCGTCCCCCACTGTCCCCAATGTCCCCAGGGTGACGTGGAGCATGACACCGTCCCTCACTGTCCCCAATGTCCCCAGGGTGATGTGGAGGACGACACCGTCCCTCACTGTCCCCAATGTCCCCAGGGTGACGTGGAGCATGACACCGTCCCTCACTGTCCCCAATGTCCCCAGGGTGATGTGGAGGACAAGACCGTCCTTCGCTGTCCCCAATGTCCCCAGGGTGACGTGGAGGACAAGACCGTCCCTCACTGTCCCCAATGTCCCCAGGGTGACGTGGAGGACGACACCGTCCCTCACTGTCCCCAATGTCCCCAGGATGACGTGGAGGACAAGACCGTCCCTCACTGTCCCCAATGTCCCCAGGGTGACGTGGAGGACGACACCGTCCCCACTGTCCCCAATGTCCCCAGGGTGACGTGGAGCATGACACCGTCCCTCACTGTCCCCAATGTCCCCAGGGTGACGTGGAGGACGACACCGTCCCCCACTGTCCCCAATGTCCCCAGGGTGACGTGGAGGACAAGACCGTCCCTCACTGTCCCCAATGTCCCCAGGGTGATGTGGAGGACGGCACCGTCCCCCACTGTCCCCAATGCCCCCAGGGTGACGTGGAGCATGACACTGTCCGTCACTGTCCCCAATGTCCCCAGGGTGACGTGGAGGACGACACCGTCCCGCACAGCGAGCGGGACACCCGGCCGCGGTTCCACAAGTCGCGCACGGTGACGGTGACGCTGCCGCACGAGGAGCCCGACGGGGACGACGATGGGGACGACGGTTGGGACAACGCCGGGGACGCGCTGTCCGACTGGAACCTGCGTACGGGCCGGGCCGGAGCGCTTCGTTAGCGCTTCGTTAGGGCTTCATTGTCGGCGGTTAATTAATGACAGCAGGGAAGTGCTCGGCGGCTGCCCTGGACGTCCTGGGTTTGTTAAGGGTTAATTGGGGGTTAATTAGGGTTAATTATGGCAGGGAAGTGCTCGGCTGCCTGGGTTCGTTAGGGGTTAATTAGGAGGTGTTAATTAGGTGTAATTAATTAGGACGCGCTGGCCACCGTGCTCGGTTCGGAGCCGCTGCCGCGGGTGCTGCACGGGAGCAACCGCCTGCGGGAGGCGGCTGCAGGTACAAACCGGGGCTGGGGACAAATACAGGGGTTTGGGGACAAATACAGGGGTTTGGGGACACCCAGGATGGTTTGGGGACAGATCAGGGGCTTTGGGGGACAGCCGGGGCAGTTTGGGGACAGCTGGGGCGGTTTTGGGCTCCGGGGGTGACGAGGACCCTGCGCTGAGCCGCTGTGATTGTGGCGTGTTCGTACTGGCCGACCCGGAGCGGACCCTTTTTGCCCCATTTTCGCTGTTTTTTTTGCCGTGTTTTTGCACTTTTTTGCCCGTTTGTCCCCGTTTCTGATGTTTTTTGCCTGTTTTCCGCCGCGCTGGAGGAGGTGAGCGCCGAGCTGGGCCCGTGTCTCGGCTTCATCCCGGACATGCTCGTCTTCGCCTTCGGGAAACACCAGCACAGGAACCTCAACCGGCCGGTAACGTCACCGGTGTCACCGGTGTCACCTCCCCATCCCCAGGGTCCCCTCTGTCCCCCCATGTCCCCCCGTGTCCCCGGACCCGCTGATGACAGTGACAGACATTCGAATCCCGAACTCGCGCTGTGGAACTCGCTGCTCTGAGGGTCTTCGGGCGGGGGGAGCGTCCCCCGGCCCCCCATGTCCCCTCCTGTCCCCTCCTGTGTCCCCCGGCCCCCCATGTCCCCTCCTGCGTCCCCTGGCCCCCATGTCCCCTCTGCATCCCCCGGCCCCCATGTCCCCTCCTGTCCCCTCCTGCATCCCCCGGCCCCCCATGTCCCCTCCTGCATCCCCCGGCCCCCATGTCCCCTCCTGTCCCCTCCTGCGTCCCCCGGCCCCCCATGTCCCCTCCTGTCACCTCCTGCGTCCCCCGGTCCCCCGTGTCCCCTGGTGTCCCCCATGTCACCTTGTGTCTCCCCTGTGTCCCCCCATGTCGCCCTCATGACACTGTCCCCGTGTCCCCCTGTGTCCCCCCAATGTCATTCCTGTGTTCCCCCATGTCCCCCCCCATAACAGTGTCCCCCCCGGTGACCCCGTCCCCATGTCCCCGTCCCCACATCCCTGTCCCCGTGTCCCCCCGGTGTCCCCGTCCCTGTGTCCCCCCCACATCCCCGTCCCCATGTCGCCGTCCCCATGTCCCCCCCGGTGTCCCCGTCCCTGTGTCCCCCCCACATCCCCGTCCCCATGTCGCCGTCCCCATGTCCCCCCCGGTGTCCATGCCCCCCCTGCCCTGCGGGGACCCCCCGAACCCAGCATGTCCCCCCCAAACCCAGCGTGTCCCCCCCGGACGCGATGGCCGAGCTGCGGCAAAGCTCCTCCGCGCTGCGGGGCGACCTGGCCGGGGGGGGACACCCCGAAAGCCGCCGGGGGGGTCCCCGCGCTCATTGATCCAGCCCCCCCGTCCCGCAGCCGAGCTCGTGCCATCCGGGGCGCCAACCTGAACCCCGAGTTCGTCTCCGTCTGCAGCAGCGCGACCCGGGCTGGCGGGGAGGCAGATCTGCGGAGGAAGAATTGGGGATAAAAGCGTCCAAAAAGGGGGCTCGGGGAGGGGGCGGGGCCGTGACCCCCTTGTCCAGCCCCCCCGCATGCACAGGGACCTGTGGGACCCTATAGGGACCTACAGACCCCTACAGACCGCTATAGACACTTACAGACTCCTACAGATACCTAGAGACTGCTATAGACATGTATACACCCCTACAGAGCCCTATAGACACGTATAGACCTCTATAGACACCTACAGACCGCTATAGACACTTACAGACCCCTACAGGCCCCTATAGACACGTATAGGCCCCTACAGGCCCGTATAGGCCCCTACAGACCCCTATAGACACCTATAGATCTCTACAGATCCCTACAGACCGCTATAGACACTTACAGACTCCTAGAGATACCTACAGACCCCTATAGACGTGTACACCCCTACAGAGCCCTATAGACACGTATAGACCCCTATAGACACCTACAGACCCCTACAGGCCCCTATAGACACGTATAGACCCCTACAGGGTCCTATAGACACCTATAGACCCCTACAGGCCCCTATGGACACGTATAGACCCCTACAGGGTCCTATAGACACCTATAGACCCCTACAGGCCCCTATGGACACGTATAGACCCCTACAGACCCGTATAAATTCGTTCAGACCCCTATAGACACCTATAGATCCCTACAGACCGCTATAGACACTTATAGACCCCTACTGACCCCTATAGGCCCCTACAGACGCCTATGGACACCTATAGGCCCCTATAGGCCCCTATGGACATGTATAGGCCCCTACAGGCCCCTGTGGACACGTATAGGCCCCCACAGGCCCCTATGGACATGTATAGGCCCCCACAGGCCCCTATGGACACGTATAGGCCCCCACAGGCCCCTACAGACCCGCGGGGGGCGGGGCCGCGTGGCTCGTGTTTTGTTTCTTTTTTTTTCCGCCCGTTTTGTTCCGGTTTCTTTTCCGTTTACAGCGGGGGGAGGGGCGGGCGCGGTGGCACCGCCCCCCCGCCCCCGCCCGGCAAACAGAGCCCGTCACGGACCGTCCGCGGCGCCGGCGCCGTTTGTTCGGGGCTTTTTGGGGGGGAATCGCCGCCGTTTCCCGGTCGCTCCCGGTGCCGCGGCGGCCACACGTGGCCCACTTCCGGCGCCGCTGGGTGGCGTCACGACGCGCTTCCCCAGTCCCATTGGAGGAGGCGAGCGTCACGTGGGGGGCGGCGCGCCGGAAGCGGAAGCCGCCGTGGCCGTGGCGACGGGACGCGTCGGGGCCGGGCTGGGCCGGGTCCCGGTACCGGGGGGGGTCGGGGGGGCCCGAACCGCTTGTTGGGGGCGGGGGGGGCGGGGAGGAGGGGGCGGGGGGCAGCGGGGCCGGGGCGGGTCCCGGTACCGGCAGCGGGGCGGGCGGGGTCGCGTTGCGGGAGGACCCGGGGCCTGGGGGGGGGGTCCCGGGGCCTGGGGGGGGGGTCCCGGGGCCTTGGGGGGGTCCCGGGGTTTGGGGGGGTCCCGGGGCTGATGAGGCGGGGTCCTGTGCCTCCTGGGGAGGTTCCGGGGCCTGGGGGGGGCTGGGATTTTGGGGGGATCTCGGGGAGGGGTCCCGGGGGTCTGGGGGGGTCCCGGGGTTTGGGGGCCTCGGTGTAACGGCCTGGGGGGTGCGGAACGGAGGGTCCCGGTACTGACACCCCCCCCCCCAGCCATGGACGGGGCTCCCAGCGACCCCCCCGGGGACCCGCCGGCACCGGCCCCGGGTCCCCCCGCGCTGCCCAGGCGGGCGGCGGGAGGCGGGGGGGCCCCGGGGGGGGTCCCGGCGCTGCTGTCGCTGCCGCTGGAGCTGCTGCTGCGGATCCTGGCGTTCCTGGGGGCGCGGGAGCTGCGCGGGGTCCTGCCCCGGGTGTGCCGGGCGCTGCGGGACGCGGCGCGGGACCGGGCGGCCTGGAGGGCGCGGCTGCGGGAGAGCGCGGGGGGGCGGCTGCCCGTGCTGGACGGTGGGTCTGGGGGGGCCTGGGGGATTGGGGGGGGTCCTGGGGTCTGGGGGATCCGGGGGTCTGGAGGTCCTGGGGGGGCAGCCGCCCGTGCTGGACAGTGCGGCTGGGGGGGTCCTGGGGGATTGGGGGGTCCTGGGGGATTGGGGGGGTCCCTGGGGTCTGGGAGATCCGGGGGTCTGGGGGTCCTTGGGGGGCGGCTGCCCGTGCTGGACGGTGGGTCTGGGGGGGCCTGGGGGATTCGGGGGGCCCCCAGGGTTTGGGGGATCCCGGGGGCTGGGGGGGCTGGGGGATTGGGGGGGTCCTGAGGGTCTGGGGGGTCCTGGGGGATTGGGGGCGGTTCTGAGGGCTGGGGGGTCCCTGGGGTTTGGAGGATCCTGGGGTCTGGGGGGTCGTGGGGGATTGGGGGGGTCCCTGGGGTCTGGGGGGTCTGGGGGGTGGTTTGGGGGGGCTGTGGCGGCTGCAGCACAGGGGGGCGGCTGCCCCTGCTGGATGGGGGGGTTCCAGGGGGCTTTGGGCCCCCCCCCGTGATTTCGGGGCCCCCCCGGTTCTGCAGACGAGGAGTTTGACGTCCCGGGCGCCTGCGTGGAGCTGGAGGAGCTGCTGCAGCGCTGGGGGGGGCGCGGGGGGGCCGCCCCCCCAATGGAGCATTTCTCGCTGGACGAGGGACATTTCGCCTCCGTCGACTCCGTCCTGCTGCTGCAGGTGGGGGGGCCCCGATTCTGGGGGGGTCCTTGTTTCTCTGGGGGGGGTCCCTGGTTTTGCGGGGGATTCCGCAGTTCTTGTGGGTTCCCCCTGATTCTGGGGGGGGGTCCCAGTTTTGGGAGGGTTCCCTGGTTCTGGGGTGGGGGTCTCTGATTCTGGAGGGGGAATCTCTGCTTCTAGGGGGGTTCCCTGACTCTGGGGGGGTCCTTGTTTCTGGGGGGATCCCCAGTTCTGAGGGGGGGCCCTGATTCTGGGGGTCAATCCCTGGTTCTGTGGGGGTTTCGTGGCTCTATGGAGGTTTCCTGGTTCTGGGGGGAGTTCCCCGGTTCTGTGGGGGATCCCCGGTTCCAGGGGGGGGATTCCCTGGTTCTAGGGGTTCCCCCCTGACTCTGGGGGGGTGTCCTCCGCCCAGGGGGGCACCCTCTGTGTTTCAGGCGCCCGCGACCGCAACGTGAACCTGTGGGACCTGCGGGAGCTGGGCCAGGCGCCGGGGCGGGCGCTGGTGAAGGCGCTGGGCACCGAGCGCACCGGGACGCACAAGGTGGGTTCCCCCCATTCCCCGCGGGGTCCCCCCATTTTGGGGGGCCCTGGAGCTGTTTTCCCCCCCCCCGGCAGGGCTGGGTTTGGTGTTTGGCTGCGCGGGACCTCTCGGTGTGTTCGGGCTCCTGGGACAGCACCGTCAAGCTCTGGGACCTGGGGGCCGAGGGGCAGCAAATCGGGGAGATCAGGTACCCCAGGGTGGGGTTCGGGGGGCCCCGGTGGGTTGGGGGTCTGGGGGGGCGGCTGCCCATGCTGGATGGTGAGTGCGGGGGGGGCAGGGGGGGTCCTGGGGGTTTGGAGGGTCTGGGTGGGGTCCCAGGGCTTTGGGGGGTCTGTGGGGGTCCCGGTGATTTGGGAGGATCCTGGGCTTGGGGGGGTCTGGGGGGGTCCCAGAGCTTTGGGGGGTCTGTGAGGGTCCCGGGGGTGTGGGGGGGCCTGGGGGGGTGGCTGCCCATGCTGGATAGTGAGTGGGGGTGGGCCTGAGGGGGTCCTGGGGGCTTGGGGGGTCCCAGGGATCCCGTGGGGTCTGGGGGGGTCCCGAGGCTTTGGGGGGTCCCGGGGGGGTCCTGCTCGCCCTGACCCCCGCTCTGCGCAGGGAGAAAGCGGCCGTGCTGTGTCTGTCCTACCGCCCCGACGTCATCGTCACCGGCACCTACGACAAGACGGTGTCGATGTACGACCCGCGAGGTGGGCAGGGCACCCGGGGGGGGCTCGGGGGGCTTTTCGAGGGGCTCATCGTGCCCCCGCCCCGGCTCGCCGTGCCCCCCCAGCCGGGCAGGCCCTGGTGCGCAGCTACAAGCCCCACGCCAGCGCCGTCCTGTCCTTGGCCGCCGACGAGCGGCTCATCGTGTCGGGCAGCGAGGACCGAACGCTCGTCGTGTTTGACCGGCGCGCCGGGGGGGTCCTGCAGCGCCTGCAGGTGGGACCCCGACCCGCGGGGGCGGCCGGGGGCTGCGCGTGCCCCCCCGTGTCACCCGTCCCCTGCGTGTCCCCCCCCAGCTGGAGAACTACCTGCTGTCCATGTCGTACCGCGGCTCGCAGCTCTGGGCCGGCGACAACCAGGGCCGCGTTTACGTCTTCGGGAGCGGCGGCGGCGGCTTCCAGCCCGCGCGGGTGGGTCCCGGGGGGTGCGGGGGGGTGCGGGTGCCCCCCCGCGCCTCACGGGCTGTTTCGTGTCCCCCCCCCGCAGTATTTCGACGTGGGGCACCGGCTGCAGATCACGGGGCTCTGGCACTCGCTGGGGTCTCTCTACACAACGTCAACCGACCGGACGCTGCGGGTGGGGGTCCCCGCGTCCCCCGCACCGGGGGGGGGCCCCTCGTGGGGCCGGGGGGGCGCTGCCCCCCCTTTTTTGGGGGGAGTTGGGGCTGCGAACGCCTTCGTCTCCTGCAGATCCACGTCCCCACGGACCCTCCGCGCACCATCTGCTCCTGGACGCACGACGACGTTCTCAACGGGGTGAGGAGGCGTCGCCCCCGCCACGCGGGCGTCCCCCCCGCGCCCCCCTGACACCCCCGTGTCCCCCCCAGGTCAGCGTGGAGGGCGACGTGGTGGCCGCAGCCTCCGGGGGCCTCTCGGTCGAGGTCTGGAGGCTCCGGACGTGACCCGGGGGGGTCCCCGCCGCCGGGGGGGGGTCCCCGCTCCCATGGGCTCCTGCCGGCTGCGGGGACCCCCCCGCGCCCCCCGACGCGGAGGAGCTGCCGCCTGCTCGCGGCTATTAAAGGGATTTGACTGGAGCGGAGGCTGCGGCTGCCGCGGGTTTGGGGCGAATTTGGGCGCTTTGGGGCGCTGCGGGGGCCAGAGGTTGCACGGTGAGCCCGCCGCGAGCCGAGCCGCTTCGCTTCCCGACGGCTCTTGCTCCTCGGCGGCCACCGTCCTGGCTCAAGATGGCGGCGCGCAGCTGTACGGCGGAGGAGCGGCGCGGGGAAACCGTACAACATGGCGGCGGGCGCCGTACGAGCGCAGGCGCAGTGCGGCGCGCTTCCGTACAACATGGCGGCGCGCAGTCACCGTGCAGCGCTGTGCCGTACAACATGGCGGCGCGCAGGCGCAGTTCGTCGCGGGTCCGTACAAGATGGCGGCGCGCAGGCGCAATGCGGCGCGTGTCCGTACAACAAGGCGGCGCGCAGGCGCAGTGCGGGGCGGGGCCGTAGAACCGTGGACGCGCAGGCGCAGTGCAGCGCGGCGCGGGTCCGTACAGCATGGCGGCGCAGTGAAGCGGCGGGAGCCCCGATGGCGGCGCCGGGGCCGGTTCCCGCCGGGGCGCTCCGGGCCGTCCTGCGGCCCAGCGGGGCCCTCCCGCCCGACAGCCTCCCGGTGCGCGGCTACGACTTCTCGGGCGGCCCGGACCACGCGGCGCTGCTCCGCTCCTTCCTCACCACCGGCTTCCAGGCCACCAGCTTCGCGCAGGCCGCGGCCGAGATCCGGCGGATGGTGGGTCGGGGTCCCGGGGGTCCCGGCGGGTCCGGGGGTTTTGGGGGGTCCGGGGGGGTTCCCGGGGGTCCGCGCCCGGGCCGCGCTGATGCCGCCGCCCGCAGATCGCGGCCAAGCTGCAGCCGCTGAGCGCGGAGGAGCGGGCCCGGGCCGCGCTGGCGGGGCCGCGTCCCCCCTCGGGCTGCACCATCTTCCTGGGCTTCACGTCCAACCTCGTCAGCTCGGGCGTGCGGGAGGCGATCCGGTACCTGGTGCAGAACAACATGGTGCGGGGGACCGGGGGGACCGGGGGGACAGGGACATGGGGGGACACGGGGGTACCGGGGGGACCAGGGGGACCGGGGGGACACGGGGGGACAGGGACACGGGGGGACATGGGGGGACCGGGGGGACACAGGGGGACCGGGGGGACACGGACACGGGGGGACACAGGGGGACAGGGACACGGGGGGACACGGGAGGACCGGGGGGACACGGGGGGACAGGGACACGGGGGGACCGGGGGGACACGGACACGGGGGGACATGGAGGACACGAGGCGACTGGGACACGGGGGGACTGGGGGGACCGGGGACACAGGGGGGACCGGGACACGGGGGGACGGGGATATGGGGGGGACCATCCGGTACGTGGTGCGGGGGCACCAGGGCATGGGAGGATATGGGGGCACTGGGGACACGGGGGGATATGGGGGTTCCGGGGACACGGGGGAATGGGGACACGGAGGGGACCATCCGGTACCTGGTGCAGAACAACACGGTGCGGGATGGGGGCACAGGAGGACATGGGGGGACACGGGGACACGGGGGATGCTGGGACACCGGGGGCTCTGGGGACCCCTGGGGGTTCTGGGGACATTCCAAGTGGGGGGGAACAGGGACACTGGGGACATCGCGGGGGGAGCTGGGGGTCCCCGGGGCGTCCCGGGGGGGGGTCCCGTTCCTGACGTGTCCTGGGGGTCCCCGGGGCATCCCGGGGGGGTCCCCGTTCCTGACGTGTCCTGGGGGTCCCCGGGGCATCCCGGGGGGGTCCCCGTTCCTGACGTGTCCTGGGGGTCCCCGGGGCGTCCCGGGGGGGTCCCCGTTCCTGACGTGTCCTGGGGGTCCCCGGGGCGTCCCGGGGGGGTCCCCGTTCCTGACGTGTCCTGGGGGTCCCTGGGGCGTCCCGGGTGGGGGGTCCCGTTCCTGATGTGTCCCCGCAGGTGGACGTGCTGGTGACGACGGCCGGGGGGGTGGAGGAAGATCTGATCAAGTGTTTGGCCCCCACCTACGTGGGCGATTTCAGCCTGCGGGGCCGGGACCTGCGCCAGAGCGGCCTCAACCGGTACGGGGGGGCTCGGGGGGGTCCCGGGGGTCGCTGTCCCCTCCCCGCTGTCACCATCCCCTCCGCAGCATCGGGAACCTGCTGGTGCCCAACGACAATTACTGCAAGTTCGAGGAGTGGCTGATGCCGCTGCTGGAGCGGATGGTGGACGAGCAGGAGAGCCAGGTGGGGCGGGGGGGCCCGGACGCCTGGGTCCCCTGCTGGGTGTGGGGGGGGGGCCCGGACACCTGGGTCCCCGTTTTGGGGGGGTTTTGAGGGTTGGGGTCCCCCAGGGCGTGCGCTGGACGCCCTCGCGGATGATCGCGCGGCTGGGGAAGGAGATCGACAACGCTGAGTCCATTTGCTACTGGGCACAAAAGGTGGGTTGGGGTCCGGGGGGGTCCCAGGGGGGTCCCCGCGGTGTCACCGCCCCCCGCGACCCGTCCCCGTGTCCCCAGAACGGGATCCCGGTGCTGAGCCCCGCGCTGACCGACGGCTCCTTGGGCGACATGATTTTCTTCCACTCGTACAAGCGCCCGGGGCTGGTTCTGGACATCGTGGAGGGTGCGTGTGACCCCCCCCGGACGCCGGGGTCCCCTCGCTGGGGACCCCCCTGTCCCTGTCCCCCCGCGGTGACCCCCGCGGTGACCCCCGCGGCGCCCCCGTCCCCCCAGACCTGCGGCTCATCAACACCCAGGCCATCTTCGCCAGGAAAACCGGGATGATCATCCTGGGCGGGGGGCTGGTGAAGCATCACATCGCGAACGCCAACCTGATGGTGAGGGGACGCCGGGGGGACACCGGGGGGACACCCTGGGGACACCGGGGGGAGACACTGGGGACACCCTGGGGACACCGGGGGGACACCGAGGGGAGACACTGGGGACATTCGGGGACACTAGGGAGACGCTGGGGACGTCCTGGGGACATGGGGGACACCCTGGGGACACTGAAGGGATACCTGGGGGACATTGGGGACAGGAGACACCAAGGCGAGACACTGGGGACATCCTGGGGACACCCCAGGGACAGGGGACACTGAGGGGACACCCTGGGTACAAGGGACACTGAGGTCACCCTGGGGACACCCTGGGGACACCCCGGGGACATTTGGGGACACCGGGGAGACACTGGGGATGTCCTGGGGACGCTGGGGACACCCTGGGGACACTGAAGGGATACCTGGGGGACACTGGGGACAGGAGACACCAAGGGGAGACACTGGGGACATCCTGGGGACACCCCAGGGACAGGGGACACTGAGGGGACACCCTGGGTACAAGGGACACCAAGGTCACACTGGGGACACCCTGGGGACACCCTGGGGACACCCCGGGGACAGGGGACACTGAGGTCACCCTGGGGACACCCTGGGGACATTTGGGGACACCAGGGAGACACTGGGGACATTTGGGGACACTGGGGAGACACTGGGGACGTCCTGGGGACACCCCGGGGACAGGGGACACTGAGGGGACACCAAGGGGACATGGGACACTGGGGACACCCTGGGGACATTTGGGGACACCGGGGAGACGCTGGGGACGTCCTGGGGACATGGGGGACACCCTGGGGACACTGAAGGGATACCTGGGGGACATTGGGGACAGGAGACACCAAGGCGAGACATTGGGGACATCCTGGGGACACCCCAGGGACAGGGGACACTGAGGGGACACCCTGGGTACAAGGGACACCGAGGTCACCCTGGGGACACCCTGGGGACACCCCGGGGACAGGGGACACTGAGGTCACCCTGGGGACATTTGGGGACACCAGGGAGACACTGGGGACATTTGGGGACACTGGGGAGACACTGGGGACGTCCTGGGGACACCCCGGGGACAGGGGACACCAAGGGGACATGGGACACTGGGGACACCCTGGGGACATTTGGGGACACCGGGGAGACGCTGGGGACGTCCTGGGGACGCTGGGGACACCCTGGGGACACTGAAGGGATACCTGGGGGACATTGGGGACAGGAGACACCAAGGCGAGACACTGGGGACATCCTGGGGACACCCCAGGGACAGGGGACACCGAGGTCACGCTGGGGACACCCCGGGAACAGGGGACACTGAGGGGACACCCTGGGTACAAGGGACACTGAGGGGACACCAGGAGGACACGGGACACTGAGGTCACCCTGGGGACACCCTGGGGACATTTGGGGACACCAGGGAGACACTGGGGACATTTGGGGACACTGGGGAGACACTGGGGACGTCCTGGGGACACCCCGGGGACAGGGGACACTGAGGGGACACCAAGGGGACATGGGACACTGGGGACACCCTGGGGACATTTGGGGACACCGGGGAGACGCTGGGGACGTCCTGGGGACGCTGGGGACACCCTGGGGACACTGAAGGGATACCTGAGGGACATTGGGGACAGGAGACACCAAGGCGAGACACTGGGGACATCCTGGGGACACCCCAGGGACAGGGGACACTGAGGGGACACCCTGGGTACAAGGGACACCGAGGTCACGTTGGGGACACCCTGGGGACACCCTGGGGACACCCTGGGGACAGGGGACACTGAGGTCACCCTGGGGACACCCTGGGGACATTTGGGGACACCAGGGAGACACTGGGGACATTTGGGGACACTGGGGAGACACTGGGGACGTCCTGGGGACACCCCGGGGACAGGGGACACTGAGGGGACACCAAGGGGACATGGGACACTGGGGGCACCCTGGGGACATTTGGGGACACTGGGGAGACGCTGGGGGGGACATGGGGGACACCCTGGGGACACCGAGGTCACCGTGGGGACACCCTGGGGACAGCGAGGTCACCGTGGGGCCGCCCCTTTGTCCCCCCCCAGCGCAACGGGGCCGATTTCTCCGTCTACGTGAACACGGCGCAGGAGTTCGACGGCTCCGACTCGGGCGCTCGGCCCGACGAGGCTGTTTCCTGGGGCAAGATCCGCGCGGACGCCGCCCCCGTCAAGGTGGGGGGGTCCCGGGGGGGGGCGCGCGGGGCCGGGGGGGTCCCCGCAGCCTCATTTCCCGCCGCGCCCCCCCCCCCAGGTTTACGCCGACGCGTCGCTCGTGTTCCCGCTGCTGGTGGCCGAGACCTTCGCGCAAACAGCCGAGGCCTTCGCCGGGGGGGGGGCCGGCGGGACCCCCCCACCCCGGGGTGACCCCCAAACCCCGGCGTGACCCCCCCACCCCACCCCCAGAGGCGGGAGCCCCGTCCCGGGGGGCCGCTCCTGCTTTGGGGGCGCTGAGCCCCCCACTACCTCTGCGGGGGCTCCTGCCCGGGGGGGGGTCCCAGGGCTCCTGTGTCCCCCCCCACGTCCGTCTGTCCCCGCCACGTCTGTGTGTCCCCCCAGCACCGTATTTATTTGCTCAAATCAAGTCAGGTCGCTGCCCCAATAAATCACTGCGGTTCCTGCACCCGCCTGGGGGGTGTTTGTTTATTTCCCTTTGGGGGGGCCCCCCAGCCCCGCACCGTCCCCCCCTCCTCGTCCGTGTGTCCCTCACACCTCCGTCCGTCTGTCCGCGCTGCCGCTGACCCGCGGCGGCTCCGGCCGCCGGGGTGGGGGGGGGGGGGCGTTTCTCAGCGGGGGGGTTATTTGTCGCCGGGGGGGTCCCCGCTGTCCCCCCCCGCGCCCTCCTCGTGCCCCCACAGCTGCACCTGCCCCCCCGTGGCCGCCAGGAGCTGCGGCCGCGCCGGGTGCAGCGACAACGAGCCCACGGCGCCGCGACCCACGGGCAGCCGCAGCAACAGCGAGCCCTGGGGGGACACGGGTGGGGGGTCACGGGTGGGGGGGGACGCGGGGTGGGGGTCCCCCTGCCCCCCCCCCGTGCCCCCCCACCTCCAGCAGGTCCCACAGGTAAACGTGTCCGTCCTCCGAGGCCGCGGCCGCGTGCGCGTCCCCGGCGCCCAGGGCGCAGTCCAGCCGGTACGAGCTGCTGCGGTGGCCCCGGTACCTGCGGGGAAACGGGGGACCCCCCTGAGCCCCCCAAATCCCTCAGGAGCTCCCGGATCCCCCCCAGTCCCCCTGAACCCCCAAATCCCCCCCAAATCCTCCTGGAGCCCCCCAGACTTCCCCAGCAACTCCCCGGTTTTTGGGGTACCCCCCGTTTTCGGGGTGTCCCCGTTTTCGGGGTGTCACTCCCCCAGCAGCTCCCCCGTTTTTGGGGTGTCCCCGTTTTCGGGGTGTCCCCGTTTCTGGGGTGTCCCCATTTTCGGGGTGTCACTCACTCCCCCAGCAGCTCCCCCGTTTTCGGGGTGTCCCCGTTTTCGGGGTGTCACTCACTCCCCCAGCAGCTCCCCCGTTTCTGGGGTGTCCCCGTTTTCGGGGTGTCACTCACTGCCCCAGCAGCTCCCCTGTTTTCGGGGTGTCCCCGTTTTCGGGGTGTCCCTCACTCCCCCAGCAGCTCCCCCGTTTCTGGGGTGTCCCCGTTTTCGGGGTGTCCCTCACTCCCCCAGCAGCTCCCCCGTTTTCGGGGTGTCCCCGTTTTCAGGGTGTCACTCAGTCCCCCAGCAGCTCCCCCGTTTCTGGGGTGTCCCCGTTTTCGGGGTGTCCCCGTTTCTGGGGTGTCCCTGTTTTCGGGGTGTCCCTCACTCCCCCAGCAGCTCCCCCGTTTTCGGGGTGTCCCCATTTTTGGGGTGTCACTCACTGCCCCAGCAGCTCCCCCGTTTTCGGGGTGTCCCCGTTTTCGGGGTGTCACTCACTCCCCCAGCAGCTCCCCCATTTCTGGGGTGTCCCCGTTTTCGGGGTGTCCCCGTTTCTGGGGTGTCCCTGTTTTCGGGGTGTCCCTCACTCCCCCAGCAGCTCCCCCGTTTTCGGGGTGTCCCCGTTTTCGGGGTGTCCCTCACTCCCCCAGCAGCTCCCCCGTTTTCGGGGTGTCCCCGTTTTCGGGGTGTCCCTCACTCCCCCAGCAGCTCCCCCGTTTTCAGGGTGTCCCCGTTTTCGGGGTGTCACTCACTCCCCCAGCAGCTCCCCGCTCTGCGCATCCAGCAGCCGCAGCACCGAGTCCAGACTGGCGGCCAACGCGCTCTGACCGTCCCGGCTGCGGCAAACGCTGCTCACGGGGCCTGGGGGGACACGGGGGGACACGGGGGGTCGGGGGGCCCCCCCACCTTGGGAGCCCCCCTCCCGGTTTCGGGGAAACCCCCCGGGCTGTCCCGAACCCCTCGACTCGCTCCCAATGCAGTCGCAGTAAAGCGCAGGTTGTAGCGGGGATTTGGGGGTGTCCCAAGAGCCCCCCCCATTTTGGGAGCCCCCCCACACTTGGGAGACCCCCCCCCAGCTTTGGGGGACCCCCCCGGGCTGTCCCGATCCCCCTGACTCACTTCTAATGCAGTTGCAGTAAAGCGCAGGTTTTGGGGTGTCCCGGGGGTTGGGGGACATCCCAGGAGCCCCCCCCCCGACTTTGGGACCCCCCCCAGCTTTGGGACCCCCCCCAGCTTTGGGGGACCCCCCCCCAGCTTTGGGGGAACCCCCCGGTTTTGGGGGAACCCCCCTCAGTTTTGGGGACCCCCCACACTTTGGGACCCCCCCCAGTTTTGGGGGCCCCCCCCAGCTTTGGGAGACCCCCCGGTTTTGGTGGACGACCCCCCGGTTTTGGGGGACCCCCCACACTTTGGGACCCCCCCAGCTTTGGGAGACCCCCCCCAGCTTTGGGACCCCCCCCCAGCTTTGGGAGACCCCCCCAGCTTTGGGGGCCCCCCCCAGCTTTGGGAGACCCCCCCCAGCTTTGGGACCCCCCCCCAGCTTTGGAAGACCCCCCAGCTTTGGGGGACCCCCCCAGCTTTGGGACCCCCCCCCAGCTTTGGGAGACCCCCCAGTTTTGGGGGACCCCCCCAGTTTTGGGGAACCCCCCAGCTTTGGGACCCCCCCCAGTTTTG
Organism: Caloenas nicobarica; assembly: GCF_036013445.1. NCBI lineage: Eukaryota > Metazoa > Chordata > Aves > Columbiformes > Columbidae > Caloenas > Caloenas nicobarica. Next base: position 31,243 of record NC_088280.1, read on the forward strand.
GGACCCCCCCCAGCTTTGGAAGACCCCCCAGCTTTGGGAGACCCCCCCAGCTTTGGGAGACCCCCCAGTTTTGGGGACCCCCCCAGCTTTGGAAGACCCCCCAGCTTTGGAAGACCCCCCAGCTTTGGGGGACCCCCCCCAGTTTTGGGGACCCCCCCATCCCGCCCCGACTCACTCCCGATGTAGTCGCACAGCAGCTGCCCGGCGCGCAGGTCGTAGCGCCGCACGCGGCCGTCCACGGAGCTGCGGAAAGCGGGGGGTCAGCGCCCCCCAGGAGCCGCCCCCCTCGCCCCGGGGGTCCCGGGGTCCCCTCACCCCGACAAGATCTCGTGCCGGGACACGGCGACGCTGGTGACGCCGTCCTTGGCCTCGGCCAGAACCTGCAGCGCGGCCGCGCGGCGCGAGCGGCAGTCCCAGCAGCGCACCGACGAGTCGATGGAGCCTGCAGCGGGCAGAAACGGGGGTCAGGGCAGAAACGGGGTTCAGGGCAGAAACGGGGTTCAGGGCAGCAACGGGGGGTCAGGGCAGAAACGGGGGGTCAGGGCAGAAACGGGGGTTCGGGGCAGCAACGGGGGGTCGGGGCAAAAATGGGGGGTCAGGGCAGAAATGGGGGGTCAGGGCAGAAACGGGGGGTCAGGGCAGAAATGGGGGTTCAGGGCAGAAACGGGGTTCAGGGCAGAAACGGGGGGTCAGGGCAGAAATGGGGGTTCGGGGCAGAAATAGGGGATCAGGGCAGAAATGGGGGTCAGGGCAGAAATGGGGGTTCGGGGCAGAAATGGGGGGTCAGGGCAGAAATGGGGTTCAGAGCAGAAACGGGGGGTCAGGGCAGAAACGGGGTTCAGGGCAGGAACGGGGGGTCAGGGCAGAAATGGGGGGTCAGGGCAGAAACGGGGGTTTGGGGCAGCAACGGGGGGTCAGGGCAGAAACGGGGGCTCAGGGCAGAAACGGGGGGTCAGGGCAGAAATGGGGGGTCAGGGCAGAAACGGGGTTCAGGGCAGAAACGGGGGGTCAGGGCAGACACGGGGGGTCAGGGCAGACACGGGGGTTCGGGGCAGCAACGGGGGGTCAGAGCAGAAATGGGGGTTCGGGGCAGAAACGGGGGGTCAGGGCAGAAACGGGGTTCAGGGCAGACACGGGGGGTCAGGGCAGAAATGGGGGTTCGGGGCAGAAACGGGGGTCAGGGCAGAAATGGGGGGTCAGGGCAGAAACGGGGTTCAGGGCAGAAACGGGGGGTCAGGGCAGAAATGGGGGGTCAGGGCAGAAACGGGGTTCAGGGCAGAAACGGGGGGTCAGGGCAGCAACGGGGTTCAGGGCAGAAACGGGGGGTCAGAGCAGAAATGGGGGTTCGGGGCAGAAATGGGGGGTCAGGGCAGAAACGAGGTTCAGGGCAGCAACGGGGGTTCGGGGCAGAAACGGGGGTTCGGGGCAGCAACGGGGGGTCAGGGCAGAAACGGGGGGTCAGGGCAGAAATGGGGGGTCAGGGCAGAAAGGGGGTTCAGGGCAGAAACGGGGGGTCAGGGCAGAAATGGGGGTTCGGGGCAGAAATGGGGGTCAGGGCAGAAATGGGGCTTCGGGGCAGAAACGGGGGGTCAGGGCAAAAATGGGGGGTCAGGGCAGAAATGGGGGTTCGGGGCAGAAATGGGGGGTCAGGGCAGAAACGGGGGGTCAGGGCAGAAATGGGGGTTCAGGGCAGAAATAGGGGATCAGGGCAGAAATGGGGGTCAGGGCAGAAATGGGGCTTCGGGGCAGAAATGGGGGGTCAGGGCAGAAACGGGGGGTCAGGGCAGAAATGGGGGGTCAGGGCAGCAACGGGGTTCAGGGCAAAAACGGGGGTTTGGGGCAGCAACGGGGGGTCAGGGCAGAAACGGGGTTCAGGGCAGAAATGGGGGGTCAGGGCAGCAACGGGGGGTCAGGGCAGAAATGGGGCTTCGGGGCAAAAATGGGGGGTTAGGGCAAAAATGGGGGTTTGGGGTATAAATGGGGACTCAGGCTGTACATGGGGGTTCGGGCTGTACAGGGGGGTTCGGGGTGCAAATGGGGGTTCGGGGTGTAAATGGGGTTCGGGCTGTACAGGGGGGTTCGGGGTGCAAATGGGGGTTCGGGGGGCCGGGCCGGCAGGGCCCCTCACCCGACACGATGACGGTGGCCTCTTCATTGAACTGGACACAATTCACCTTCTGCGGGGGACACGGGCTGAGCGGGACCCCAAACCCCCGAGCGCCCCCCAATTCCTCAGTGCCCCCCAAATCCCCTTGGCGCCCCCAATCCCCCCACAGCCCCCCAGTTTCCCCCAGAGCCCCCAAATCTCTCCGGTGCCCCCCAAATCCTCGCAAACCCCCCCAGAGCCCCCAAATCCCCCCAGTGCCCCCCAACCCCCCCAGAGCCCCCAAATCCCTCTGGTGTCCCCTGAAACCCCCTGGATCCCTCTGGTGCCACCAGCCCCCCCAAATCCCCGCAGTGTCCCCCAAATCTCTCTGGTGTCCCCCAGATTCTCCCAGAGCTCCCAAATCTCTCCACTGCCCCCCAGATTCTGCAGAGCACCCCCAAACCCGTCCAGTGCCCCCCAAATCCCCCCAGAGCCCCCAAATCTCTCCGGTGACCCCCAAATCCCCACAGAGCCCCCAAATCTCTCCGGTGCCCCCAAATCCTCGCAAATCCCCCAGAGCCCCCAAATCCCCCCAGTGCCCCCCAAACCCCCCCAGAGCCCCCAAATCCCTCCACTGCCCCCCAGATTCTGCAGAGCACCCCCAAACCTGTCCAGTGCCCCCCAAATCCCCCCAGAGCCCCCAAATCTCTCCGGTGCCCCCCAAATCCTCGCAAATCCCCCCAGAGCCCCCCAAACCCCCCCCCCAGAGCCCCCAAATCCCCCCGGTGCCCCCCAAACCCCCCAAATCTCACCCCCGCGTGGCCGCGGAACTTGCGGAGCACCCGCCCGGTGCCCACGTCCCAAAGCGCCACCGTCCTGTCCGCGCTGCACGAGCAGATCTGGCTGTTGTCAAAGGAGCTGGGGGCCCGGGGGGGCTGTCAGAGCCTGGGGGGGCCCCACGCGGTTTTGGGGTCCCCCCCGTGCCCCCCTTACCCCGCGGCGTCCAGCACCTCGTAGCCGTGGCCCTGGTAGGTTTTGAGGGGCGCGCCCGTGTGGGGGTTCCAGAGCTTGAGCGTCTTGTCGGAGCCGCACGTCAGGCAGTAGTTGCCGTCGGCTGGGGGGGACGGGGGTGTCCTGAGCCCCCCAGGGACACCCCCAGACCCAGGGACACCCCCAGAGCCAGGGAACCCCCAGACCCAGGGAACCCCCAGACCCAGGGGACACCCCCAGACCCAGGGAACTCCCCAGAACCCCAGGGACACCCCAGAACCCCAGGGACACCCCCAGAGCCCCAGGGAACCCCCCAGACCAGGGAACGCCCCAGAGCACCCCAGGCCCCCCCAGACCCAGGGAACCCCCCAGACCCAGGGGACACCCCAGAGCCCCCCAGACCCAGGGGACCCCCAGACCCAGGGGACACCCCAGAGCCCCCAGACCCAGGGGACCCCCCCAGACCCAGGGGACACCCCCAGACCCAGGGAACCCCCAGACCCAGGGGACCCCCAGACCCGGAGGACACCCCCAGACCCAGGGAACCCCCAGACCCAGGGAACCCCCAGACCCAGGGGACCCCCCCCAGACCCAGAGGAAACCCCCAGGGCCCCCCCGGTCCCGTCTGTCCCCCCCGGTCTCTGGTCCCCCCCCGGTCCCCCCGGTCGCACCGTTGAACCGCACGGCCCGCACCGCCCCCTGCCCGCACTCCAGCGTCCGCAGCCGCCGCCGCGGCAGCTCCGGCGGGGCGGGACGGGGCCGCGGGAACGCCATGGCGGGAACCGGCCGGGGGCGGGGCCGGGGGCGGGCCGCGGGAACGGCATGGCGGGAACCGGCCGGGGGCGGGGCCTGGACTGGGGGCGGAGCCGCGGCGGGTGGAGGCGTGGTCTGGGCGGAGCCAGGGGCGGGGATGGGGGCGGAGCCAGGGCGGCGGGGGCGTGGCCTGCGTTGCGCCGGGGGCGGTCCCGGGGCGGGGTTAGGGGCGGGGCCTGCGCCTGTGTGGGCGTGGCCAGTGGCGGAAGTGGCGGGAGCATGGCGGACCCGCGGCGGCCGGCGCGAGTGTCCAGGTGGGACCGGGGGCACCGGGCCGGGGGGAGCGAGCGGCGCCCCGGGGCCTCGGCACGGCTGACGGTGCCGGTACCGGCCCCAGGTACAAACCGCCGGCCACCGAGACCAACCCGGCGCTGGAGGATCCGACCCCCGACTACATGAACCTGCTGGGGATGGTGTTCAGCATGTGCGGGCTCATGCTCAAGGTGGGGACGGGGGCGCAGGGACCATCACCGGGGACAGGGGACATCCCCGGGGGTGTCCGAGGGGACTCGGGGGGAACAGGGGGCTCGGGGGGGCGGGGGGGACAGGGGTGTTCTCAGGGGGGACAGGGGGGGCAGGGGGCTTGGGGGGGACAGGGGTGTCCCCAGGGGGACAGAGGGCTCGGGGGGGACGGGGGGGGGACACGGGTGTCCCCAGGGGCTCGGGGGGGACGGGGAGGGGACAGGGGTGTCCTCAGGGGCACAGGGGGCTCAGCGGGGACAGGGAGATCAGGGAACACAAGGGTGTCCCCACACGTCCCCACCCCCCAGCTGAAGTGGTGCGCCTGGATCGCCGTCTACTGCTCCTTCATCAGCTTCGCCAACTCCCGCAGCTCCGAGGACACCAAGCAGATGATGAGCAGCTTCATGTGAGTGTCCCCGGCCTGCGGAGGGGACAGCGGGGACACGGTCCCGGTGTCGCGGGGGGGCTCTCAAGTGTCTCTTTCCCCCCGCCAGGCTCTCCATCTCGGCCGTGGTGATGTCCTACCTGCAGAACCCCCAGCCCATGTCACCCCCCTGGTGACGGACAAGGCAATAAAGGGGGCGTGGGGACAATAAAGAGGCGCAGAGCTGGTGGTCGTTGTGGTTCACGTGTCCCTGGGGGGTGGATCCTGCTCGGAGCCGCCGAGTCAGCGGGCAGAGCGGGGGGATGGACCCCCCGGGTTTGGGGGAGCCCCAGGGACCCAGTTTGGTGGGAATTGGGGGGTCTGGGGAGGAGGAATAGGGGGGAGATGAGCTGGGAGGAGCCCATTGGAGGAGAGAGCTGCCCGTCTCGCCCTCTCCGCCCATCACGCCTCGGCGGGGGCGGGGTTCCGGGAGCTGCCGCTCGTCATTGGCTACCGGGCGTTCTCCCGCCGCGGGAGGGGCCGTTTGCAACGCCCGCCCTGGGAGGCGGCACTCGCGGTGTCAATCACGGCCTCTGCTCCTCCTCATTGGCTCCCGCCCGCCATGTCACCGCCCCTTACGCGGGGGGGGCGGGGCCGCCTGCCGTTACGCCCCGCCGTCGCGCGCCGCTGCCAGTCAGAGCGCGGGGCGTGGCCGAGGCGCCTTCCCTCGCCGCCCATTGGCCCCGCGGGTGCGGAGGGGCGGGGCGCCGCTGGGGTCATGTGAGCGGGAGGTCACATGACCGGGACCGTCATGGCGGGGCCCGCGGTGGCGGCGGCGGCGCTGCTGCTGGGAGCGGCGGCGGCCGCGGCCTGCGGGTACCAGGTGGGACCGGGGTGGACTGGGAGGGACTGGGCGGCGTTGGGAGAGACTGGGGAGGCACCGGAGCGTCCCGGGAAAACGGGAACTGGGAGGTACTGGGGGCACTGGGAGAGACTGGGGGGTTATCGAGAGGGACTGGGGGGGCACTAGAAGGGACTGGGAGGGACTGGGGGGGACTGGCAGGGACTATGGGGGCAATGGAGCTTCCTGGGGAAACGGGAACTGGGGAGATTGGGAGGGACTGGGGGTCTCTGGGAGCAACTGGGAGGACCTGAGGAGAACTGGGAGTGACTGAAGGGAACCGGGGGGGAACTGGGGGCAACTGGGAGGGACTGGGAGCGCGTCCTGGCCGCTGGTTCCCGCAGCCGTTTGCCGCCTCTGCCGGAACCCGAGGGCTCAGGAGGCACGTGGGGGTGTCCCCCACCTTGTCCCCCCCTGTCACCCCCTGTCCCCCTGTCCCCGCAGTCGTGTCCCCCCACCCGGCCCGGGTTCCTGACCGTGCACCTGGTCCCGCACACGCACGATGACGTGGGGTGGCTGAAGACGGTGGACCAGTATTTCTATGGAAGTGAGGACCAAGGCGGGGGACACTGGCCCCAGGGGGGTGACACATCCCCGAGGCCACCGCGGGGGCGGCAGTGACACTGGACAGAGGGACACAGAGGGACACAGGGGCCCCATGGGGAGGGGACACAGTCGCTGGGGGGGTGACGTGTCCCCGAGGCCACCGCGGGGGTGGTGATGACACCTCCAAGGCCGCTGCAGGGTGTAGATTCCCCCCCTGTGTCGCTGCGTGTGTCCCCCCAGCGCAACACGTGGGCGTGTGGGACGTCTTGGATGTCACCTGTGTCCCCAGGGCTGTCCCTGTCCCCTGCTATGCCATGTCCCCTTGTCCCTGTTCTGCTGTCCTCATGCTGTGCCATGTCACCAGGGCTGTCTCTGTCCCCGTGTCCTTGTCCCCCTGTCCCCATGCTGTGCCCTGTCCCCCTGTCCCCATGCTGTCCCATGTCCCCCTGTTCCTGTCCCCCTGTCCCCATGCTGTGCCATGTCCCCAGGGCTGTCCCCATGTCCCTGTGACCCCCCCCGTGTCCCCCCCAGCCCAGTGTAGAACGTGGGCGTGTGGCACATCGTGGATGTCACCCGTGTCCCCAGGGCCATCCCTGTCGCCCCCATGTCCCCCCCACGTCCCTCCTGTGTCCCCACATCCCAGTGACCGCCCCCCGTCCGTGCCCCCCCAGTGCAGAACGCGGTGCAGCACGCGGGCGTGCGCTACATCCTGGACTCGGTGCTGGCCCAGCTGGTGGCCGCCCCCTCCCGCCGCTTCTCCTTCGCCGAGGTGGCTTTTCTGTGGCGCTGGTGGCGGCAGCAGGACGGGGACACCAGGGACACCGTGCGCCGGCTGGTCCGCGAAGGTGGGGGGCACAGGGGTGGGGGGGGGACACCACTGGATGGGGATGGGGGGGACACCAGGGACACCGTGCGCCGGCTGGTCTGGGAAGGTGGGGGTGGCCTGGGGGGGACACACAGAGGGATGGGGATGGGGGGGCTGGGGGTCCCTGAAGGTCTTAGGGAGCAAATGGGGACATTGCGGGGGGTTGGGATGTCCTTGGGGACAAACAGGGATGGGGGGGTCACAGGGGGGTCCCTGAGGGTCACGGGGTGACAGGGACCTGGGGAGGCTCTGGGGGGTCCCAGGGACCTGGGGGGCTCTGGGGTGTCCCCGGGGGGTCACAAGTGTCCCCTGTGTCCCCCCCCAGGCCGCCTGGAGCTGGTCGGGGGGGGCTGGTGCATGAGCGACGAGGCCACCACCCACTATGGCCCCAGTATAGACCAGCTGGCGCTGGGGAGGGGGTTCCTGCGGCGGGAGCTGGGGGGCTGCGGGGTCCCCCGCGTGGCCTGGCAGATCGACCCCTTCGGCCACGCGCGCCAAACGGCCGAAATCTTCGCTCAGGTGGGGACCCCAGACCCCCCCTACACCCCAAAACCCTCCCGGGGACCCCAAACCCCCCTGAACTGCCCCAGGGACCCCTGAACCCCCCTGATGTCCCCAAAACCCCCAGGGACCCCTGAACCCCCCCGGGGACCCCCAAACCCCCCCACCCCCCGGTGATTCCCCCATTACTCCCTAACTGGGGTACAACGGGCTGTCCCTGATCCCTGTGACCCCCCCCTAATGCTGATGAGCCCCCTGTTCCCCCAGATGGGCTATGATGGGCTGTCCCTTTCCCCTGTGACCCCCCTGTTCCCCCTGTCCCCCCAGATGGGCTATGATGGGCTGTTCCTGTTCCCGTGACCCCCCTGTCCCCCCAGATGGGCTATGACGGGCTGTCCCTGTCCCCTGTGACCCCCCTGTCCCCCCTGTCCCCCTAGATGGGCTATGACGGGCTGTTCCTGGGCCGCGTGGACGTGCAAGACAAGGGGACCCGTGAGCAACGCCGGGAGCTGGAGCTGCTGTGGCGGGCGGGGGGGGACAGTGACAGCGACCCCCCTGGCGGGGACATCTTCACCGGTGGGACAGGGACCCCCCCGGGCTGGGGATCCCCTTTCCTGTCCCCACATCCCTGTGTCCTCTCTGGGGGTGTCGCTGTCCCCTGAGTCCCCTCGTCCCCACCCGTGTCCCCAGGGATCCTCCCCAACATGTACAACCCCCCCCCGGGGTTCTGCTGGGACCAGCTCTGCTCCGACCCCCCCGTGGTGGACGAGGACAGTGACGAGAACAACGTGGACGCCGTTGTCACCGCCTTCCTGCGGGCGGTGGCCGAGCAGGTGGGTGTCCCTGGGGGGTTGGGGGTGTCCCCACGGTGTGGGGGTGTCCCCAGGAGTGTGGGGGTGTCCCCAGGGGGGTCCTGACCCACGTCCCCCCCCAGGCTCAGCATTACCGCACCAACCACCTCATCATGACCATGGGCTCCGACTTCCACTACGAGAACGCTGAGCTCTGGTTCCGCAACATGGACAAGCTGATCCAGCACGTCAACGCGCGGGTGAGGGTCCCATGTCTCCGCCATGTCCCCCCTGTGTCCCCCACGTGTCCCCGTGTCCCCCCCTCACCCCTCTTTCCCAGCAAGCCAACGGCAGCCGCGTCCACGTCCTCTATTCCACGCCTTCCTGCTACCTCTGGGCGCTGCATCAGGCCAATCTCAGCTGGTGAGAGCCGGGGACCCAGGCGACCGGGGGGGACTCAGGCATCCTGGGGCGGGGGGGAACACACCAAAGTTGCCTGGAACTAAAGTTCAGGGGCATGGGGGCATGGGGGTGGGAAGGTAAACCAGGGGGCACCCAGTCCCAGGTAGACAGGGGTGCCCTGGGGTCCCGGGTAGACCTGGTGGCCCTGGGATCATGGGTAGACCTGGCAGCCCAGGGGGACCCAGGTGTTTGGGGGGACCCAGGTGTCTGGGAGGGACCCAGGCGTCCAGGGAGCAGACGGACAGACAGACTCAGCCCCATGTTCCCCCCCAGGCCTCTGAAAACGGACGATTTCTTCCCGTACTCCGATGGGCCGCACCAGTACTGGACGGGCTATTTCAGCAGCCGCCCGGCGCTCAAACGCTACGAGCGGCTCAGCTACGGCTTCCTGCAGGTGAGGGGAGCCCCCCTGACCCCCCACCCCGGACATGGTTCCCTGTGCCCAGGGGGGTTCCCCCCCCTGACCCCCCCGGACGCCGGGGTTTCCCCCACAGATGTGCCGCCAGCTGGAGGCTCTGGTGGGACCTGTGGCGTGGGATGGTCCCTACGGGCGCGGGAACAGCTCGGTGCTGCGTGAGTGTCACTGGGGGGGCCTGGGGACCCCCCTTGAACCCCCCTGGGCGCCCTGACCCCCCCGTTTCCCCAGGCGAGGCCATGGCCGTGGCCCAGCACCACGACGCCGTGAGCGGCACCGAGCGGCAGCACGTGGCCAATGACTACGCCAAGCGGCTGGCGCGGGGCTGGGGGGGCTGCCAGGTGAGAGAGACCCCCTGCTTGGGGTGTTGGGGGGTGTTACTGGTGTCTAGGGAGGGTGTTACTGGTGTGTGGGGTGGGCAGCACCCAGTAGCTGCTTTGGGGACAAGCTCTTGATCCTGGGCAGCATTTTGGGGTCAATCTGAGGAATCTGGGTGGGCACAGTGCGGGGGGCTGGAGCAGTGACCCCCCCGTTGTCCCCCCCAGGTCCTGGTGGCCAACGCGCTGGCCCAGCTCGGTGTCACCAAGGGGCCCGTCGTGTTCTGTGACAAACTCAACATCAGCATGTGTCCCCTGACGGAGACAGCAGCGACTGTGAGCACCGGGGGGGTTGGGGGGGCCTGGGGGTGTCCTGGTGACACTGACCCCGCCCCCCGTCCCCCCAGTTCAGCGTCATCCTCTACAACCCCCTGGGCCGCCGCGTGTCCTGGCCCGTGCGGCTGCCGGTCAACGGCGGGGGCTACGAGGTGACGGACGCCCAGGGCCAGCGCGTGCCCAGCCAGGTGACCCCCCCGGGCCTCCCCGTGACCACCCCCCGTGCCCTCCTGCCTCCTCCCGATCCCCCTGCACACCCCTGTATCCCCCTGTGCCCCCCCCAAGCCCCTGTGCCCCCCTCGAGCCCCTGTACCTCCCTGTCCCCCCCCGTACCCCCTCGACCCCCCTGTACATCCCTGGGTCCCCCCAGTGCCCCTCTGTGCCCCCTGCACCCTCGTGCCCCCCCATACCCCCTGTGCACCCCCAGACCCCCCCAAGCCTCCCATGCCCCCCTACACCCCCCTGACCCTCCCCAACCCCCCCCGCCCCCCCAGGTCATCCCCCTGTCCAACGTCACCCGCCGGTTGCGGGATGGTGACCCCGGTGACCCCGCGCGGGGGGAGCTGCTGTTCTCGGCCCCCACCCCCCCCCTGGGCTTCAGCACCTTCACGGTGACGCGGCTGAAGCGGGGGGGCCCCGCCGCGCCCCCCACCCCCCAGGAGGAGCCTCTGGAGATCCGCAACGAGGTGGGTCCTGGTTCAACCAGTGCGGGGGGCACCGGGGGGGCTGGGGTGGGTGCTGACCCCCCCCCGGCCCCCCAGCACCTCCAGGCGCTGATCGACCCCCGCACGGGGCTGCTGCGGGAGCTGCGGGACCTGGAGCGGGGGCTGGAGCTGCCGCTGGCCCAGGGCTTCTACTGGTGAGCACTGGGGGCACTGGGAGGGATTGGGGGAACTGGGGGGGACTGGGGGGCTTCCTCCGCTCCCCATCCTCATCTCCTTCTCTTCCTGCCTTTTTCATCTTCCTCGTCTCTTCCTGTTTGTTCTTCCCATCTCTTTTCATTTTCTTGTTATTTCTCCTGTTTCTTTTCCTTTTTTGCCTCTTTTCTGCTGCTTTTTTCCTTCGTATTTCTATTCCTGTCGTTACCCTTCTCATCATTTCGTCTTCCTCATTTCTTTTTCCTCTTCCATTTTCCTGCTCTTCTTCTTCTTCTCTTTCCTCTCTTTCTTCTGTTTGTTTTTTTCTCCTCTTTCTTCTCTTTCTCCTGTTTCTCGTTCCTTCCTTCTGCTCTTGTCTTTCTCCTTATTTCTTTTTCCTGTTCCTCCTCCTGTTTTCCTCGTCATCTTTCTCCTCCTCATCTCTTTCTCCTCATTTTTCTCCTGTTCCTCCTCTTCTTTTCTTTTTCCTCCTCACTTCGTCTCTTCATCCCCCCGTTATCCCCCGGTTTTCCCCATTTCCCCCCGTTTTCCCCCCGTTTCCAGGTACAACTCGAGCGGCGGTGACGCCCTCAGCCCGCAGCCCTCGGGCGCCTACATCTTCCGCCCCGGCGCCCCCCGGCCCGTCCCCGTGTCCCAGCGCGTCCCCACGGCCCTGCTCAAGGTGGGTGTCCCCCCGTGGCCCCCGGTGCCCCCCGTGCCCCCCGCCCGCTGACCCCCCTGTCCCCGCAGACCCCGCTGGTGCAGGAGCTTCACCAGAACTTCTCGTCCTGGTGCTCCCAGGTACTGCGGCTCCGCGCGGGGCAGCGGTACCTGGAGCTCGAGTGGACCGTGGGGCCCATTCCCGTGGGGTGAGGCGACTGGGGGGGGCCCTGAGCCCCCAAAACACTGGGGACCCCCCCCCGGGCCCCCTCCGCTCACCCCCCATCTCCCATAGGGACGGCTGGGGCAAGGAGATCGTCAGCCGCTTCGAGACGCCGCTGCGGACGGACGGACGGTTCTACACCGACTCCAACGGACGCCAGATCCTGGAGCGCAGGTCGGGGACCCCCCCGGGGACACTGGGACCCCCCGGGACCCCCCAGACCCCCTGACCACACTCTGACCCCCCCAGGCGCGACTACCGGCCCACGTGGAACCTGAACCAGACGGAGCCGGTGGCCGGGAATTATTACCCCGTTAACACCCGCATCTTCATCAAGGTCTGGGGGGGCAGGAAAACGGGGGGGGCTGAGAACGGGGCACAACTCGTCACGCGTGTGATGGGGACATGATGGGGCACAACTTATCACACGTGTGGCAGGGACGTGGAGAGGTCAGAACTTGTCACCCGTGTGACGGGGACACAGGGGGGGTCTGAACTTGTCACCCGTGTGATGGGGACACAGGGGGGGTCCGAACTCGTCCCCCGTGTCCCGGGGGGGTCCCCACCTTTTCCTCTTGTGCCCCAGGACCAGAAGCTGCAGCTCACGGTTCTCACCGATCGCTCCCAGGGCGGCAGCAGCGTCACCGACGGCTCCGTGGAGCTGATGGTGAGTCGGGGTGACACGGGGCAGGGGGGTTCCCGTGTCCGGGCCCCCCCGGTGTCACCGTGTCCCACCCCCAGGTTCACCGGCGGCTCCTGCAGGACGACAGCCGGGGGGTGGGGGAGCCCCTGGACGAGCAGGGGCCGGACGGGCGGGGGCTGCGGGTGCGGGGGCTGCACCGGGTGCTGCTGGACCCGGTGGCCACGGCGGCCGAGCGGCACCGGCCGCTGGCGCAGGAGCTCGGCACCCCCCCCTTCGTGCTGCTGGCACCGGCGCCGCTCGCCGGGACGCGGCAGGTGAGGGGGGCAAACCGGGGGCTGGGGGGGGCGTGGTGTGGGTGTCCCCCCCCCGAATCGCCGTGTCCCCCTCCAAATGGCCGTGTCCCCCCCGAATCGCGGCGTCCCCGCAGTTCTCGGGGCTGCGGCGGGAGCTGCCGCACAACGTGCACCTGCTGACGCTGGCGGCCGGTGGTGGTGACGCCGGGGACGCCGGGGGGGGCGACACCGTCCTGCTGCGCCTGGAGCACCAGTTTGCGAGGGGGGAGAGCGAGAGCGGGTCCCGGCCCGTCACCATCGACCTGCTGGTGAGAGGGGGCTTGGGGGCTGGGGGGTCACAGTGGGGCTGGGGGGGATAATTTGGGGACTGGGGGGAGGGCAAGTCTGGGGCCGGGGGGGGCGACTTGGGGCCTGGGGGGGGAAACTTGGGGCTGGGGGGGGATAAATTGGGGACTGGGGGGGTCACTGTAGACTGGGGGGAGGCAGGTCTGCGGCTGGGGGGGTCAGTGTGGGGCTGGGGGTGTGATTTGGGGGCTGGTTGGGGGTCTCCATGGCCAGGGGGGGTGAGACTGGGGGTGCAGATTGGGGGCTGGGGGGGTCAAACCCTGTACTGGGTGGGGGGGGCTTAGCCCCCCCCCGATCCCCCCCCCCGATCCCCCCCCCCGATCCCCCCCCAGGTCAGCCTGCTCCAGCTCGGGGGGGGCTCCTGGGGGGATTCCCCACTCTGGGGGTTTCCCACCCCCGGGGGGGGACACGGGGGGGGTCACTGACGGGCTGTCCCCCCCCGCAGAGCCTTTTCTCATCGTTCACCATCACGGGGGTGCAGGAGATGGGGCTGGGGGGGGACGTCCCGCTCGCCGCCATCTCCCGCCTGCGCTGGAACACGGACACGGGTACGGGGGGGGACACGCACGGGGGGGCCATGGGGGGGTCACCCCCACCCCCCTCACCCCCCCACCCCCCTCACCCCCCCCGTGCCCCCCCAGGTCCCTCCCGCCCCCGTCCCGTCCCCAACCTGGACCCCAGGCGGGTGACGCTGTGCCCGATGCAGATCAGGACGTTCCTGCTCCGCGTGCGCTACGGGGGGGCGCGGGGGGGGACACGGGGGGGTCCTGAGCCCCCCCCACCCTCCCCCCGCTCCCAAGTGCATTAAAAACCACGAGATTTTCTCAGAAACGGTTTAATCGGCGTCAAGGTGCAGGGGGAGCAGTCGGGGGCTCCCCCTCGTCCCCAGCGCCCCCACCTCCAATTCCTGCCCCCCCCTCCAATTCCGACCCCCCTGCGGCCTCTCGGGGCCGTTTGCAGGGGGCGCTTTTGGCCCCGTCCGTCCCCACGTCCGTCCGCGTGTCCGTCCGTGTCCGTTTGTTCTGCAGCCGCTTCCGTTTCTCCTGCAGGGAGGGGCAGATGCCGCCCCTGGCGGGGGGGGGTGGGGGGTAAGGGGGGGCAAAATGTTCCCCCCAGCTCCAAGAGAGAACAAGGGACCCCCCCCCCCTTTTTTGGGGGTCCTTATTCTGTCTTGGGAAAATACCGGGGGGGCTCTTGGAGGAGGTTTGAGGGGGATGCCCCAAAATCAGCGCCCCCCCCAGCCCCCCCCTCCCAGCCCCCCCGGCCCCCAGCCCCGCCCCCCCTCACCCGGGCTTGGCCTTGGCCTTGGGCCCCCAAAAAGCTTCGGGGTTCTCGGGGAACCGCGTCAACCCGCGGCGGCGGGAGGTGGGGTTGGCGTCGGCGCGGAGGGCGAAGGAGGCCTGGAGCCTGCGAAAAGGGGGGGCCGGGGGGGTCAGCGGGAGGTTTTGGGGGGCTTGGGGGGTTTTGAGGGGTTTTGGGGGCTCGTACGTGGGCTCCAGGGCCAGGATCCGCGCGGCCGGGCTGCCCTCGGCGAGACGCTCGCGCTTCACCGGCTGGATCTTGGCCTGGGGGGGGGACACGGGCGGGGGTCAGGGGGGTCCCGGGGGGGTTTGGGGGTCCCTGTGCCCCCCCCAGCTCACCCAGCAGCGCATGATGTCCCAGAGCGCGGCGGGGGGGGCGTCCGTCTTGACGGCGTTTCTGCAGGCGTGGGACAGCGAGACGCGGTGGCCGGCGTGGAGCAGAGCGGACCTGGGGACAAGGGGGGACGCGGGAGTTTGGGGGGGACGCGGGGGTTTGGGGGAGCCCCCCCGAGGGGGATTGGGGGTCGGGGGGGTCGTACCGCAGCTGCAGCAGGGACGGGGTGTTGCTGCGGATGGTGCTGCTGAGGCCGTCGAGGGTGTAATACAGGGGGACGTCACTGAGCTCCTGGCCCCAGCACGGGATGGGGGGGGACAGTCACCGTCCAGAGCTGCGCCTGCCCCCCCCCGGTGTCCCCAGGGTCCCCTCACCTCGGTAACGACACTCAGCGCCCCCTGTCCCTGAGTCCCCCCGCTGTCCCCTGTGTCCCCAATGTCCCCTCACCTCGGTGATGACACTCAGCGCCCCCTGTCCCTGAGTCCCCCCGGTGTCCCCTGTGTCCCCAATGTCCCCTCACCTCGGTGATGACACTCAGCACCCCCCTGTCCCTGTGTCCCCCCGCTGTCCCCTGTGTCCCCAATGTCCCCTCACCTTGGTGATGACACTCAGCACCCCCCTGTCCCTGAGTCCCCCCTGTGTCCCCTGTGTCCCCTGTGTCCCCAATGTCCCCTCACCTCGGTGACGACACTCAGCGCCCCCCTGTCCCTGTGTCCCCCCCGTGTCCCCTGTGTCCCCTGTGTCCCCAATGTCCCCTCACCTCGGTGACGACACTCAGCGCCCCCCTGTCCCTGTGTCCCCCCGCTGTCCCCTGTGTCCCCAATGTCCCCTGTGTCCCCAATGTCCCCTCACCTCGGTGACGACACTCAGCGCCCCCTGTCCCTGAGTCCCCCCGGTGTCCCCTGTGTCCCCAATGTCCCCTCACCTCGGTGATGACACTCAGCGCCCCCGTCCCTGTGTCACCCCAGCATCCCCTGTGTCCCCAATGTCCCCAGTGTCCCCAATGTCCTCTCACCTAGGTGACGACACTCAGCACCCCCCTGTCCCTGTGTCCCCCTGCTGTCCCCTGTGTCCCCAATGTCCCCAATGTCCCCTCACCTCGGTGATGACACTCAGCGCCCCCCTGTCCCTGTTTCACTCCAGCGTCCCCTGTGTCCCCAATGTCCCCAGTGTCCCCAATGTCCTCTCACCTCGGTGACGACACTCAGCGCCCCCCTGTCCCTGAGTCCCCCCTGTGTCCCCAATGTCCCCAGTGTCCCCAATGTCCCCTCACCTCGGTGACGACGCTCAGCACCCCCCGCATTCGCCCCTCGCTCGCGAACCTCCCCGGGTTCCGCTCCAGCGCCGCCAGCACCCGCTCGACAAACGGGACGTCGTGCAGGGGGGCGGCCCAGATGGGACCCCCGACCTGGGGGGACACAGGGGGTCAGGGGGACGGGGGGGGCACAGGTGGATACGGGGGGGACAGGGGATGCCCCCACCTGGTGCCGGTGCTGGCAGAACTCGCAGGTGGGAGCCACCGGTGGCCCCGTGGCCACCCCGAACTTGAACCTGGGCAGAGGGGGGGAAAAGCAGGGGGTGACGCCCCATCCCCAGTCCCAGAGCCACCCCCCCCCCCGCCCCAGGATCCCCCCCCACTAGCCCAGAGCGCACCCCCACATCCTGGGACCCCCGGCCATCCCCAGAGCGCCCCCATCCCAGAGACCCCCCCATCCCTGACCCCCCCACGCCCCCCCATACCCCTCTCCGTGCGCCGTCGCCCTCCCCAGGGGCTGCAGGTGGTGGGAGCCGCAGCCCCCGCAGTGAAACACCAGCGCCTGTTTGCTGTGAAACAAACCGCGGCGGGGGGGTCAGAGGGACGCGAACCACCCGCCCCGATCCCCCTGCCCCCCACGCGCCCCCCCCTCACCTGGCCGAGCCCTTGACCTTGGCCTGGCCCGCGAACACCCGCACGAAGACGCGCACGTAGAAGTCGGCGCTGAGGCTGAGCAGCGGCGCGACCACGCGCTGGTACACGTTGGCGCGGCTCTGCAGGCTGTGCAGGACGATGCGCAGGGCCTGGGGGGGGGACGGGGGACGCTGCTGACCCTCTGCCGCCCCCCCCAGGATGTGGGGGGGCTCGGGGACCCCCTCCCCGGACTCACCATCTCGTGGCAGAACTTGGCCTTGAGCGACACGGCGCCGTATTTGCCGAAACACGTCTCGGGGCTGTTCCCGGCCAGCACGGCCATGTCGGTGCAGGTGACGCAGAGCAGCCCTGGGCGGGGGGACATGGGGGCGTCAGGGGGACACCGGGGGGTCCCCGACACCCCCCCGCCCCCCCACTCACCCCCGTCGCTCACGGCCTGGACGGCGGCGTCCAGGAAGGGGGCGGGGCTGCCGTAGGGGTCAAGGTCAATGACGTCGAAGGGCGCGCGGGCGGCCTTGGCCTCGTACATCAGCATCCTGGGGGAGTGCAGGGGGGGGGGCACGGGGACCAAATCAGCCCCCCCGGGGTCCCCGAGACCCCCCAGGCCTCGGGAAACCCCCAGTGACTCCGACCAGTATGAACGGGGAGGGACTGGGGAGGTCCCCACAAACCAGCCCCCCCCACTTTGAGGGTGTGGGCTGGGGGGTGGGACACCCCCTGACCCCCCAATGGGGACGCCCCCTCTAACCCCCCCACGTGGGGACACCGGGACCAGCCCGAGCCCTCCCAGTACCCGGCAAACCCCAACATCTCTGCCCAGTGCAAACTGGGCGGGACTGGGGGGGTTACCTGGCGTCGGCCGTGCTGGGGGTCACCAGGGCCCCCACCCCGTTGCGGGTGACGTTGCGGGCGATGAGCGCGGCCGCGGGGGGGGACACGTCGTTGGCCACCACGGCCACCAGCCCGGGGACCTCGCGGGCCAGACGGATGGAGCGGAGACCCGAGGCGGCCAAGGCCTCGAGCACCCGCAGCCCCCCCTGGGGACAGGGACACCCCCAGTGGGACAGGGACCCCCTCATAGGGACAGGGACCCCCCCAGTGGGACAAGGACATCCCCATAGGGACAGGGACCCCCCAGGGCAGCCAAGGCCTCGAGCACCCGCAGCCCCCCCTGGGGACAGGGACCCCCCCAGTGGGACAGGGACCCCCCGAGTGAGACAGGGACCCCCTCATAGGGACAGGGACCCCCCCAGTGGGACAAGGACATCCCCATAGGGACAGGGACCCCCCAGGGCAGCCAAGGCCTCGAGCACCCGCAGCCCCCCCTGGGGACAGGGACACCCCCAGTGGGACAGGGACACACCCATAGGGACAGGGACCCCCCCAGTGGGACAGGGACATCCCCATAGGGACAGGGACCCCCCCAGTGGGACAGGGACATCCCCATAGGGACAGGGACCCCCCCAGTGGGACAGGGACCCCCTCATAGGAACAGGGACCCCCCCAGTGGGACAGGGACCCCCCGAGTGGGACAGGGACATCCCCATAGGGACAGGGACCCCCCCAGTGGGACAGGGACCCCCCCAGTGGGACAGGGACATCCCCATAGGGACAGGGACCCCCCCAGTGGGACAGGGACCCCCACAGTGGGACAGGCACCCCGTGAGTGGGACAGGGACATCCCCATAGGGACAGGCACCCCCCCAGTGGGACAGGGACCCTCCGACTGGGGACAGAGGTGACACGCCAGTGCCCCCCCCAGCCCCCGCGCCCCCCCACCTCGCACACTTCTCCCGCTCTCGCCGTCAGCGTGGCCGCGGGGACGCCGGTGTCCCCCGTGTCCCCCGGGTCCCCCGGGTCCCCCGGGTCCCCGTTCTCCGCTGGGGGGGCGTCACCCCCGGCCGGCTGCTCCTCCCCAGGGAGCACGACTGCAAAAAGGAGGGGGGGGTGACAGAGGCGACCCCGGGGGGGTCACAGGGGGCGGGGACACCCCGGGGGGGGCCCAGGGGACGGCGCCCCCCCCCGTACCTACCCCTGATCCCCTTGGGCTCCAGCTGCAGCCGCGCGAACTCGGTCACCACGGCACAGCTGGGGGGGGGACACGGGGTCAGCGACCCCCTGGGCGGGGGCGGGGAACACCCACCCTGGCCCCCCCGGGTCCCCCCCGCTCACGTGAGGTCCCGGTTAAAGCCCTGCACCGGGTTGTAGAAGACGCCGCTGTCCCCGGGGAGCACGATCGTGGCCGCCCCCTCGCTCACCAGCATCTCCCCCGGCCCGGGGGGGTCCCCAGAGCCCGGGGGGGGCCCGGGGGGGTCCCCAGAGCCCGGGGGGGGCGTGGAGGCCTCGGCCATGGCGGGGGGAGCGCGGGGCAGGGCCGGGAGGCCGCGGCGGAAGCTGCTGAAAGCTGCGGGGGGGGGTGGGGGGGTTAATACGGGACCGGGGCGGGGCGGGGGGGGGGACACACGGACCCCAGCACGTGGCGCGGCCCGGGCGCGCCAAACCCCGCCAGGCCCCGCCCCTCAGCCAGGCCCCGCCCCTCAGCCAGGCCCCGCCCCTCAGCCAGGCCCCGCCCCTCAGCCAGGCCCCGCCCCTCCGTCAGGCCCCGCCCCCGCAGGCCCCGCCCCCAGCCAGGCCCCGCCCGCCCCCCCGCAGGCCCCGCCCCTCCGCCAGGCCCCGCCCGCCGCCGCAGGCCCCGCCCCCTCAGGCCCCGCCCCTCCGCCAGGCCCCGCCCCTCCGCCAGGCCCCCTCCAGGCCCCGCCCCCTTCCAGGCCCCGCCCCCCGCAGGCCCCGCCCCCGCAGGCCCCGCCCCCGCCGGTCCCGGCCGCTCACCCGCGCGCATCCTCCGCGCGCCGCCGCCCCCTACTCGGCCGCCGCCATCTTGCGGCGCCGCGTGGGCACGTGACCTGCCGGCCGAGCGACGGCGCCCGGCGAGGGCCACAAAGCTTCCGCCCGCACTTCCTCCCCTTCTCCCCCCCCCCCCCAGCTCCAGAAACGAGGCCGCGAAATCTGATCCCGCGTGGGAGACCCCGGCCTGATCCCCCCGCCACGGAGCGGGGGTTTCCCCAGCTGGGACAGACCCCGCGGTGGCGCGGTGGGGGGGGACGGGGACACAGGCGTTCGGGGCCACTCGGCGCTCGGCTGGTCGCGCCTGGGGCGGGCCGCGCACGCGCGGGGGGGCGGGCCGGGGAAGGGGCGGGCGCTCGGCGCTCGGCTGCTCGCGCCTGCCGCACAATGAATGGCCGCTGAGCGCGGCGGGGACCGGGACGGCACCGGCAGCGGCTCCGGGAGCGCCCGGAGCCCCCGCGAACGCGCCCCCCGGCCTCCGGTAAGGGCGGGACCCCCCCGGCCCCGCCGGCCCCCCCGGGCCCTGCCCCCCCCCGCCGGGCCTTTCCCCGCCCCCCGCTCCCCGGGCCTGCGGAACCTCCGGGCCCCGGGGGGGGATCCCCCCGCGCCCCCCCCGCAGTGCTGGGGACCCCCCTGCCCTCCCCCCCACGCACACCCCGGGTTTTGGGGTCCCGCCCCCCCCCGCACGGGGACGGGGGGATTTACCGCCCCCCCCCCCCCCCCCCCAAATTTGGGTGCCCCCCCCGCCCGGGCTGGGGACCCGCCCCCACGCTGGGGGGATCCCCCCTATTGCGCCCCCGGGGTGCGGGGCCCCCCCGTCCCACCCCCGAGCTGGGGAACCCCCGTTCCCCCCCGGAATTGGGGGGGTCTCTGTGCCCCCCCCCCCGCAATGCTGGGACCCGCCCCCCCCGCCCCCTCCTCACCCTGGGGGGAGCCCCATGTTCATCAGGTCTGGGCTCCCCCGGCCCGAGCGCCCCCGTGTCCTCACCCCCTCCTCAGGGGGTTTTAACCTCCCCCCGACATCGGGGGTTGTTCTGGGGTCCCAGACTGGGGGGGAATGGGGGAAACTGGGGTCCCAGACTGGGGGGGAATGGGGGGAACCGGGGTCCCAGACTGGGGGGAATGGGGGGAACTGGGGTCCCAGACTGGGGGGAATGGGGGAAACCGGGGTCCCAGACTGGGGGGGAATGGGGGAACTGGGGTCCCAGACTGGGGGGGCTGGGGGGAAACTGGGGTCCCAGACTGGGGGGGCTGGGGGGGAACTGGGGTCCCAAACTGGGGGGGAATGGGAGAAACTGGGGTCCCAGACTGGGGGGAATGGGGGAAACTGGGGTCCCAGTCTGGGGGGGAATGGGAGGAACTGGGGTCCCAGACTGGGGGGGCTGGGGGGGAACTGGGGTCCCAGACTGGGGGGAATGGGGGGAACTGGGGTCCCAGACTGGGGGGGAATGGGGGGAACTGGGGTCCCAGACTGGGGGGGCATGGGGGGAACTGGGGTCCCAGACTGGGGGGGAATGGGGGGAACTGGGGTCCCAGACTGGGGGGGCTGGGGGGGAACTGGGGTCCCAGACTGGGGGGGAATGGGGGGAACTGGGGTCCCAGACTGGGGGGGCTGGGGGGGAACTGGGGTCCCAGGCTGGGGGGAATGGGGGGAACTGGGGTCCCAGACTGGGGGGGAATGGGGGAAACTGGGGTCCCAGTCTGGGGGGGAGTGGGGGGAACTGGGGTCCCAGACTGGGGGGGCTGGGGGGAAACTGGGGTCCCAGACTGGGGGGGAATGGGGGGAACTGGGGTCCCAGACTGGGGGGAATGGGGGGAACTGGGGTCCCAGACTGGGGGGGAATGGGGGGAACTGGGGTCCCAGACTGGGGGGGCTGGGGGGGAACTGGGGTCCCAGACTGGGGGGGAATGGGGGGAACTGGGGTCCCAGACTGGGGGGAATGGGGGGAACTGGGGTCCCAAACTGGGGGGGAATGGGGGGAACCGGGGTCCCAGACTGGGGGGCCTGGGAGGGGCTGGACCCCCCCGGGCTGTGTCTGAGTCCTGGTGCCTCCATCTGTCCCCCCATATCTCTGCTCCCCCCCCGTCCCTGTCCCCAAACGTCCCCTACGTCTGCTCCCCGTCCTCGTGTCCCTGTGTCCCTGTTCCCCATGTCCCTTCGTGTCCCCACGTGTCCCCCATGCCCCGTATTCCTGTCCCCATGTGCCCCACATCTGCCACCTTCTCTCTGTGTCCCCATGTGTCCCCCATGTCCGTCCCATGTCCTGTGTCCCTGTCCCCATGTCCCCCATGTCTGTCCCCTTTCCCCTATACCTGTGTCCCCGTCCCCATGTGTCCCCATGTGTCCCCCACGCCCTGTATCCCTGTCCCCATGTCCCCACGTGTCCCCCATGCCCCGTGTTTCTGTCCCCATGTCCCCCATGTCCACCCCCCTTCCTTCTGTACCTCTGACCCTGTCCCTCATGTCCCCCATGCCCCGTATCCCTGTCCCCATGTCCCCACGTGTCCCCCATGTCCCCACGTGTCTGTCCCCCTTTCCTCTGTACCCGTATCCATGTCCCCACGTGTCTCCCATGTCCCCACGTGTCTGTCCCCCTTTCCTCTGTACCCGTATTCATGTCCCCACGTGTCCCCCATGTCCCCACGTGTCTGTCCCCCTTTCCTCTGTACCCGTATCCATGTCCCCACGTGTCCCCCATGTCCCCACGTGTCCCCCATGTCTTGTGTTCCTGTCCCCATGTCCCCGTCTGCCACCCTTTCCTATGCACCCATATCCCTGTCCCCACGTGTCCCCCATGTCCCCACGTGTCTGTCCCTCTTTGCTCTGTAACCGTATCCATGTCCCCACGTGTCCCCCATGTCCCCACGTGTCTGTCCCCCTTTCCTCTGTACCCATATCCATGTCCCCACGTGTCCCCCATGTCCCCACGTGTCTGTCCCTCTTTGCTCTGTACCCATATCCATGTCCCCACGTGTCCCACATGTCCCCCATGTCCCCACGTGTCTGTCCCCCTTTCCTCTGTACCCGTATCCATGTCCCCACGTGTCCCCCCTGTCCCCACGTGTCGCCCTTGCCCCGTGTCCCCCCCAGGCCCCCCCGCGCCCCCCGGCATGGCGCAGCTGCTGCAGC
Organism: Caloenas nicobarica; assembly: GCF_036013445.1. Taxonomy (NCBI): domain Eukaryota; kingdom Metazoa; phylum Chordata; class Aves; order Columbiformes; family Columbidae; genus Caloenas; species Caloenas nicobarica. The sequence goes on from NC_088280.1 coordinate 53,631, forward strand.
TGGAGATCCCCAACTTCGGGAACGGGGTGCTGGAGTGCCTGAACGAGCAGCGGCTGCAGGGGCTGTTCTGCGACGTGTCGGTGGTGGTGAAGGGCCACGCGTTCAAGGCGCACCGCGCCGTGCTGGCCGCCAGCAGCTCCTACTTCCGCGACCTGTTCAACAGCAGCAAGAGCGCGGTGGTGGAGCTGCCGCCCGCCGTGCAGCCCCAGTCCTTCCAGCAGATCCTCAGCTTCTGCTACACCGGCCGCCTCAGCATGAACGTGGGCGACCAGTTCCTGCTCATGTACACGGCCGGGTTCCTGCAGATCCAGGAGATCATGGAGAAGGGCACCGAGTTCTTCCTCAAGGTCAGCTCGCCCAGCTGCGACTCGCAGGGGCTGCACGGCGAGGAGACGCCGTCCTCGGAGCCGCAGAGCCCGGCGGCGCAGAGCTCGGCGTGGCCCTCGGGGGCGGCGGCGGCCGCGGCGCTGCCGCTGGTGTCGCGGGTGAAGACAGAGCAGGGCGAGCCCGACGCCGTGCAGTGCACCTTCGTGGTCAAGCGCTTTTGGGACGGCAAGGATGGCAACAACGGCGGCAACGGCAGCCGCAAGATGGCCAAGTTCTCGGGGCCGGAGGCGGCGCGGGGGACGGCGGCGACGGGGACGGGGACGGCGGGGCCGAGCGCGGCCGACCAGACCAGCCCCGGCGGCACCTCCAGCGCCTACACGAGCGACAGCCCCGGCTCCTTCCCCGAGGAGGACGAGGAGGAGGAGGGCGCCGAGGAAGGCTCGGACGAGCAGTACCGCCAGATCTGCAACATGTACACCATGTACAGCATGATGAACGTGGGGCCCGCAGGTGAGGCCCCGCCCACTGGGTGTGGTGGGGAGGCCCCGCCCACTGGGGTGTGATGGGGAGGCCCCGCCCACTGGGGTGTGATGGGGAGGCCCCGCCCACTGGGGGTGTGGTGGGGAGGCCCCGCCCACTGGGGTGTGGTGGGGGAGGCCCCGCCCACTGGGGTGGTGGGGGGGTGGGGGCTCAATAACTTGGGTGTGGTTTGGGGAGGGGGTGTGGTCAAGCGAGGCCCCGCCCATTGGGGGTGTGGCCGACCTGAGCAGTGCCCAGTGGGTGTGGCTGGGGAGGCCCCACCCATTGGGGGGTGTGATCATTCAAGGCTTTGTCTGTGGGGGTGTGGCCAGCCAATGCCCCGCCCACCGGGGGGGTGTGGTCTACAAGAGCACCGCCCAGTGGGTGTGGCTGGGGAGGCCCCACCCATTGGGGGGTGTGGTCATTCAAGGCTCTGACTGTGGGGGTGTGGCCAGCCAATGCCCCGCCCACCGGGGGGGTGTGGTCTACAAGAGCACCGCCCACTGGGTGTGGCTGGGGAGGCCCTGCCCATGGGGTGTGGTTTTGGGGGGTGTGGTGAGCTGAGGCTCCGCCTTTCTGGGGGCGGGGCTGTGAGGGGGCATGTCTCATTCCCCCACCCCCTATGGGCGTGGCCAAGCTGTGGGGCACCCAGGTGAAGCCACACCCTCGGGACCTGGGTGTGGCCTGCCAGGCTCCACCCCTTTGGGGTGCAGCAGGGGTGTGGCCTCCTGGTGCTCCACCCCCTGTGGGTGTGTCTCGCCTGTGGGCGTGGCCTGGCGAGGCTCCGCCTCCTGGCACTGCTTCCTGGGAGTATATGGTTGTGAATGGGGCGTGTGGTTGTGAATGGAGCGTGTGGTTGTGAATGGGGCGTGTGGTTGTGAATGGAGCGTGTGGTTGTGAATGGGGCCGCTGCCGTGTCCCCTCACTGGGGACAGGGGTTTGGGGGGAGGAAGGCGGGGTGGGCTCCCCGCGGTGCTGACTCCCCCGTGTGTCCCCCCCGTGTCCCCCCGAAGCCACAGAGAAGGTGGAGGCGCTGCCGGACGCGGCCGCCCCCGAGTCGCGCAGCCGCGCGCGGGTCCGGCAGGACCTGGCGTCGCTCCCGGCCGAGCTCGTCACCCAGATCGGCAACCGCTGCCACCCCAAGCTCTACGACGAGGGCGACCCCGCCGAGAAGCTGGAGCTCGTCACGGGTACGCAGGGGTTCCCCGAGGGGTCCCCGAGGGGCGGGGGGGGGGGGTCCCGACCCTCCGCCCACCCCCCGGTGCGTCCCCCCCGCAGGCACCAACGTCTACATCACGCGGGCGCAGCTGATGAACTGTCACGTCAGCGCGGGGACGCGGCACAAAGTTCTGCTCCGCCGGCTCCTCGCTTCCTTCTTCGACCGGTGAGCTACACCGGGGACCCCCCGACCGATTCTGGGGTGCTGGGGGGGGCAGGTCACGCAGGTTTTCACGCCATTTTTTTTCCCCCAGCAACACCCTGGCCAACAGCTGCGGCACCGGCATCCGCTCGTCCACCAACGACCCCAGCAGAAAACCACTGGACAGCCGGGTCCTGCACGCCGTCAAGTGTGAGCGGGCACGGGGGGCACCCCAGGGACACCCTGGGGACACCTCGGGGACAGGGGACGCCCTGGGGCGGAGGTGGGACCCGCAGGATGGGGAACACCAGGGGACAAAGAATTGTAGGAATAAAGGGGGAGTGCAGGGTTGGGGATGCACAGGGGGTGGGGACACTGGAGAGAAGGGACAGGGGGGACCCCAGGGCTGCGGGGACCCCAGAGACAGGGGACGGGGGACTGGGGGGACCCCAGAGACAGGGGACAGCCCAGGGCTGGGGGACCATATAGAGAGGGAGCGGGTGGGACCCCGGGGCTGGAGGGACCGTGGGGACCCACGTTGGGTTGTAAATAGGATTAAAAACCTGCAGATTTGGGGTCCCTGAGCTGAACCTCCCTCTGAGACTCCCCAGGGGGGACCCCGGAGAGGGGGGATGGGGGAACCCCAGGGCTGGGGGAAGCGTGGGGACCCGCTTTGGGCTGTAAATCTTAACAAAAATCCCCAATTTTGCGCTCCCTGAGCCAAACCTCCCCCCAAGCGCCCCCCGTGTCAAGCGGTGACGCGCTCGGGGGTGGTGGGGGGACACCCAGGGGCCTCGTGTCACCCTGTCCCCGTGTCCCCCCCCAGTTTACTGCCAGAACTTCGCCCCCAACTTCAAGGAGAGCGAGATGAACGCGATCGCGGCCGACATGTGCACCAACGCGCGGCGCGTCGTGCGCAAGAGCTGGATGCCCAAGCTGAAGCTGCTCATGGCGGACGGGGACCCCTACCCCAGCTTCATCGGCGACTCGGGCAAGCTGGAGCCCGACGGGCCCCCCCACGAGCCCCCCCCATTCGAGACCCCCCGGCACGATGCCGAGGGGGGGCCCCCGGGGGACGCCCTGCAGTGACCCCCCCGGCGCGGGGAGGAGGGACACCCGGAGCCAGGGGAGGGACCCCGAGAGCCGGGTAGGGACCCGTGAGGGGGCACGGACCCCCCAGCGGGGAAGGGACCCCCCTCAAATTGGGGCAGGGACCCCCCATTGGGGAAGGGACCCCCCCAGAGAGGGACCTGGGACCCCCCCTCTTGGGGCAGGGACCCTCCAATTGGGGCAGGGACCCCCCGTTGGAGAAGGGACCCTTCACAGAGGGCCCTGGGACCTCCCCTCAGAGCAGGGACCCCACCACTGGGGAAGGGACCCCCCCACGGAGGGCCCTGGGACCCCCCTTTGGAGCAGGGACCCCCTAATCGGGCCAGGGACCCCTCATTGGAGCAGGGACCCACCTGGGGAGGGCCCTGGGACCCTGCCCATGGGATTTAGGGGGGGCTGAGCTGAGCCCCCCTGGCAGTTTTGGGGGGTCCGGGCACTGCCCCCCCCCCCCAGCGTGCCCCCCCCAGGAGCTGACGAGGTCCCCGTGTCCCCTCTCTGGGGACAGCGTCTCTCCTGCCCGCCCCCATGTCCCCCCGCCCAGGGACGACGTTTCTCCAGGCACTCCTGTGTCCCCCCCCATGTCCCCCCCCGGGGCCACCGTCTCTGCAGGCAACCGCATGTGTCCCCCCCATGTCCCCCCCCGGGGACCGGCAGCTCCCTGGCCCCCCCCGGTGTGTCCCCCTCCCATCCCGGTGTCTCCCCAGGCGCCTGCATGTCCCCCCCCATGTCCACCCCTGTGTCCCCCCCAGTGTCCCCCCCCGGGGCCAGAGTCTCTCCAGGTGACGTGTGTGTCCCCCCGCCAGGTCCCCTGTCCCTGTGTGTCCCCACCCTGCACCACCCAGGTGCCCCCCGCCTTGTCCCCAGCTCCCTCCCCCCGGCAGAAAAGGGGGTGTCCCCTGTGTCCCCCCCTGCTGGGGGGCAGCAGCGTGGAGCCCGTCTGTGCCCCCACCGTGGGGATGGGACCCCCCCCAGCTCTGTCCTCAGCGGTTGGGGGGGACACGTGTCACCTGGGGGGGTGACGGGGACACCGTGGGAGCGGGGGGGCCCCAGAGTGCTGGTGGGGGTGATTTGGAGGGGGGGGCGCGGGTTGGACCCCCAGCTCTGCTGGGGTCGCAGGGTGTGTGGGACCCCCCCCCCGGCCTCTGCACCCACTTCACTCCAACCCCCAAGGGGGAAACTGAGGCACCATGGGGGGGCTGGGAGGGAACCCAGGTGTCCGGGCCCCCCGGCAGAGCCCCCCCCCGGTGAAGTGCCTTACCCGCCACCCGCTCCCCGGGGGGGACACAGGGACCCCCCGGCCCCCCTCACCCCCCCACCCCGGACGCCTGGGTGTCCCGTCCTCCCCCCTTTCCCTGTGCCTCAGTTTCCCCCTGTGGTGGTTTCCCCGGTCTCAGCCCCGCGGGGGGGTCCCCGCTGCCCCCCCCACACCCCCCTGGCCTCGGGGCGTTTTTTCGTTTACCCCTTTTTTCTCGTTTTCCCCCCCAAACGCTGTACAGAACAGGGAGCGCGCGGCGGCGTCTCGGCAGCATGGACCCCCCCCGGGCTTGCGCTTCCCCCCCCCGGCCCCCCGGGCCCTCCCACCCCCGGGGGGGCCGCAGTGTCTGTCCCGTGTGCTGAAGTGCCAAGAGGTTCCCGGTGCCCCCCCAATTGCACATGAACTGCTGTACCTGTGAATAGCGGGAGATGGAATAAACACCGAGTTTCTAACCGCCCCCGCCGGGGGCTCGCACACGCGTGTGCGCGGGGGAAGGGGCACAGGGGGGCTCGCACACATGTGTGTGCACAGGGGGTCGGGGGGGTCAAAGGGACTGGGGGGAGTGGGGGACGCGTGTGTGAGCGGGGGGGGTGCGATAGTGGGAGCTGCCCCACACGTGTGCAAAGTAGTGTGCTCGTGCAAGGCCCGGTGCTCGTGCAACGCCCGTGCAAGGCCTGGTGCACCTGCAGGGCTGGTGCTTGTGCGAGAGCTGCTTGTACAAGGTGCGGGGCTCGTGCAATGCCCAGTGCTTGTGCAAAGCCCAGTGCTCTTGCAAAGCACGGTGCTTGTGCAAAGCCCAGTGCTCGTGCAAGGCCCGGTGCTCATGCAATGCCCGTGCAAGGCCTGGTGCACGTGCAGGGCTGGTGCTTGTGCAAGAGTCGCTTGTACAAGGCCCGGTGCTCATGCAACGCCCGTGCAAGGCCTGGTGCACCTGCGGGGCTGGTGCTTGTGCAAGAGCTGCTTGTACAAGGTGCAAGGCTCGTGCAAGGCTTGTGCAAGGCTCGTGCAAGGCCCGGCGCTCATGCAAGGCCTGGCGCTCGTGCAAGGCCTGGTGCTTGTGCAACGCCCGTGCACGGCCTGGTGCACCCGCAGGGCTGGTGCTTGTGCAAGAGCCGCTTGTACAAGGTGCAAGGCTCGTGCAAGGCCTGGTGCTCGTGCAAGGCTCGTGCAAGGCTCGTGCAAGGCCTGGTGCTCGTGCAAGGCTCGTGCAGGGCGCGCTGCACGCGGCGGCGCCGGAGGGAGGGGGCGGGGCTTCTCCCGCTCGGCCCCGCCCACCCCGTGCCCTTATTTGGGCGGGCGGAAGCGGCTCCTTCCTCCCCCGCGCGCGCGGCCCCGCCCCCTTCCCCTTCCTGTCGTCACGGAACCCCTTATACGGGCATGGAAACGGGGTGACGTCACGGGGCGGGGGGGGAGTCCCCGTGTCACCCGCCCCCCTCCGTGTGACTGCCCCGGGCAGGGGGGCGCGGGGACCCCGGAGGGGACACGGGGATCCCGGGGGGGGGACACGGGGATCCCGGGGGGGGCGCAGGGACCCCGGGAGGGGACACGGGGATCCCGGGGGGGGACACGGGGATCCCGGGGGGGGGACACGGGGATCCCGGAGGGGGATACGGGGATCTCGGGGGGGGACACGGGGACCCCGGAGGGGACACGGGGACCCCGGGGGGGGACACGGGGATCCCGGGGGGGGCGCAGGGACCCCGGGAGGGGACACGGGGATCTCGGGGGGGGACACGGGGATCCCGGGGGGGGACACGGGGATCTCGGGGGGGGACACGGGGACCCCGGGCGGGGACACGGGGATCCCGGGGGGGGCGCAGGGACCCCCCCTCAATGGGAGCAAACGGCCACCCCATCCCGGGGGGACACAGGAACCCTCACCCGGGGGGGCACAGTGACCACACGGGGATCCCGGGGGGGCACAGGCCCCCCCCGCAGCGCTCCCCGCCGCCCCCGCCATTTCCGTCCCCCCGGCGCCGCGGAGCCGGGACCGGATGCGGCGGGGGGGGAACCGGGGGCGGGGCGGAGCGGGGCGGGGGGGGCCGGACCGGGGCCATAAAACCCCCTCGCCCGGGCCCGCCCCGCTCTCGCCGCCGCCATGGAGGAGGCGCAGCGGCTGCTCACGGTGTCGGTCTGGAAGCTTTACCGGGGCCGCTTCCAGCGCGGCGGCCTCCGCCTGCACCGGAGCCTCCAGCTCTCGCTGCTCGTCCGCGCCGCCCGGTACCGGTACCTGAGCGCCCGCGCTGCCGCCGAGACGGGAACGGCACCGGGACCCGCCGCGGGGACCCCACCGGGAACGGGACCCGCGGACCCGCCGTTCGCACCGGGACCCGCCGTGGGGACCCCACCGGTAACAGCACCCGCAGACCCGCTGTTCGCACCGGGACCCGTCATGGGGACCCCACCGGGAACGGGACCCGCGGCTCCGCCGTTCGCACCGGGACCCGCCGCGGGGACCCCACCGGTAACAGCACCCGCGGCTCCGCCGTTCGCACCGGGACCCGCCGCGGGGACCCCACCGGTAACAGCACCCGCGGCTCCGCCGTTCGCACCGGGACCCGTCATGGGGACCCCACCGGGAACGGGACCCGCCACGAGAACCCCACCGGGAACGGGACCCGCAGACCCGCCGTTCGTACCGGGACTCGCCACGAGGACCCCACCGGTAACAGCACCCGCGGCTCCGCCGTTCGCACCGGGACCGGTCATGGGGACCCCACCGAGGACGGCACCGGGACCCGTCATGGGGACCCCACCGGGAACGGGACCCGCGGACCCGCCGTTCGCACCGGGACCCGTCATGGGGACCCCACCGGGAACGGGACCCGCGGACCCGCCGTTCGCACCGGCCCCGCACCGGGGAGACCCTCCGAGCCCGAACCGCGGGCACCGACCGACCCCGGACCGGACGGACCCACCGGCCCCGGACGCCGCGAACCGGGACCCCCCGAGCCGGTACCGCGACCCGCCGAGCGCCCCGCGGCTGCCGCCCCTCCAGGACCCCCGGAGCGCCCCCGGGGCGCCCCCGCCGGCGCGGGCCGGGCGGAAGCGGCGGAGCAGCGGCTCGGGCGGGCCCGGGGCGGCGCCGGTACCGAGCAAACGGGCGCGGCTGGAGGCGGAGGAGCCGCCGCTCGGCCCGGGGCCCCCCGGGCGCTGCTCGGGCCCCCCCGCCGCCGCCTTCGGGCTCCTGGTCCGCGCTGTCGGGGCGTGTTGAGCCCCCGGAGACCCCCCGGAGACACGGACCCCACCGGGGGCGCGGAGAGGAGGCCCCCCCCGGACACACGGGACCGGTGCGGGGACACCCCCGGGACACACGGGACCGGTACGGGGGGGACACGGAGCCCCCCCCGGGACACACGGGACCGGTACGGGGGGGACACGGAGCCCCCCGGGACACACGGAACCGGTACGGGGGGGACACGGAGCCCCCCCCGGGACACACGGGACCGGTACGGGGGGGACACGGAGCCCCCCCGGGACACACGGGACCGGTACGGGGGGGACACGGAGCCCCCCCCGGGCCACAGGGGCTCTCGGGGCCCCCGGCGGGCCCCCAGCCCCCCCGGTGCCCCCCCCGCCGTGACGGACTCAGCGGTTGTGTCGTGCTGGGGGGGGCTCCAGGCCGGCCCTGCCCCCCCCCCGCTCTCCTCAAATTCAATTATTTTGTTAATGAAATTAAAGTGGGTTTTGTGCAGCTGCTGCCTCGGGGGGGTTTGCGGGGGGGGGGGGTCGCTCTGTGTCCCCGTGACACCAGCCTCAGTGTCCCCTCCCCTCAATTTGGGGGGCAAAGCGGTTTCGGGGGGGGGCGGTGGATTCTCTCGTGTCTCGGGGGGGCCGCGGCTGCTCGGGCTGTTTGTGCCCTCGGGCTCGGCCCAAACTTTGGGGGAAAAAGTTCTTGTTTTGGGAACGGGGGTTGGGGGGAGGTTTGTGCCGCTCGCCCCCTCCCCGCCGCGGTTTCCCCCCAGGGCCGGGGGGGGGGGGAAACCCCCCCGGTTCCGGGAAACCGCACGTGCTGCCCACGGGGGTGGAGCCGGGGGGGGGCGGGGAGGGCGCCCGGATGCCTGGGTCCTTTTCGGGGGGGCCGCCGGCTGCTCCGGTCCCTCCAGGCGGGGGGTGGGGGCGCCGGGCGGTGGCACCACCGGGGTCCTGGCGGGGGGGGCGGGGGGTGCCGATCCCGGGAAGGAGCGAGAAGGGGCTCGATCCAAAATTCCTCTTTGTTTTTAATGGTTTCGTTTGTTCTGGGGGTTTCGGGTTCTTTTTTTTTTTTTTGTCTTTTTTTTTTTAATCTTTATTTCTGGTTTCGGTAACTCGGTTCATGCAATGGCGGCAGCCCCGGCCCCGCCGCCTCCGTGCCTCGGGCGGGGGGGCGCCCGGCGGTGCCGGTTCCCGGCGCCGGTTCCCGGTCCGGACTCTCCCCGGTCTCCGTTTCCCGCGGCCGCTCCCGCCCCGGCGGCTCCTCCGGCCGGGGGCTCCGCGCGCGGGCGGGATTGTTGGCGGGGGGGTCCCCGGGGCCGCCCCCCGCGGCGGCTCCTCCAGATGATAAAACTCATCCATAGCCCCGGGGGCGGGCGGGGGCGGGCGGCGCGCGTGTGCGGCGTCCAAGCCCCCTCCCCGCCGCGATCCGCCGCCGCGCCGCCGGCGCCCTGTCGCGACAGTGGCGGGGGCGCCGCTAGCAGCAGTCATCGTCCGTCTCGCTGTACGGGTCGCGGAGGCCGGGCCGCCCCTTCCCGCCGCCGTGCACCGGGTAGTAGCCGTTGGGCAACCGGCGGCCGGGCCGCGGGGGCGACAACCCCGGGCCGCCCCCCCCGCCGCCGCGGGGGCCCCGGGGGCCGCGGCCGTCGAGCGGCGGCTCCGCGTCGCGGGGGCCCCGGGCGGGGTCGGGCCAGCGGGCGGCGGCGCGGGCGGCGCGGGGCTCGGCGGGCGGGGGGCGGCGGGGCCCGCGGGCGGGGGGCGGCGCGGCGGGCGGGGGGCGCCGGGCGGCGGGCGAGTAGGAGACGTGCGGCCGCGGCGTGGCGGGGGTCGGCGGGAGCTGGCGGCGGGCGCGCCGGGGGGTGCTGGTCCCCGAGGTGGAGAGCACCGGGCTGCCGCTCACCGAACTACTGCCCTACAGCAACAGCGAGACATCGGGGATGACGGGGGGGGCACGGGGGTGGAGCGCGGGAGCGGGGCGGCGAGACGGGGGGCACGGGGAGAACGGGGGGGGCACGGACACGGAGGGCACGGGGGACATGGGGATGGAGCGCGGGAACGGGGGGGCACAGGGAGGACATGGGGGACACGGACATGGGGGGGACGGGAGGGGATGGAGCGTGGGAACGGGGGGCACAGGGAGAACATGGGGGGCACAGGGAGAACATGGGGGACACGGAGAGAACGTGGGGGACACGGACACGGAGGGCACGGGGGACATGGGGATGGAGCGCGGGAACGGGGGGCACAGGGAGGACATGGGGGGCACAGGGAGAACATGGGGGACACAGAGAGAACGTACGGGACACGGACACGGAGGGCACGGGGGACATGGGGATGGAGCGCGGGAACGGGGGGCACAGGGAGGACATGGGGGGCACAGGGAGAACATGGGGGACACAGAGAGAACGTACGGGACACGGACACGGAGGGCACGGGGGACATGGGGATGGAGCGCGGGAACGGGGGGCACAGGGAGGACATGGGGGGCACAGGGAGAACATGGGGGACACGGAGAGAACGTGGGGGACACGGACACGGAGGGCACGGGGGACATGGGGATGGAGCGCGGGAACGGGGGGCACAGGGAGAACGTGGGGGGCACAGGGAGGGCATGGGGGACACGGACATGGGGGACACATGGGGGTGTGAAATGGGACACAAGGGAAGGGACACGGGGGACACGGACATGAGGGGAGCGTGGGAACGGGACACGGAGCGTGGGAACGGGACATGGGGGACACAGACAAAAGGGCGCGGGGGGGGCACGGGGACGTGGGTACAAGGGAAGGGACACGGGGGGGGCACAGACGTGGGTTGGGAGGACAAGCGGAGACATGGGGGGGCATTGGGGGGGTCACAGCCACGGCCATGCGGACACGGGGGGGCAGAGAAAAGCGGCAGGGACACAATTCGGGGGGGAGAGAAAAAACCAAAGGAGAGAAGCAGAGGGGAGAGAAGTGAGAAGAGGTGGGGGGTGCGGGGGGGATGTGGGGGTGCTGGGTCCCCCCAAAGCCACTCACAAGGCAAAGGGGGGGGGGTCAGGGAGGGGGGTCAGCCGGGAGAGATGGGGGGAGCGCGGGCTGGAGAAGTTTGGAAGAGTCGGCCTGGGGGGGGGAACCTGCACCCCAAAATGTTACCTGGGGGGGACACACACCCTGTGCACCCCCATCCGTTCCCTGCAGGGACCTGGGGCTTGGGGATGGGCCCCCCATTGCCTGGCCGGGGGGCGCAGGGGGGGTCACCCCAATTCAGGCCTGTGCCCCCCTGCCCCTCGCCGCGGGGGGGCCCTGGCGGGGCGGGTTTGTTCCAAACTTTCCAGCGTGGCCAAGGGGGGGTGGCCGGAGCCGGGGGGGGTTCGGAGCAGGCGGGGGGGGGGGCCTGAAGCGCTTACCTGGGCCCCCCCTCGTGGGGGCGGCGCAGCCACAGCCCAGCGATGGAGACAGAGAGTGAATCACGGCCCCCCCCCAAAGCAGCGGGGGCACCGGGGGGGCCAAGCGAAGGGGCTCCGTGCGGGGGGGGGGTCGAGAGTGGGAAGCGGGGGGGCATCCGGAGGGGTCAAAGTGTCGCCGAGCGCAACGCCCCCTTTGCACCCCCAGATTCCCCCCAGGGGTGTCCCCGTGTGTCCCCCCCACCCCGTCACCCTCTAGCTGGGGGGGCTGCACCCCCACGGTGGGTACTGGGGGGGTTCCATGGGTGTAACTGGGATCCTGGCTGCCACCAGTATAAACTGGGGTGTGGGCTGAATGGGTAGGGGGGACTGGGACTCCCCCCCCACCCAAGCAACCATGGGGGGGTCCCAATGCCCCCAGCACTCGGGGGGGGTTCTGGGGATGATGGGGGGTCTTTGGTTGAACCCCAAGCCCGAGGACCCAGCCGAGGGGACGCAGCCCTTGGGTGGGGGGGTCCCGTGCCCCCCGTGGGCGGGGGGTCCCTAGAGGCGCAGGGGGGAGCGGCGGGGGGGACCCACCTGCCGGGGGGGCGCGTGTTCCCGGCCCTCGCTGGGGGAGCGCGACCAGCGGCGGTCGCGGGAGCGGGGCCGCCCGTAGTCGTGGCGCTCGGGGGGGCCGCGGTCCTTGTCGCCCCCGCCGGGGGGGCCGTGGTGGTGGTGGTGGTGGTGGTGGTGGTGGTGCCGGTGCTTGCGGTCCTTGGTGCGGCCCCGCTCGGGGTCCCCCCGCTCCTTGGGGGGGACGTCGCCCGACTGCGTCGTGACGCTCAGGTCTGTGCCCAGCCCTGGGGGGGGACACGGGACAGGGGGTGACACGGGGGGGCAGGTGGGGCGGGAGGGGCTGGGGACGCGGTGGGGAAGATGGGGGCACCTGGGGGACGTGGGGTGCAGGAGGAGATGGGGACACGGCGGAGATGGGGTGGCCCTGGGGACATGGTGGAGATGGGGACACGGTGGAGACGGGGTGGCCCTGGGGACATGGGGTGCAGGAGGAGATGGGGACACGGTGGAGACGGGGTGGCCCTGGGGACGTGGTGGAGATGGGGACACGGCGGAGACGGGGTGGCCCTGGGGACATGGGGACACGGTGGAGACGGGGTGGCCCTGGGGACGTGGTGGAGATGGGGACACAGCGGAGATGGGGTGGCCCTGGGAACATGGGGACATAGTGGAAATGGGGACACGGTGGAGATGGGGTGGCCCAGGGGACATGGGGACATAGTGGAGATGGGGACACGGTGGAGATGGGGTGGCCCAGGGGACATGGGGACACAGTGGAGATGGGGACACGGTGGAGATGGGGTGGCCCAGGGGACACAGGGTGCAGCAGAAGAGCTGGTGGCTTTGGGGACATCTGGCTCAGGAGATGAAGGGGCCCCACCAGAGGGACAGGGTGGCCTTGGGGACACCCAGGGTGGCAGGAGATGGTGTGACCCAGGGGACGCGCAGGTGGGGTGTGAGGGGGTCCCCGGGGGGGTCCCACCTGTGTCCCCGTCGGTGTAGCGGCTGAGGGAGCGCTCGGAGCGGTGTCCCCGGTCCCTGCGGCGCGGGTGGTGCCGCTGTCCCTCCTCGGGGACGGGGACCACGCGCTCCAGGGAATAGTCGTCCAGGCGGATGGCGCGGGCGCGGGGGTGGCCCAGCATGGAGGCCGAGCGCTTCATGGGGCTGGAGTCCGAGATGGGCTGGGGGGACAGCGCGGGGACGGTCCGGGGGGGGACAGCGCAGGGGGCCCCTCCAGGGAAGGGCGACCTGTGTGCGCTGCCCCGCTCGGAGCTCTTGGTCCCTCCGTCCGTCCGTCCGTCTGCAGGTGCCGGCCCCCCCGCACTGTCCCCTCCCTCCTGCCCCCCCCCAGCTCCGGCCCCCCCGCCGTGTGTCCCCCAGCGGGGCTGGGAGGGGACGCGATGTCACCGTGTCCCTGTCACCGCGTCCCCACGGTCCTGGGGACGGACACGCTCCGGTGCAGCATCTCAGCCGCACCCTGTGTTCCCCCCCCAGCCGCTCCGACCGTTGAGCTGCGCCGCCACCGCCGGGGGGGCACGGGGACAAGGGCACGGGGACAAGGGGACGCTGCTCCTCGCTGGCCACGCTGGTGCTGGGACACGGGGCCGCGAGGGGCCGGGTGGCCCAGGGGGTGGGACACGGCGGGGACGGACGAGATGGGGGCGAGGAAGGGGACATGGGGACCGGGGGGCGAGGAAGGGGACACGGGGACCGGGGGGTGAGGAAGGGGACACGGGGACAGGGACGGGGGGTGAGGAAGGGGACACGGGGACAGGGACGGGGGGTGAGGAAGGGGACACGGGGACCGGGGGGCTCTGGCACCTACACTGAGGTTATTCCCACGGGGTCGGACCTTCCTCCTCTGCCAGAGCCGGCGCCCGCAGAGCCGGGAGAGAGAGAGACAGTGAGCACGGGGGGGACAGCGGGGACTCGGGGGGACGGCGGGGACTCGAGGGGACAGCGGGGACACGGGGGGATGGCGGGGACACGGGGGGACAGCGGGGACTCGGGGGGATGGCGGGGACACGGGGGGATGGCGGGGACTCGGGGGGTCGGCGGGGACACGGGGGGACAGCGGGGACACGGGGGGACAGCGGGGACTCGGGGGGATGGCGGGGACTCAAGGGGACAGCGGGGACACGGGGGGATGGTGGGGACACAGGGGGACAGCAGGGACTCGGGGGGACAGCGGGGACTCGGGGGGACAGGGGGGGCAGCGGGGACACAGGGGGATGGCGGGGACTCTGGGGGACGGCGGGGACTCGGGGGGTCAGCAGGGACACGGGGGGACAGCGGGGACTCGGGGGGACGGCGGGGACACGGGGGGACAGCGGGGACGCATCTGCCATAGCCAGCCCAGGCAGCACCTGCAGAGCTGGGGAGAGAGGGTGAGCACGGAGGGGACAGTGGGGGACACAGTGGCGAGGGGACACTGGGGGGCACGGTAGGGCCAGGGTCACCCCACGCAGAGCCAAGCGCCGGCCAGGCGAGCAGCAGCGATGAGCGGAGCAGCCAGAGCGTCCCTGTCCCCGTTCCCGTCCCCAATCCCGGGGCACGCGGAGGGGGTGACACCCCCAGAGCCGGTGGCGACACCCCCAGAACCGGCGGCACCCGCTGGCACAGGGGACAGCGACCCACGTCGTCAGGGACCGGGGTGGCCCGTGGGCGAGCAGCAGAGCAGCCAGAGCGTCCCTGTCCCCACACTGTCCCCAGCCACCACAGCGCAGCCCAGGCGCCCCCAAAAGCCACCGCCCCCCATTAAAGCAGCGCAGGGGGGGCTGCGGGGGGGTGACATGCTGCCGAGCCTGGGGACCGTCCCCGGGGGGACAGGACAGGGTGTGACGGGGGACACCCCCTCACCTGGTTGTCGGCGGGCAGGCGCGGCATGGAGGCGGCGCGGCCGTGTCCCTCCATGGGCAGGTAGTCGCTGTCCGAGTAGCCGTCCTTGGCCATGTCCCGCATCTCCACCAGCTGCGGGGACGGGGACACTGAGCCGCGGGGGACACCGGGGGGAAACTGAGGCACTGGGGACACCAGGGCACCGGGGGGAAACTGAGGCACTGGGGACATTGAGGCACAGGGGAAACTGAGGCACTGGGGACACTGAGGCACAGGGGACACTGGGGCACCAGGGGACACTGAGGCGCTGGGGACACTGAGGCATCAGGGGAAACTGAGGCACCGGGGCACCAGGGGACACTGAGGCACCAGGGGACACTGGGGCACCAGGGGAAACTGAGGCACAGGGGACACTGAGGCACAGCAGGGTGCCAGGCAAAGTTTGGAAGGGGGGGACAGACACTGGGGGACATGGGGACAGATATGCAGGTGGGGACATGGGGACACAGGGATGGATGGAGAAGGGGCGGATGGGGCTCAGGGGACCCCTGGGGACATGGGGGACTCAAGGGACACGGGGGGCCCTGCGGGGCTGGGGGGACCCTGGGGACCCTGGGACTGAAGGAGGGGGGACCCCGCGGTGTCACAGCCCCTCACCTGGGAGTTGGGGCGGCTGTTGGGGACGTCCTCGGGGAGTCCCCGCTCGGGGCTCCACGTCCCCGTTTTCTGGAACATCTCCTGGGCGCGCTGGGTCACCCAGGACTGACTCTCCTTCAGGCCCCCGTCGCGCGTGGCCCTGGGGGGGGACAGGCGGCTCAGCGCCCCGCTGTCCCCGGGTGGGGGCCGGGGACAGGAGGGGGCTGGTGACACTTACAGCCCCGCGCCCGGCTCGGCCGTGGGCGCCGCGTCCGTCCCCGTTGTCCCCTCCTGCGTGGGGGACGGTGGCTCCATGCGCTGGAACATCAGCGGCGTCCGGTTCTGCGGGGACACGGGGCGGTTGGGGACACGGCGGGGACAACGTGGCGGGGGGGACGGGGCTGGGACACGGGGAGGAAACGGAGCTGGGATGGATGGGGACACGGGAGGGACATGGGGAGGGGACAGGGATGGGATGGGGATGCAGGAGGTGGCAGAGGAGGGGATGGAGCTGGGCTGGGGACACTGGGGGGACACAGGGCTGGGAGGGGGACACTGGAGGGGATGGAGCTGGGCTGGGGACACTGGGGGGACACGGGGAGGGGACAAGGATGGGATAGGGACACTGGAGGGACTTGGGAAGGGGACAAGGTTGGGATGGGGACATTGGAGGGACCCTGGAGGGGATGGAGCTGGGCTGGGGACACTGGGGGCACACAGGGCTGGGAGGGGGACACTGGAGGGATACAGAGAGGGGACGAGGATGGGGACACTGGAGGGACACCGAAGGGGATGGAGCTGGGCTGGGGAGACCGGAGGGACACGGGGAGGGGACAGGGCTGGGCTGGGGACACCGGAGGGACACGGGGAGGGGACAGCGGTGTCCCCACCTGCTCCTCCCGCATGGCCTGCAGCTTCTTGGCCTTGCTCTGCCGGTAATACTCCATGATCATCATGGCAGCGTAGATCTTCCCCACCGTCAGGTCGGTGGCTGCGGGGACAGCGGGTGAGAGGGGCCAGGGACGGGGACAGCGGGGACACGGGGACGGGCCCTTACACTTGTGGGGGGTGACGAGCAGGTCCAGGTTCTTGGGGGACAGGTTGGGCCAGATGGCGATCATCTCCTTGCGCAGCTCCGCGTCCATCTGCTGCTTGTCGGCTCCCCCTGCGGAGGGGACAGCTCAGCCACCCCCTGTCACCCCCGGGGACACCCGTCCCCTGGTGTCCCCCCTTGTCCCCCATCCCTGGGCTCCCAGTTCCTGTCCCCTCCACGCCAAGGGACCCCATTCCTGTCCTTGTCACCTAAGGGACCCTTTTCCCCATCCCTCCAGTGTCCCTGTGCCCCCCCAGAGTCCCTGTCCCTTTGGAGTCCTTGTCCCCAGCCCTCCAGAGTCCCTGTCCCTTTGGAGTCCCTGTCCCCCCAAGTCCCCATCCTTGTCCCCAGCCCTCCAGTGTCCCTGTCCCCCCTCAGAGTCCCTGTCCCTTTGGGGTCCTTGTCCCCCCAAGTCCCCATCCTTGTCCCCATCCCTCCAGGGTCCCTGTCCCTTTGGGGTCCCTGTCCCCCCAAGTCCCCGTCCTTGTCCCCAGCCCTCCAGGGTCCCTGTCCCTTTGGGGTCCCTGTCCCCCCAAGTCCCCGTCCTTGTCCCCATTCCTCTGGAATCCCCAGCCCTCCAGGGTCCCTGTCCCTTTGGGGTCCCTGTCCCCCCAAGTCCCCGTCCTTGTCCCCATTCCTCTGGAATCCCCGTCCCCCCAGAGTCCCTGTCCCTTTGGGGTCCCTGTCCCCCCAAGTCCCCATCCTTGTCCCCAGCCCTCCAGGGTCCCTGTCCCCCCTCAGAGTCCCTGTCCCTTTGGGGTCCTTGTCCCCCGAAGTCCCCGTCCTTGTCCCCAGCCCCCCAGAGTCCCTGTCCCTTTGGGGTCCCTGTCCCCCCAAGTCCCCACCCCTCCAGCATCCTCGGCACCTGGTCCCCAACCTCTTGGTGTCCCTGTCCCCCCAAGCCCCCACCCCACCCCCTGGAGGCCACCGCAGCCCCTCCAGCCGGTGTCCCCGTGTCCCCCCGTGGTGTCCCCCCCGGTGTCCCCGTGTCCCCCCCTGCCTTTGGCGATCTTGATGTCGAGGGCGGTGCGGATCAGGGCCATGAGGGTGGAGTTGAAATGCACCGTGTTGTCATCGGCCACCGGCAGGTCCATGCGGAGCAGCCGCTGCGGGGCCAGCAGAGCGGGGAGGGGGGTCACCCCCGGCCCCCCCGGCGCGCCCGGGGCCGGCGAGAAGGCGGGAAACTGAGGCACAGACCCCCCCCCATCCCCAACCCGCCCCCCCCCCCCCCGCCTTCTCCCCCGGCCGCGACCCCCCCGGGTTGCTGGGGGGGGACACGGCCAAGCGGGACCCCGGTGTCCGGGCGGGCAGCGCAGGCAGCGCGTGCAGCGGGGGGTGCCCGGGGGTGGGGGGGCAGCCAAGGGGGGGGGCTCGGGGTGCAAAGCGGCATTCGCGGGGCGGGGGGGGCAGGGGGACGTGCTGGGTGATGGGGGGGGGGGAGCGATGAGTTTGCCCTGTGGAGCCCCATGACCCCCCCCCGCTGCCAGTGGTGGCAGGAGGTGCCCCCCCCCCCCAAAAGGCAGCGCCCCCCCCCCCATGCAGCGCCCCCCCCCCATGCAGCCGAGCAGGGAGCGAGCGGTGCCGATGGGGAAACTGAGGCAGGAGCCGCGGGGTTCCCATGCGCCCCCCCCGGGATCCGTGTGTCCCCCCCCCACGATGCAGCTCCCGAGCAGCCGAACCCCCCCGGGCGGGGACCGTGCAGCGGCGGGGGGGCGGGGGGGCTCACCGGGGGGCGGGATGGGGGAAAAATGGGGGGGGAAACGGGGCAGAGGGGGCGACCCCCGGGGGGGCCCTAAAAATGGGCTGTGCTGGGCGAGGTGGCCTCGAACCCCAGGTTTGGGGGCTGAGCCCCGGGGGGGTCCCCAAATAGGGGGTTTTTGGGGGGCTTTGCAAGCGCCAGGGGGGTCCCCAAATAGAAGGTTTATTTGTGGGGCTGTCCGAGCCAAATGGGGGCCACAAATAGGGGTTCTCTGGGGGGCTGTCTGAGCACCGGGGGGGTCCCCAAATAGGCATTTTGGAGGGGGATTTCTGAGCCCAATGGGGACCCCAAATAGGGTTATTTTGGGGGGGCTTTGCAAGCCCAATGGGGACCCCAAATAGGGTTATTTTGGGGGGGCTGCCTGAGCCCAATGGGGACCCCAAATAGGGGGTTTGGGGGGGCTGCCTGAGCGCAATGGGGACCCCAAATAGGGTTATTTTGGGGGGGCTGCCTGGGCCCAATGGGGACCCCAAATAGGGTTATTTTGGGGGGGCTGCCTGAGCCCAATGGGGACCCCAAATCGGGTTATTTTGGGGGGGCTGCCTGAGCCCAATGGGGACCCCAAATAGGGTTATTTTGGGGTGCTGCCTGAGCCCAATGGGGACCCCAAATAGGGGTTATTTTGGGGGGGGCTGCCTGAGCCCAATGGGGACCCCAAATCGGGTTATTTTGGGGGGCTGCCTGAGCCCAATGGGGACCCCAAATAGGGTTATTTTTGGGGGGTGTCTGAGCCCAATGGGGACCCCAAATAAGGTTATTTTTGGGGGGTGTCTGAGCCCAATGGGGACCCCAGACAGGATTATTTTGGGGGGGCTGCCTGAGCGCAATGGGGACCCCAAATAGGGTTATTTTGGGGGGGCTGCCTGAGCCCAATGGGGACCCCAAATAGGGTTATTTTGGGGGGGCTGCCTGGGCCCAATGGGGACCCCAAATAGGGTTATTTTGGGGGGGCTGCCTGAGCCCAATGGGGACCCCAAAGAGGGGTTATTTTGGGGGGCTGCCTGGGCCCAATGGGGACCCCAAATCGGGTTATTTTGGGGGGCTGCCTGAGCCCAATGGGGACCCCAAATAGGGTTATTTTGGGGGGGCTGCCTGAGCGCAATGGGGACCCCAAATAGGGGTTATTTTTGGGGGGGCTGCCTGGGCCCAATGGGGACCCCAAATAGGGTTATTTTGGGGGGGCTGCCTGAGCCCAATGGGGACCCCAAATCGGGGTTTCGGGGGCTCCGTCCCCACTGCAGCCGGGGGGGTCCCGATCTTACCCAGCCCGTCCGGGGGGGGCAGCGGGGCCGGCGGCCGCAGGGGGAGAAAAACAGCAAAAAAACCAAGAAACCACCAGCAAAAAAAAACCCCCCCCGCCAACCCCCCCCCGCAAAGGCCGCGAGCCCCCGGCGCTGCGGGGGGGGCCGGGGCTATTCTACCTTATAGGCGGCTCGGGGCGGGCATTTCTCGCCTAAGCCCAGGGGCGGGGGCATGTGCCGCAGCATTTCGTACATGGCCGAGCACGGCAGGCGGCCCCTGGGGGCAGAAACCAGGACACACGGACACCGGCGCGGCCGACGGACGGAGCCGCCCAAGGACGGACAGAGGGCCGGGAACGGAGGGAAGGGCGAGGAAGCGGGGAGAGGGGGGGGGGAAAATGGACAGACGCGGACGGAAACGGACAGACGGACAGGAATGGACAGGAACGGACAGGAATGGACAGAAAATGGATAGGAATGGACAGAAAATGGACAGGAATGGACAGAAAATGGACAGAAATGGACAGGAATGGACAGGAATGGACAGGAACGGACAGAAAATGGACAGAAAATGGACAGAAAATGGACAAAAATGGACAGAAAATGGACAAAAATGGACAGAAAATGGACAGGAACGGACAGGAATGGACAGAAAATGGACAAAAAATGGACAGAAAATGGACAGGAATGGACAGAAAATGGACAGAAAATGGACAGAAATGGACAGGAATGGACAGGAATGGACAGAAATGGACAGAAAATGGACAGGAATGGACAGAAAATGGACAGAAAATGGACAAAAATGGACAGAAAATGGACAGGAATGGACAGAAAATGGACAAAAAAATGGACAGGAATGGACAAAAAATGGACAGAAATGCACAGGAATGGACAGAAATGGACAGAAAAAGGACAGAAAATGGACAGAAAATGGACAAAAAATGGACAGAAAATGGACAGAAATGGAGAAAAATGGAGGAAAAAATGGACAGAAAATGGAGAAAAAAGGAGAAAAAATGAAGAAAAAATGGACATCAAAAATGGAGAAAAAATTGACATAAAAATGGACAGAATTGGGCAAAAAATGGACAGAAATGGAGAAAAAACGGACAGAAAATGGACAAAAATGGAGAAAAAGTGGACATAAAAAATGGACATAAATGGACAAAAAAAGGACAGAAAATAGACAGAAATACGGAAAAAATGGACAGAAATGGAGAGAAAATGGACAGAAATGAACAAAAAATGGACAGAAATTGATAAAAAATGGAGAAGAAATGGACATTAAAAATGGACAGAAATGAAAAAAATGGACAGAAATAGAGAAAAAATGGACAGTAATGGAGAAAAAAGGGCAGAAAATGGACAGAAAATAGACAGAAATTGGCAAAAAATGGACGAAAAATGGACAGGAAAAGGACAGAAATGGACCAAAAAAGGACAGAAAATGGAAAAGAAAAGCACAAAAATGGACAGAATTGGAGAAAAAATGGGAAAAAAAGGGCAGGACATGGACAGGAAAAGGACAAAAAAGGACCGAAATGGACAGAAATGGACCAAAAAATTGAGAAAAAATGGGCAGAAAATGGACAGAAATGGAGAAAAAATGGACAGGAAAAGGACAGGAATGGACAGAAATGGACAAAAAAATGAGAGAAAATAGACAGAAATACAGAAAAAATGGTCAGAAATGGAGAAAAAATGGACAGAAATTGATAAAAAATGGAGAAGAAATTGACATTAAAAATGGACAGAAAAATGGACAGAAATGAACAAAAATTGGACAGAAATAGAGAAAAAATGGACAGAAATGGAGAAAAAATTGATGTAAAAATGGAGAAAAAATGGACAGAATATGGACAAAAAATGGACAGAAATTGATTTTAAAAGGAGAAAAAATGGACAAAAAAGGAGAAAAAATGGACATAAAACGGAGAAAAAATGGAGGAAAAATGGACAAAAAATGGACAGAAATTGACAAAAAATAGAGAAAAAATTGACATAAAAATGGACAGAAAATGGACAGAAATGGAGAAAAAACGGACAGAAAACGGACAGAAATGGAGAAAAAATGGATTAAAATGGAGAAAAAATGGACACAAATTGGACAGAATTGGACAAAAGTGGAGAGAAATTGATAAAAAATGGAGAAAAATGGGAAAAAAAGGGCAGAAAATGGACAGGAAAAGGACAAAAATGGACAGAAATGGAGGAATAATTGGGATAAAACGGACAGAAAATGGACAAGAGAAGGACAAAAAAGGACAAAAATGGACAGAAATGGTGAACAAATGGACAGAAATAGAGAAAACATGGGGAAAATTGGAGAAAAAAAAGACAGAAAATGGACAGAAATGGACAAAAATGGACAGAAATGGACAAGGAGAAAAAAAAGACAGAAAATGGACAGGAAAAGGAGAAGAAATGGACAGAAAAGGACGAAAATGGACAGAAATGGAGGAAAAATTGATAGAAATAGAGAAAACATGGGGAAAATCGGAGAAAAAAAAGACAGAAAATGGACAGGAAAAGGACGAGAATGGACAAAAAGGGACAGAAAAAGGACAAAAAGGGACAGAAAAAGGACAAGAAAAGGACGAGAAAGGACAAAAATGGACAAGAAAAGGACGAGAATGGACAAGAAGGGACAGGAGAAGGACAAGAAAAGGATGAGAAAGGACAAAAATGGACAAGAAAAGGACGAGAATGGACAGAAATGGAGGAAAAATGGACAGAAATAGAGAAAACATGGGGAAAATCGGAGAAAAAAAGACAGAAAATGGACAGGAAAAGGACGAGAATGGACAAGAAGGGGCAGGAGAAGGACAAAAATGGACAAAAAGGGACAGAAAAAGGACAAGAAAAGGACGAGAATGGACAAAAATGGACAAGAAAAGGACGAGAATGGACAAAAATGGACAAGAAAAGGACGAGAAAGGACAAAAGTGGCCAGAAATGGCCAGAAAAAGCCGTGAGCCAGAAGGAGCCAGAGACGCGGAGGAAAGAAGAAGGAGGAGAAGAACAGAAGAGCAGCCGGTGAACGGGGCCAAGCGAGGGGCGGCCGCGGGAGGGGCGGCCGCGCACCCCCGGGGGGGCTCCATGCGGCCCGGGGGGGCTGCGGCTGGACGGCTGTCTCTATATATATATATATATCCGTGGCAATATCATATATATATGGTGGTGCCAAGCGCCATTCGCTCATCCCGGGGTGCCGGGGGGGGGAAATTCAAACCTTGCAGGCAACCCTATGAGGGCATTTCTTGCCTAAGCCCAGGGGGGGCGAGATTACGCGTAATAAACTGTACATGTCCTTATAGTGAATGCGGCCGCTGCAAGAAAAATACGGGGGGGGCGGCGGTTAGTGGGGGGCGGCGACGCGGCGGCGCGGCGCAGGGGGGAAACTGGGGCGCGGAAACTGGGGGGACTGGGCATGGGGACTGGGGGGACTGGGGGGACTGGGCATGGGGATTGGGGGGACTGGGGGGACTGGGATGGGGACTGGGGGGACTGGGCATGGAGCTGGGGAAACTGAGGCATGGAGACTGGGGGGACTGGGATGGGGACTGGGGGGACTGGGCATGGAGCTGGGGAAACTGGGGCGCGGAAACTGGGGGGACTGGGCATGGAAACTGGGGGGACTGGGGGGACTGGGCATGGGGACTGGGGAAACTGAGGCATGGAGACTGGGGGGACTGGGCACAGAAACTGGGGGGACTGGGCATGGGGACTGGGGAAACTGAGGCATGGAGACTGGGGGGGACTGGGCACAGAAACTGGGGGGGACTGGGCATGGAGCGGGGGAAACTGAGGCATGGAGACTGGGGGAGACTGGGCATGGGGACTGGGGGGACTGGGCATGGAGCTGGGGAAACTGGGGAATGGAGACTGGGGGGACTGGGCATGGAAACTGGGGAAACTGGGGAATGGAGACTGGGAGGACTGGGCATGGGGACTGGGGGGGACTGGGCATGGAGCTGGGGAAACTGGGGAATGGAGACTGGGGGAGACTGGGCATGGAGACTGGGGGAGACTGGGCTTGGAGACTGGGGGGACTGGGGGGACTGGGCATGGGGACTGGGGAAACTGGGGAATGGAGACTGGGGGAAACTGGGGAATGGAGACTGGGGGGGGGAAACTGAGGCACGGAAACTGGGGGGGGGACTGGGCATGGAGCTGGGGGAACTGGGGCACAGAGACTGGGGGAGGAGGAGGAAGAGGCTGGGGGGTGGGATCCCCCCCGCGCTGAGCTCTGATGTCACTTGTGGGTGACACGGCGTGGGGGGGTGGAGGGAAGAGTTGGAGCCCCCCCCGCCCCGCAGTTGATCCCAGCGTGGACCAGTATAGCCCAGCACGGGAGGTGGCAGAGCATCGGGGACACCCCAAGAGACCCCCCGGGCCTCGTGGGACACCCTGGGACACGGCAGAGACCCCCCCGGGACGTGGTGGGGACACCCGGCTGGACCCCCCCGGGGGGCAAGAGGGAGAATCCGGCACCGAGCACCTACAATCGAGAGAGGACACGTTAATCGGCACCGCGGGGGGGGGACGGCCCCCCACGGCTGCGTGGGGACAGCGGAGCTGGGGACACCCCCTGGGGGGGGGACACCCCCTGGGGGACACACACCTCTCTGGGGGGACACCAGGTCCCCTGGCCCCTGGGGACGGGGTGGGGGCTCTTGGGAACCTGCTGTGCACCCCCGGGCCCCACTGGTTTTTTTTATTTTTGGGGGGGGGGGCACCAGCCGGTCAGCCGAGTCCCCGCATGGGGGGGGACGCTCCCCTGGGAGCCGCTGCGCTGAGAGGGGACCCAGGCGTCCGGGGCGGTCCCTGCCCCCCTCCCTTGTCCCCCCCTATTCTGGGGGGCTCGTTCCGGGGGGGTCCATGCCGGGGGGGTCCTTACCATGCGGCGGGGTCGTACTCGGCCCAGACGCGCACGTACTCGTCCAGGTGGTGGGGGCCCAGGATGGACGAGTCGCGCGTCAGGTACTCGAAGTTGTCCATGATGACGGCGACAAAGAGGTTCAGCATCTTTTTTTTTTTTGGGGGGGGGTGGGAGACACACACAAGAAGGGGGTGTCGGGGTGTGGGGACAAATCCAGGGTGTCCCCCCCCCGCGCCGTGGCCCCCCCAGGCTCACCAGGAAGGAGCAGAGGAAGATGAAGGACACGAAGTAGAAATAGGCGAACTCGTTGCCGCACTCGTCCTCCTTGATGCCCGAGTTCTGGTCGCAGGGCTTCCCGCTCAGGCAGGACAGCATGATCTCGTGCCACGCCTCCCCGGTGGCACTCCTGGGACACGGGGACACGGGCGGCAGGGGTGACACCGGCCGACGGGGGGGACGCGCCGGCGGGGACAAGGGGTGGCACTGGGGGACACACTGGGCGGCACTGGGGGACGTGCCGGCATGGCACTGGGGACACTGGGTGGCACTGGGGACACTGGGTGGCACTGGGGGACGTGCCGGCATGGCACTGGGGACACTGGGTGGCACTGGGGACACTGGGTGGCACTGGGGGACGTGCCGGCATGGCACTGGGGACACTGGGGGACACACCGGCATGGCACTGGGGACACTGGGACCACGATGGGGGGACACAGCATGGCACTGGTGACACTGGGTGACACTGGGGGACGTGCCGGCATGGCACTGGGGACACTGGGGGACACAACATGGCACTGGTGACACTGGGTAACACTGGGGGACATGCTGCCATGGCACTGGGGACACTGGGGGACACAGCATGGCACTGGTGACACTGGGGGACACTGGGGGACACACTGCCATGGCACTGGGGACACTGGGGGACACAGCATGGCACTGGTGACACTGGGGGACACTGGGGGACACGCTGCCATGGCACTGGGGACACTGGGGGACACAACATGGCACTGGTGACACTGGGTGGCACTGGGGGACACGCCGCCATGGCACTGGGGACACTGGGTGGCACTGGGACCATGCTGGGGGGACACAACATGGCACTGGTGACACTGGGTGACACTGGGGGACGTGCCGGCATGGCACTGGGGACACTGGGACCACGATGGGGGGACACAGCATGGCACTGGTGACACTGGGGGACACAACATGGCACTGGTGACACTGGGTGGCACTGGGGGACACGCTGCCATGGCACTGGGGACACTGGGTGGCACTGGGGGACACGCTGCCATGGCACTGGGGACACTGGGGGACATAGCATGGCACTGGTGACACTGGGGGACACTGGGGGACACACTGCCATGGCACTGGTGACACTGGGTGGCACTGGGGGACACAGCATGGCACTGGTGACACTGGGTGACACTGGGGGACACGCTGCCATGGCACTGGGGACACTGGGGGACACAACATGGCAGTGGGGACACTGGGTGACACTGGGGGACGTGCCGGCATGGCACTGGGGACACTGGGTGACACTGGGGGACACGCTGCCATGGCACTGGGGACACTGGGGGACACAACATGGCAGTGGGGACACTGGGTGACACTGGGGGACGTGCCGGCATGGCACTGGTGACACTGGGTGACACTGGGGGACACGCTGCCATGGCACTGGTGACACTGGGGGACACAACATGGCACTGGTGACACTGGGGGACACTGGGGGACACGCTGCCATGGCACTGGGGACACTGGGGGACACAGCATGGCACTGGTGACACTGGGGGACACTGGGGGACACGCTGCCATGGCACTGGTGACACTGGGGGACACAACATGGCACTGGTGACACTGGGTGGCACTGGGGGACACGCCGCCATGGCACTGGGGACACTGGGTGGCACTGGGACCATGCTGGGGGGACACAACATGGCACTGGTGACACTGGGTGACACTGGGGGACGTGCCGGCATGGCACTGGGGACACTGGGACCACGATGGGGGGACACAGCATGGCACTGGTGACACTGGGGGACACAACATGGCACTGGTGACACTGGGTGGCACTGGGGGACACGCTGCCATGGCACTGGGGACACTGGGTGGCACTGGGGGACACGCTGCCATGGCACTGGGGACACTGGGGGACATAGCATGGCACTGGTGACACTGGGGGACACTGGGGGACACACTGCCATGGCACTGGTGACACTGGGTGGCACTGGGGGACACAGCATGGCACTGGTGACACTGGGTGACACTGGGGGACACGCTGCCATGGCACTGGGGACACTGGGGGACACAACATGGCAGTGGGGACACTGGGTGACACTGGGGGACGTGCCGGCATGGCACTGGTGACACTGGGTGACACTGGGGGACACGCTGCCATGGCACTGGGGACACTGGGGGACACAACATGGCAGTGGGGACACTGGGTGACACTGGGGGACGTGCCGGCATGGCACTGGTGACACTGGGTGACACTGGGGGGCACGCTGCCATGGCACTGGGGACACTGGGGGACACAGCATGGCACTGGTGACACTGGGGGACACTGGGGGACACGCTGCCATGGCACTGGGGACACTGGGGGACACAGCATGGCACTGGTGACACTGGGGGACACTGGGGGACACAGCATGGCACTGGTGACACTGGGTGACACTGGGGGACACGCTGCCATGGCACTGGGGACACTGGGGGACACAGCATGGCACTGGTGACACTGGGTGACACTGGGGGACGTGCCGGCATGGCACTGGGGACACTGGGACCACGATGGGGGGACACAGCATGGCACTGGTGACACTGGGTGACAATGGGGGACACCCTGCCATGGCACTGGTGACACCGGGGGACACAACATGGCACTGGTGACACTGGGTGACACTGGGGGACACGCTGCCATGGCACTGGGGACACTGGGGGACACAGCATGGCACTGGGGACACTGGGGGACACTGGGGGACGTGCCGGCATGGCACTGGGGACACTGGGGGACACTGGGGGACACGCTGCCATGGCACTGGGGACACTGGGGGACACAGCATGGCACTGGTGACACTGGGGGACACTGGGGGACACAGCATGGCACTGGGGACACTGGGGGACACTGGGGGACGTGCCGGCATGGCACTGGTGACACTGGGGGACACAGCATGGCACTGGTGACACTGGGGGACACTGGGGGACGTGCCGGCATGGCACTGGTGACACTGGGTGGCACTGGGGGACACGCTGCCATGGCACTGGTGACACCGGGGGACACAACATGGCACTGGGGACACTGGGTGACACTGGGGGACGTGCCGGCATGGCACTGGTGACACTGGGGGACACGCTGCCATGGCACTGGGGACACTGGGAGACACAGCATGGCACTGGTGACACTGGGGGACACTGGGGGACACGCTGCCATGGCACTGGGGACACTGGGGGACACAACATGGCACTGGTGACACTGGGTGACACTGGGGGACACGCTGCCATGGCACTGGGGACACTGGGGGACACAGCATGGCACTGGTGACACTGGGGGACACTGCGGGACACGCTGCCATGGCACTGGGGACACTGGGGGACACAACATGGCACTGGGGACACTGGGGGACACTGGGGGACACGCTGCCATGGCACTGGGGACACTGGGGGACACAGCATGGCACTGGTGACACTGGGGGACACTGGGGGACACGCTGCCATGGCACTGGGGACACTGGGGGACACAACATGGCACTGGTGACACTGGGGGACACTGGGGGACACGCTGCCATGGCACTGGGGACACCGGGGGACACAACATGGCACTGGTGACACTGGGTGACACTGGGGGACACAACATGGCACTGGGGACACTGGGTGACACTGGGGGACACAGCATGGCACTGGTGACACTGGGGGACACAACATGGCACTGGTGACACTGGGTGACACTGGGGGACACAACATGGCACTGGGGACACTGGGGACACTGGGGGACACAGCATGGCACTGGTGACACTGGGGGACACAACATGGCACTGGTGACACTGGGTGACACTGGGGGACACGCTGCCATGGCACTGGGGACACTGGGGGACACAGCATGGCACTGGTGACACTGGGTGACACTGGGGGACACGCTGCCATGGCACTGGGGACACTGGGTGACACTGGGGGACACTGGGGGACACTGGGGGACACGCTGCCATGGCACTGGGGACACTGGGGGACACTGGGGGACACTGGGGGACACTGGGGGACACGCTGCCATGGCACTGGTGACACTGGGGGACACTGGGGGACACTGGGGGACACGCTGCCATGGCACTGGGGACACTGGGGGACACTGGGGGACACTGGGGGACACGCTGCCATGGCACTGGGGACACTGGGGGACACTGGGGGACACGCTGCCATGGCACTGGGGACAGCGGGTGACACCGGGACGTGCGGGGGGGTCGCCCCTGGGTGTCCCTGTGCCCGTGCCGGGGGACACACGGACGCGGCCCTGGTGACGGCGGGTGACAGCGGCCCGCGCCGGGGACCCACCGGAACAGGAGCATGAGCGCCTGGAAGAAGGTGCGGAAGTTGTTGTGCTGCGTTATGGCCGACTCGTCGTCCTCCTCCTCGATGCCGATGTTCCCGAAGACCTGGGGGGGCCGCGGTGGCTGAGGGGGGGGCCGGGGGACAGCGGGGGGACCGCGGGGGGACGGCGGGGACGCCGGGGGGGCTCTCACCTGCATCCCGATGATGGCGTAGATGAAGAAGAGCATGGCGATGAGCAGGCACACGTAGGGCAGCGCCTGGGGACAGAGCGGGGACGGTGACACCGCGCCGGGGGGGGACGCGGCCCCGGTCCCCGGCCGGGGGGGGGGGGACACGGGCAGCACCTTGAAGGACTGGACGAAGGTCCAGAGCAGGATGCGGATGGTGTAGCCCTGGCGCAGCAGCTTGATGAGCCGGGCGGCGCGGAACAGCCGCAGGAAGCTGAGGTTGATGAAGTTGTTCTGGGGGCGGGGGGGGGGACACGCCAGGGGTGAGCGGGGGGACAGCCCCGGCGTCACCGCGGGGCTGGGGGGGACAGCGGCGGCGCCCACCTACCCCAAACTCCGTCACCAGGATGTCCGTGATGCTCCCCAGGACCGTGACAAAGTCAAAGACGTTCCAGGCGTCGCGGAAGTAATTCTGCAAAGGGGACGAGGGACACGGGATGCGCTCGGTCCCCCGGTGTCCCTGCGGTCCCCAGGGCCCCTCTGTCCCCGGTGGCACGCACCAGCACGCCGAAGGCCATGATCTTCAGGAGACACTCGAGGGAGAAGAGGGAGGTGAAGACGTTGTTGAACATCTTCAGCACGTTCTCGTAGGCGTCCGAGGCGTCGTAGAACTGGGGGGACAGCGCGGAGGGTGGGGACAGCGACAGGGACGGATCCAGGGACAGGGACAGATCCCAGGGACAGGGACAGATCCCAGGGACAGGGACAGGGACAGATCCCAGGGACAGGGACGGATCCAGGGACACAGGGAGGGACCCAGGGACACAGGGAGGGATCCAGGGACAGGGACAGGGACAGATCCCAGGGACAGGGACGGATCCAGGGACAGGGAGGGATCCATGGACACAGGGACGGATCCAGGGACAGATCACAGGGACACAGGGACGGATCCAGGGACAGAGAGGGATCCACAGACACAGGGATGGATCCGCGGACACAGGGAGGGATCCATGGACACAGGGAGGGATCCAGGGACAGGGACAGATCCCAGGGACAGGGATGGATCCAGGGACAGGGAGGGATCCATGGACAAAGGGACAGATCACAGGGACACAGGGATGGATCCAGAGAGATTAGGGTGGATTCAGGGACAGGGACGGATCACACGGACACAGGGATGGATCCAGGGACAGGGACGGGTCCAGGGACGGATCACAGGGACACAGGGACAGATCACAGGGACACAGGGACGGATCCACAGACACAGGGATGGATCCAGGGACAGGGACAGGTCCAGGGACGGATCATAGGGACACAGGGACAGATCACAGGGACACAGGGACGGATCCGCAGACACAGGGATGGATCCAGGGACAGATCACAGGGACACAGGGAGGGATCCAGGGACAGGGACGGGTCCACGGACACAGGGACGGATCCATGGACACAGGGACGGGTCCAGGGACAGGGACGGATCCACGGACACAGGGATGGATCCAGGGACAGGGAGGGATCCACGGACACAGGGATGGATCCAGGGACAGGGACGGATCCACGGACACAGGGAGGGATCCAGGGACAGGGACGGATCCATGGACACAGGGACGGATCCAGGGACGGATCACAGGGACACAGGGAGGGATCCAGGGACAGGGACGGGTCCACGGACACAGGGACGGATCCACAGACACAGGGACGGATCCACGGACACAGGGACGGATCCACGGACACAGGGATGGATCCAGGGACGGATCCACGGACACAGGGACGGATCCAGGGACAGGGACGGATCCACGGACACAGGGACGGGTCCAGAGGTCCACGAGCAGCTCCAGGGGACAGGGAGAAGCCCCAGGGAGGAGAAGCCCAAAGGCCGGGGCCGGGGAGGGAGCAGCCCCAGCGCGTCCCCCCCGCTGACCTTCATCATGAGCACGATGGTGTTGAGGGCGATCATGGCCATGATGGTGTACTCGAAGGGGGGGGACACCACGAACTGCCACATGCGGTACTGGAAGCTCTGGCGGTTCTGGGGCATGTGGCGCGTCAGGGGCTTGGCGCTGATGGCGAAGTCGATGCAGGCTCTCTGCGGGGACACCGCGGCGTCACCCCCCCGCGGCGCCACCCCCCCGCGGCGTCACCCGCGTCACCCGGCGGGGGCGGCACCTCGTTCTTCTCCAGGCTGTACTCCTCCATCATCTTGTCCCCCTGCTCCTGGAAGGTGATGATGATCAAGGCCACGAAGATGTTGACGAAGAAGAAGGGGAAGACGACGAAGTAGACGACGTAGAAGATGGACATCTCCATGCGGTACCCGGGGCTGGGGCCCTGGTTCTCGTAGGTGGCGTCCACCGAGTGCTTGAGGACCCTGCGGCGGGACGAGGGCAGGGACGGGGTGGGGGTCCCCGCTGCCCCCGTGTCCCCCCGCCGCGTCCCCATGTCCTTACTGGGGCCACCCCTCGCCGGTGGAGACGGTGAAGAGCGTGAGCAGCGCCCAGAGGACGTTGTCGTAGTGGAACTCGTATTTCTTCCACTCCCGCTTCTGCGCCTTCACCTCGTTGTCCTTCTCGTACACCAGGTACTCGCCCCTGGGGGGGGACGGGGCGGTGGGTGGGGTCGGGGGTCCGGGGCCCCCCCCGCAGCCCCCCTGCCCTACCTGCAGTCCTTCTCGAACTCCTTGGACTCGTCGGTGCAGTAGAAGAACTTGCCCTTGAAGAGCTGCACGGCCACCACGGCGAAGATGAACATGAAGAGCATGTAGACGATGAGGATGTTGAGCACGTTCTTCAGGGAGTTCACCACACAGTCGAAAACGGCCTTGGGGACAAGCACCGAGGGGGGGTCAGCACCATCCGGGACCCCCCCGCCGTGTCCCCAGCCGCCCCCTCGCCCACCTTGAGCTTGGGCAGCCGCTTGATGGTCTTGAGGGGCCGCAGGACGCGGAGGACGCGCAGGGACTTGATGGTGTTGATGTCCTTCCCTTTGCTGCTGCCGCTGCGGGGGGGACACGGGGGGTGTCCCACAGGTGCCCCTGTCCCCTCCCGCACCCCTCCCTCTGCCCGGCACGGGGCTGAGACCCCCAGCTCATCACTCGGGGCTGAGACCCCCAGCTCATCACACAGGGCTGAGATCCCCCCCAGCTCATCACTCGGGGCTGAGACCCCCAGCTCATCACACAGGGCTGAGACCCCCCCAGCTCATCACTCGGGGCTGAGACCCCCAGCTCATCACACAGGGCTGAGATCCCCCCCAGCTCATCACACGGGGCTGAGACCCCCACAACTCATCACACGGGGCTGAGACCCCCCCAGCTCATCACATGGGGCTGAGACCCCTGAACTCATCACATGGGGCCGAGACCCCCCCAGCTCATCACTCGGGGCTGAGACCCCCCCAGCTCATCACACAGGGCTGAGAGCCCCCCCAGCTCATCACTCGGGGCTGAGACCCCCCCAGCTCATCACATGGGGCTGAGACCCCTGAACTCATCACATGGGGCCGAGACCCCCCCAGCTCATCACTCGGGGCTGAGACCCCCCCAGCTCATCACACAGGGCTGAGAGCCCCCCCAGCTCATCACTCGGGGCTGAGACCCCCCCAGCTCATCACACGGGGCTGAGACCCCCCCACAACTCATCACTCGGGGCTGAGACCCCCCCAGCTCATCACACAGGGCTGAGACCCCCACAACTCATCACTCGGGGCTGAGACCCCCCCAGCTCATCACATGGGGCTGAGACCCCCACAACTCATCACACAGGGCTGAGACCCCCCCAGCTCATCACACGGGGCTGAGACCCCCACAACTCATCACATGGGGCTGAGACCCCCACAACTCATCACTCGGGGCTGAGACCCCCAGCTCATCACTCGGGGCTGAGACCCCCCCAGCTCATCACACAGGGCTGAGACCCCCCCAGCTCATCACACGGGGCTGAGACCCCCCCAGCTCATCACACAGGGCTGAGACCCCCCCCAGCTCATCACACAGGGCTGAGACCCCCACAACTCATCACATGGGGCTGAGACCCCCACAACTCATCACTCGGGGCTGAGACCCCCAGCTCATCACTCGGGGCTGAGACCCCCCCAGCTCATCACACAGGGCTGAGACCCCCCCCAGCTCATCACACAGGGCTGAGACCCCCACAACTCATCACACGGGGCTGAGACCCCCACAACTCATCACTCGGGGCTGAGACCCCCAGCTCATCACTCGGGGCTGAGACCCCCCCAGCTCATCACATGGGGCTGAGACCCCCCCCAAGCTCATCACTCGGGGCTGAGACCCCCCCAGCTCATCACACGGGGCTGAGACCCCCCCAGCTCATCACTCGGGGCTGAGACCCCCCAGCTCATCACACGGGGCTGAGACCCCTGCAACTCATTACATGGGGCTGAGACCCCCCCAGCTCATCACATGGGGCTGAGACCCCCACAACTCATCACACGGGGCTGAGACCCCTGCAACTCATTACATGGGGCTGAGACCCCCCCCCCAGCTCATCACACGGGGCTGAGACCCCCCCCAGCTCATCACACAGGGCTGAGACCCCCACAACTCATCACACGTTTCCCACAGCCCATCGCTGAGGTTGGATTCTGGGGATGGGGGGGATGCGGATTTGGGGGGCTTGGGGGGAGCGAGGCGCGACCATGAGCACGAGGAGAGGACGAGGACGAGGACGAGACGGGGGGGACGAAGCAGAAAGACGACATTACCGTGAGCTGCTCCTGCGGGCGGAGGCAGAGGAAGGGGAGAGACAAGGCAGGTGAGAGCCCGGCCCCCCCGCGGCCCCCGGATCCCCCCGAGCAACTCGGGCTCTGCTCCGGGTTTCCTCACCCACTACGAGGCGGGACGCTCGGTTACCCAGAGGCTGCTCATGCTTTACTCGGGGGATGCTCACCCCTCACTTTAAGGATGCTCAATGGCTCAGGAGCTCATCCTTTACTTGGGGGGTGCTCATGCTTTACTTTAAGGATGCTCAGTCACTTGGGAGATACTCATCCTTTACTTGGGGGGTGCTCACGCTTTACTTTAAGGATGCTCAGTCACTTGGGGGATCCTCACCCTTTTCGGGGGGGATGCTCAATTCCTCAGGGGATGCTCACCCTTTATTTGGAGGATGCTCCCCCTTTATTTGGGGGATGCTCAGTCACTTGGGGGATGCTCAGCCTTTACTCAGGGGATGCTCACCCTTTATTTGGAGGATGCTCACCCTTTACTCAGGGGATGCTCACCCTTTATTTGGAGGATGCTCCCCCTTTATTTGGGGGATGCTCAGTCACTTGGGGGATGCTCAGCCTTTACTCAGGGGATGCTCACCCTTTATTTGGAGGATGCTCAGCCTTTACTCAGGGGATGCTCACCCTTTATTTGGAGGATGCTCCCCCTTTATTTGGGGGATGCTCAGTCACTCGGGGGATGCTCAGCCTTTACTCAGGGGATGCTCACCCTTTATTTGGAGGATGCTCACCCTTTATTTGGGGGATGCTCACCCTTTGTTTGGGGGATGCTCACCCTTTATTTGGGGGATGCTCAGTCACTCGGGGGATGCTCACCCTTTACTCAGGGGATGCTCACCCTTTATTTGGGGGATCCTCACCCTTTACTGGGGGGATGCTCAATTTCTCAGAGGATCCTCACCCTTTACTGGGGGGACGCTCGCCCATTCCTAGGCAGTTCCTCAGCCCTTACTAAGAGGTTTCTCCACCTCTGCCGGGAGACCCCTCATCTCTTTTGGGGGTTTTACTCCAGCCCAGCCCCCCCCGGGGGCCCGATCCTGCCCGGGGGCCGCGGAGCCGACGGGGACGGCGACAGGACGACACAGCGCGGCGGGTGACAAGCGGCCGAGGACGGACGTCAAGCGACACAGCCGAGCGCGAGCAGCCGGGACGGCCCCGGCGGGGAGGCGCTGGACCCAGCGCTGTGTGTCCCCCCCGCCACGCCGGACCCCCCCGCGTCCCCGCGGGGACTCACGTGAAGGCGAAAGCCACCAGCGCCCCGCTGACCACGATGAAATCCAGAATGTTCCACAGGTCTCGGAAATAGGCACCTTGGTGAAGCACCAGCCCCAAATCCACCATCTGGGGGGGAGGGGGGGTGAGGGGATGCCGGGGGGGCCCCCCCGCCCCACGGACACCCCCCCAATTAACCTTGATCACCATCTCGAAGGTGAAGACGCCCGTGAAGACGTAGTCGAAGTAGCGCAGGACCTGGGGGGGGGAGATGCCTGGGGACCCCCCTGGGACCCTCCTGGGACCCCCCCCCAGACACCCTGGGACCCCCCCAGACACCCTTGGACCCTCCTGGGACCCCCCCCAGACACCCTGGGACCCTCCTGGGACCCCCCCCAGACACCCTGGGACCCCCCCCCACAACACCCTGGGACCCCCCCCAGACACCCTTGGACCCTCCTGGGACCCCCCCCGCAACACCCTGGGACCCCCCCCAGACACCCTTGGACCCTCCTGGGACCCCCGGCACCCTGGGACCCCCCCAGACACCCTTGGACCCTCCTGGGACCCCCCCCCACAACACCCTGGGACCCCCCTGCTGCCCTGCGACCCTGGGAGACCCCCCGGCATCCTGAGACCCTCCTGGGACCCCCTTGGCATCCTGAGCCCCCCCCAGCATCCTGAGACCCCCCTGGAACCCTCGGGCCCCCTGGACACCCTGGGAACCCCCTGGGACCCCCCCCAGCACCCTGAGAAACCCCCAGCACCCCAAGCCCCCCCTGACACCCTGAGACCCCCACCCCGGAGGGGGTGCGGTCTCCTGTTTTGGGGGTGCCCCCCCCCCCCAACCAGCACCTGGGGGTCCCCGTGTGCCCACGGGGGGGTCTGGGGGGGCTCTCACGTTGTTGCGGGGGGCGTTGGGCTGCACCGGGTCCTCGGCCGCCAGCGCGATGCTGCTCATGGCGATGACCATGAGGATGCACATCTCGAAGTACCGCAGGTTCACGATGTAGTGGCACAGCCGGCGGAACCTGCCGGGGGGGCACGGTGGGGGGGGGCCCTCAGGAGCCTCCCCCGGCCCCTCAGATCCCCCCCAGACCTTCCCCCAGCCCCCCAGTCCCCCCAAAGCCCCCAGATCTGCCCCAGACCCCTCAGAGCCCCCCCAGATCCTCTCCAGCCCCCCCAGATCCCCTCCAGCCCCCCCAGATCTCCCCCAGACCCCCCAGATCTCCCTCAGTGCCACCACAGCCCCCCCAGATCTCCCCCAGAGCCCCCAGATCTCCCCCAGACCCCTCAGAGCCCCCCCAGATCCCCTCCAGCCCTCCCAGATCTCCCCCAGACCCCCCCAGACCCCTCAGAGCCCCCCCAGATCCTCTCCAGCCCCCCCAGATCTCCCCCAGCCCCCCCAGATCTCCCCCAGACCCCTCAGAGCCCCCCCAGATCCTCTCCAGCCCCCCCAGATCCCCTCCAGCCCCCCCAGATCTCCCCCAGACCCCCCCAGACCCCCCTCAGTCCCACCACAGCCCCCCCAGATCCCCTCCAGCCCCCCCAGATCTCCCCCAGACCCCTCAGAGCACCCCCAGATCCTCTCCAGCCCCCCCAGATCTCCCCCAGCCCCCCGGATCTCCCCCAGCCCCCCCAGATCTTCTCCAGCCCCCCAGATCCCTTCCAACCCCCCCAGATCTCCCCCAGCCCCCCCAGATCTCCCCCAGATCTCCCCCAGCCCCCCGACCTCCCCCAGCCCCCCCAGCCCCCCAGATCTCCCCCAGACCTCCCCCAGCCCCCCGACCTCCCCCAGCCCCCCCAGCCCCCCCAGACCTCCCCCAGCCCTCCGACCTCCCGCAGCCCCCCCAGCCCCCGGCCGTCCCGCAGCCCCCCGTGCCCCCCGCTCACGGGTTGCTGGTGGACAGGATGAACATGGAGCTGTAGGGCACCATGGGCTTGGGGCCGTTCTCGTCTCCTTCCTCCTTCTTCTCCTCCTCCTCCTCCTTGCGGGGCAGCGGCTCGGGGTTGGCGTTCCTGTTCACTGCGGGGGGGGCGTCAGGGACCCCCCCAAACCCCCCCCAGCCCCCCAGTCCCCCCTGCACCCCACAGACCACTGCTGAGCTCCCCCAAAGCCCCCAAATCCCCCCTACACCTCCCAACGCCCCCCCGAAGCCCATGGACCCCACCTGAGCCCCCCCGCACCCCCCCAATCCCCCCACTGACCCCCTCTGAATCCCCCCCCAAACCCCCTGCGCCCCCAGACCCCCAACTCCCCCCTGCACCCCATGGACCCCTGAGCCCCCCCCAAACCCCCTGCGCCCCCAGACCCCCCAACTCCCCCCTGCACCCCATGGACCCCTGAGCCCCCCCCAAACCCCCTGCGCCCCCAGACCCCCCAACTCCCCCCCGCACCCCATGGACCCCTGAGCCCCCCCCAAACCCCCTGGGCCCCCCCCAGACCCCCCAACTCCCCCCTGCACCCCATGGACCCCTGAGCCCCCCCCAAACCCCCTGCGCCCCCAGACCCCCAACTCCCCCCCGCACCCCATGGACCCCTGAGCCCCCCCCAAACCCCCTGGGCCCCCAGACCCCCAACTCCCCCCTGCACCCCATGGACCCCTGAGCCCCCCCCAAACCCCCTGTGCCCCCAGACCCCCCAACTCCCCCCTGCACCCCATGGACCCCTGAGCCCCCCCCAAACCCCCTGTGCCCCCAGACCCCCCAACTGCCCCCCACGCCCCGCAGCCCTGGGGGGGTCCCTACCTTGGACCAGGGCGCTGGTGGGGGGCGGCGGCGGCGGGAGGGGGGGCGGGATGTCCACGGCCATGTGCTCGGGTTTGCCCCCCGCCTTGGGGGGGTTGCTGGGGGGGTTGGTGACCACCAGGCCGGTGTCGGGGGGCGCGGGGGGGTTGGGGGGCCGGCGCGGGGGGGCCCCGGCGGGGCAGGCGATGTGGTTGCCCACGGCGGGGGGCGGTGCGGGGGGGTCGGCGGTGACCAGCTTGTTGTTCTTCATGTTGTCGATGTCCTCGGCGACGGGGGGGGGCTCCCGGCGCCCCAAATCCTGCTGGATGGGGCGGGTGGTGGAGAGCGTGGGGCCCGGGGGGGCCTGGTTCTCCCTGGGGGGGGCAGAGGGGAGGGGGCTCAGACGGGACCCCCCGGCACAGATCCGGGGGGGACACTGAGCTGGGAATGACGGAGGGAATTGGGGACCCCCCCAGGAACCAGAGGGGCTCCCTGGTCCTGGGGGGTCCCGGCAGCCCCACGGGGGGATCCCAGGAGTCCCAGGGGGTCCCACCTCCCTATGGGGGCCCCAACAGCCATGGGGGGGTCCCACCTGCCCTGGGGGGGGTCCCAGAAGTCCCAGGGGGTCCCACCTCCCTATGGGGGCCCCAACAGCCATGGGGGGGTTCCACTTGCCCGGGGGGGCTCCCACCTGCCCCAGAAGGCTCCCACCTGCCCTGGGGGGGGTCCCAAAAGCCCCAGAGGGGTCCCACCTCCCCATGGGGGTCCCAGCAGCCCCAAGGGGGTCCCACCAGCCATAGGGGGGTCCCACCTGCCCTGGGGGGGGTCCCAAAGGCCCCACGGTGGTCCCACCCCGCTCACCTCCGCCGCCGGTGCCTCCTCTCCTTGTCGTCCCTCCTGCCCTCGCCATCGTAGCCGGCGGACGCCCCGTGCCGATGCCTCCGGCGCCGCTCACCGCCGTCGCCGTGCTCCCCGTCCCCCTCGCCCCGCGCCGGCCGGGCCCCCTCC
Organism: Caloenas nicobarica; assembly: GCF_036013445.1. Lineage (NCBI taxonomy): Eukaryota > Metazoa > Chordata > Aves > Columbiformes > Columbidae > Caloenas > Caloenas nicobarica. Next base: position 92,179 of record NC_088280.1, read on the forward strand.
CGGTGCCGCGGCCGCCGCTCGGGCCGCCCCCCGCCCTCCTCGCCCTCCTCGCCCGTCCGCCGGTGCCCCCGGTGCCGCCGGTGCTCGCGCTCAGGCTGGGGCGACCCCCCGCGCCCGCCTCCTGCCCGGTGCCGCCGCTCGGCGTTGGCGTAGCCGGCATCCTGCCCGGGCTCCCGCTCCGGCTCCCGGCTGCTGCTGCGGGGCCGGCGGCTGGGGGGATCCCCGGGACGGTGGCCACCGGGGGGTTCCCCGGGACGGTGGCCACCGGGGGGTTCCCCGGGACGGGGGCCGCCGGGGTCGGGGTAGCGCGGGTGCCGTCGCGGCTCGTCGGCGCGGGGCTGGGAGAAGAAGCGCGGGTCGGGCGGCGGCGGCTCGCCGGGCCGCGTCTTGTTGGTGTTGTTGTTGCGGTTCTCCTGGGGGTCCACCACCAGCGGGCGGTCCAGGTGGGTCTTCATGTCGGGGCGCAGGTGGCGCGCGTAGGGGACCTGCCAGCGCTCGGCGGGGTCCAGCTCGCTGTAGAGCGCCTCGCGGCTGGCCAGCAGGTTCTGCTTGCGCAGCTCGCTGGTGCGCTGCTCCCACACCGAGCGGGACGCCTTGGCGTTCTTCTGCTGCTCCTTCCTGCCGCGGGGGGACACGGCCACGTCGGGGGGACGGGGAGGGACGGGCTGGGGTGGGATGGAGCCGGGATGGGATGGGAGGGAGCTGGGATGGAGATGAGACGGAGCTGGGATGGAGCTGGGATGGAGATGAGACGGAGCTGGGATGGAGCTGAGGATGGAGATAAGATGGAGCTGGGATGGAGCTGAGGATGGAGACGAGACGGAGCTGGGATGGAGCTGAGGATGGAGACGAGACAGAGCTGGGATGGGACAGGAGGGAGCTGGGATAGAGACGAGGTCGAGCCAGGATGGATCCAAGGATGGAGATGAGATGGAGCTGGGATGGAGCTGAGGATGGAGATGAGACGGAGCTGGGATGGAGCTGAGGATGGAGATGAGACGGAGCTGGGATGGAGCTGAGGATGGAGATAAGATGGAGCTGGGATGGAGCTGAGGATGGAGATGAGACGGAGCTGGGATGGAGCTGAGGATGGAGATGAGATGGAGCTGGGATGGAGCTGAGGATGGAAATGAGACAGAGCTGGGATGGAGCTGAGGATGGAGATGAGACGGAGCTGGGATGGAGCTGAGGATGGAAATGAGACGGAGCTGGGATGGAGCTGAGGATGGAGATAAGATGGAGCTGGGATGGAGCTGAGGATGGAGACGAGACAGAGCTGGGATGGGACAGGAGGGAGCTGGGATAGAGACGAGGTCGAGCCAGGATGGATCCACGGATGGAGATGAGATGGAGCTGGGATGGAGCTGAGGATGGAGATGAGACGGAGCTGGGATGGAGCTGAGGATGGAGCTGGGATGGAGCCAGATAGAGCCAAGGACAGAGCCAGAATGGAGCTGGGGTGAAGCAGGGAAGTAGCTGGGATGGAGCCAGGATGGATCCAAGGATGGAGCCGAGGATGGAACTGGGATGGAGCCGGGTCAGATCCATGGATGGAGCCAGGACGGAGCCGGGATGGAGCCGGTGATGGATCCAGGGATGGATCCAGGATGGATCCAAGGATGGAGCCGAAGACGGATCCAGGATGGAGTCGGGGATGGGACTGGGATGGATCCATGGATGGAGCCGGGATGGAGCCAGAGACGGATCTGGGGACAGATCCAGGGACGGAGCTGGGATGGAGCTGGGATGGATCCGGGGACAGAGCTGGGGACACATCCAGGGACAGATCCGAGACGGATCCAGGCATGGAGCTGGGACGCAGCTGGGATGGATTTGGGGACAGATCCGGGACGGAGCCGGGGACAGACCCGGCTGGCACCGGGGACAGCGCCGGGCCCGTGTCACTCACATGGTGACGCTCATGTTGGCCGCGGACAGCGGGCTGACCTCGGCCACCTCCTTCGCCTTCTGCAGCGCCAGCTTCTGGTTGGCGGCTTCTTCCTCCTCCTGCTCGTCCTGCAAACCCCCCCGGGTGTCCAGAGCAGCCCCGAGGCCACGGGTGACGGGCAGGACCCCCCCGCCCCCCCAAAGCCCTAAGCCCCCAAAGCCCCACCTTGGTGAGCTCCTGCGCGTTGGCCAGGTTGTCCACTGCGATGGCCAAGAAGACGTTGAGGAGGGTGTCTGGGGGTCACGTCAAGGCAAAACGGGACCCCAGGCAGCCCCGGCCCCCCGGAGCCCCCCCAGCACCCCCAGGATACAGTTGCCGAAGAGGGTGAGGACGATGAAGTAGACGGAGAAAACCATCCCCCCCTTGACGCCGCCCTGAGATTTGATCCCGTCGTACATCACCGCGTTCCAGTCTTCGCCCGTCAGGATCTGGGGGGGGAAAGGAGCTGTAGGGGAAGTGGGGCGCCCCCCCCGGCACCCCAGTTCCTCAAGCGGGACACGGGTGGGGGTCCCTACCTGAAACACCGTCATTATTGCTGCTGGGAAAGTGTCGAAGTTGGTGGGAGGGGTCCCGTCGTCAAAATTGAACCTGGGGGGGACGAGGGGCAGCGGTGGGACCCCCAGCGGGCGCCCCCCAGCAGGGAGGGGGCCCCAGGGGGACCCCGGCCCCTGCCCCACTACTCACTGTCCCCCGAAGAGCTGCATCCCCAAAAGGGCGAAGACGACGATGAAGAGGAAGAGGAGGAAGAGGAGGCTGATGATGGACTTCATGGAGTTGAGGAGGGAAACCACCAGGTTCCGCAGGGAAGCCCAGTACCTGCCGGGGCAGAGCCGGGCTGGGGGGCGCCGGGAGCCGCGGGGACAGCGTGGGGACACGGGGACAGCGTGGGGACACGATGGGACATGGGGACACGGGGACAGCGTGGGGACACAGGGACAGCGTGGGGACACGATGGGACATGGGGAAATAGGGACAGTGTGGGGACATGGGGACAGCGTAGGGACACGGGGACAGCGTGGGGACACGGGGACAGCATGGGGACACGATGGGACATGGGGACATGGGGACAGTGTGGGGACACGGGGACAGCGTGGGGACACGATGGGACATGGGGACACGATGGGACATGGGGACACGATGGGACAGCGTGGGGACACGGGGACAGCGTGGGGACACGATGGGACAGCGTGGGAACATGGGGACAGCGTAGGGACACGGGGACAGCGTGGGGACACGATGGGACATGGGGACACGATGGGACATGGGGACAGCGTGGGAACACGGGGACAGCGTGGGGACACGATGGGACATGGGGACATAGGGACAGCGTGGGAACATGGGGACAGCGTAGGGACACGGGGACAACGTGGGGACACGATGGGACATGGGGACATGGGGACAGCGTGGGGACACGATGGGACATGGGGACATAGGGACAGTGTGGGGACATGAGGACAGCGTAGGGACACGGGGACAGTGTGGGGACACGATGGGACATGGGGACACGATGGGACATGGGGACATGGGGACACGATGGGACGTGGGGACACGGGGACAGCGTGGGGACACGGGGACAGCGTGGGGACACGATGGGACATGGGGACATGGGGACAGTGTGGGGACACAATGGGACATGGGGACACGATGGGACATGGGGACACGGGGACAGCGTGGGGACACGGGGACAGCGTGGGGACACGATGGGACATGGGGACATAGGGACAGCGTGGGGACATGGGGACAGCGTGGGGACACGGGGACAGCGTGGGGACACAATGGGACATGGGGACATGGGGACAGCGTGGGGACACGATGGGACATGGGGACACGATGGGACATGGGGACATGGGGACATGATGGGACATGGGGACATGGGGACAGCGTGGGGACACGATGGGACATGGGGACATGGGGACATGATGGGACATGGGGACACGGGGACAGCGTGGGGACACAATGGGACATGGGGACATGGGGACAGCGTGGGGACACGATGGGACATGGGGACACGATGGGACATGGGGACATGATGGGACATGGGGACACGGCGACAGGCGACCCCCGAGGGCTCCAGTGCCGTCCCTGTGCTGGCGGCCCCACAGACAGGGCCAGACCCCCCCAGACAGACAGAGGGACGGAGGGACGGAGGGACAGCCCCGTCCCCACTCACTTGGTGACCTTGAAGATGCGCAGTAACCTGAGAGCTCGCAGGACGCTGATCCCGAAGGACGTTCCCGGCTTCACCACGGCCCAGATCACCTCGAAGATGCTTCCGATGATAACCTGGGGTGGGGCGGCCCCTCCTGACCCCTCCTGAACCTTCTGTCCCCTCCTGTCCCCTCCTGTCCCCTCCTGAACCTCCTGTCCCCTCCTGTCCCCTCCTGACCCCTCCTGACCCCTCCTGACCCCTCCTGAACCTCCTGTCCCCTCCTGTCCCCTCCTGTCCCCTCCTGAACCTCCTGTCCCCTCCTGTCCCCTCCTGAACCTTCTGTCCCCTCCTGTCCCCTCCTGTCCCCTCCTGAACCTCCTGTCCCCGTCCTGAACCTCCTGTCCCCTCCTGTCCCCTCCTGAACCTCCTGTCCCCTCCTGTCCCCTCCTGTCCCCTCCTGACCCCTCCTGACCCCTCCTGTCCCCTCCTGTCCCCGTCCTGAACCTCCTGTCCCCTCCTGTCCCCTCCTGAACCTCCTGTCCCCTCCTGTCCCCTCCTGTCCCCTCCTGACCCCTCCTGACCCCTCCTGACCCCTCCTGTCCCCGTCCTGAACCTCCTGTCCCCTCCTGTCCCCTCCTGAACCTCCTGTCCCCTCCTGTCCCCGTCCTGAACCTCCTGTCCCCGTCCTGAACCTCCTGTCCCCTCCTGTCCCCTCCTGTCCCCTCCTGACCCCTCCTGTCCCCTCCTGTCCCCTCCCGAACCTCCTGTCCCTGTCGCCATTCCCGGCCCATTCCCACCCCATTTTTAATCCCATTCCCACCCCATTCTTAACCCCATTCCCACCACCATTCTCACCCCATTCCACATCATTCCCACCCCATTCTTATCCCCATTCCCACTCCATTCCCTACCCATTTCTGCCCCATTCTCACCCCATTCTTATCTCCATTCCACCCTATTCCCTCCCCATTCCCACCACCATTCCCACCCCATTCTCACCCCATTCCCACCCCGTTCTTATCCCATTCCACCCCCATTCTCACTCCATTTCCCACCCATTCCCACTCCATTCCACCCCATTCCACCCCATTCCACCCCATTCCCACCCCATTCCACCCCATTCCACCCCATCCCACCCCATTCCCACCCCATTCCCACCCCATTCCACCCCATCCCACCCCATTTCCACCCCATTTCCACCCCATCCCACCCCATCCCACCCCATTTCCACCCCATTCCACCCCATTCCCACCCCGTTCTTATCCCATTCCACCCCCATTCTCACTCCATTTCCCACCCATTCCCACTCCATTCCACCCCATCCCACCCCATTCCCACCCCATTCCACCCCATTCCACCCCATCCCACCCCATTCCCACCCCATTCCCACCCCATCCCACCCCATTTCCACCCCATTTCCACCCCATCCCACCCCATCTCACCCCATCCCACCCCATCCCACCCCATCCCACCCCATCCCACCGCATTCCCAGCCCGGCCGCACTCACGGCACAGTCGAAGCAGTTGAAGGACGAGTGGAAGTAAGGCCGCGTCCCCAGCCCGTACATTTTTATAAACATTTCGGACATAAAGAGTCCCAAGAAAATGAATTCTGCATAGTCTGGGGGAGGGGAGGGGACAGTCAGGGGTGCCGGGGGGGACCCGTTGGGGGGTACCGGGGGTGCTATGGGGGCACCCGGGGTACCGGGGGTGCTATGGGGGTACCGGGGGTGCTCACAGAGGAAGTCGGAAAGCCAATCTGGCTGGTCGTAGTGAACGATAGCAACACACAGGGTGTTGAGCGCTACCAGACCCAGCACGGTCCAGTAGAAGGCCTGAGTTTTCACCGCCCGCCGGATGTGGAAGCGCAGCCGCCGCTCCCGCTTCTGGAAGAAGGTGGCGTTCTCCAGCTTGGCACTTTTGAGGCTGGCGCGGGCGAAGGGGGAGCCTGCGGGTACGGGGGGCACGCGGGGGTCACTCGTTGGCACAGCGGACACCACCCGGCACCCCACAACCCATCGCCCCCCAACCCATCATCCATCACCCCACATCCCATCGCCCCCCAACCCATCACCTGCCACCTCCCAACCCATCGCCCCCCAACCCATCGCCCCTCAACCCCTAACACATCATCCCCCAACCCATCATCCATCACCCCACAACCCATCGCCCCCCAACCCATCACCCATCGGCACAGTGGACACCACCTGCCATCCCCCAACCCATCACCTGCCACCCCCCAACCCATCGCCCCCCAACCCATCATCCATCACCCCACAACCCATCGCCCCCCAACCCATCACCTGCCACCCCCCAACCCATCGCACCCCAACCCATCGCCCCCCAACCCATCGCCCACCAGCCCCTAACACACCATCCCCCAACCCATCATCCATCACCCCCCAACCCATCGCCCCCCAACCCATCGCCCCCCAACCCATCATCCATTGCCCCCCAACCCATCATCCCCCAACTCATCATCCATCACTTCCCAACCCATCGCCCCTCAACCCATCATCCATCACCCCCAAACCCATCGCCCCCCAACCCATCACCCCCCAACCCATCGCCCCCCAACCCATCACCCCTCAACCCCTAACACATCATCCCCCAACCCATCATCCATCGCCCCCCAACCCATCGCCCCCCAACCCATCATCCATCGCCCCCCAACCCATCATCCCCCAACCCATCATCCATCACTTCCCAACCCATCGCCCCTCAACCCATCATCCATCACCCCCAAACCCATCGCCCCCCAACCCATCACCCCCCAACCCATCGCCCCCCAACCCATCCCCTCCCCACCCACGACCTCCCCAACCCATCACCTCCCAACCCATCACCCCCTGCCCCACCACCCACCACTGCTCACCCCATCACCCCCACCCACCACCCCATGCCCCCCAACTCATCATCCCATCACCTCATCCCCAACCCATCGGCCACCACGTCCCCACCCGTCACCCCACCACCCCCCACCCCATCGCCCGCCACCCACCGCCCCCGTGGCCCCCACCCACCCACGGAGGAGATGTCCGCCAGCTGCTCCTCGGCATCCTCAGGGCTCAGCAGGTCCGTCTTGCTCTTCTTGATGGTCGCCCTCCGGAGAGCTCCCGCAGGGGCGAGGGGCACGGGGGGGGGGGCGTGTCACTTGGGGGGGGACCCAGCAGGACCCCCCACCCCGGGGTGGCCGCCCCCCGCCCTGGGGCAGGACACTTACCATCGAAGGGGTGCCGGGGCTCTCCCTCGCTCTCGTCCTCCGCCAGGATCACTTCTTCTGAGAGAAAAGCGGGGGGCTCAGTGGGGGGTCCCGGGGGGGCGCCGGGGGGGTCTCGGGGCGCGTCGTGGTCCTCACCCGCCTTGGAGATCCACTCCATGTAGCCGTTGAGCTCCCGCTCGATCTGCTGCTGCCGCCGCAGCTTCAGGAATGCCCGGCGGTTCTCCACCCGCTCCCGCTCTTTGGCAAACTCCCTGGGGAAGCAGCATCAGCCGGGGGGGGCCGGGGGGCACCCCCATCCCGCTGACCCCCAGCGCCAGCCCCCCCCGCCGCTTACCCGGACAGCACCCCCAGCACTAGGTTCAGCATAAAAAAGGAGCCGATGATGATGAGGGGGATGAAGTACAGCCAGTTCCAAGTGTTCCCTGAGGCGTCGTTGCTCTGGGGGGGCGGGGGGGGAAAAGAGGGGTCAGGGGTGGGGGGGTCCCACAAACTGGGGGGGGTCTCACAAACATGGGGGTCCCACAAAGCAGGGGGGTCCCGCGAGCTGGGGCGGGGGGACCGGGGCACAGCCCGGTTTCTGCAGCTGGATATAGAACAAGGGTCTGTGTCCTATATACCTATATCTGGATGTATGTGGTGGCTCCGGTGGCCCCCCAGGGGCTGGTGACACCCCAAGTCCCGTGCTGGGACAGGTGGCGGCCGCAGGGGGTCACAGGGAGACACGCGGGGACAAGTGGGACACGTGGGACAGGGACATGCAGAGCATCCCCGCAGGACCCAGGGCTGCTGGCGGGGGGGGGACCCCAGCGTCACTTTTTGGGGGCCACCGTGGGGAGCAGCGAGCCCTGGGGGACGGGGGGACCGGGGGGGCTCACATAGTAGAGGAGATCTGTCCACCCTTCCATGGTGATGCACTGGAAGACGGTGAGGACGGCGAAGAGGATGTTGTCGAACTGGGTGATGCCGTAGTTGGGCCCCTCCCAATATTTCTTGCACTTGGTGCCATTGGGGCAGATCCGGGCCGGCTCGTCCGTCCCGCACGGGACCTCCACCTTGATCTCGTCTGGGGGGGACACACACAGCTGGGGATGGCTCCTGTCCCCCCCCGCCAACCCAGACCCCACATCCCCGCCAGGGCTGCGGGACAGACCCGGGGATCACTCCTGCCCCCCCCCGCCCGGGCCCCCCATCTCCCCCCAGGAGAGTCTGGGGTGACCCCCGCGGGGCCGACGGACCCCCCCCGACTCCCCGATTCCACCCCCGCAGCCTCCTTCAGCGCCCCCCCCGCCACGGTGCTGACGCGGCCGCCGTGCAGAAATAGCTCCCGCCAATTAACGGCATCTTCATCAGGGGAGAGGAGTAATTAGGCCGTTCCATATTGGGCACGGGCCAGGGGCCCAGGGAGCTGGGGGGAGAAGGAGACGGCCCCCGGCCCCAGTCCCAGCCCCACAGCGTCCCCACGGCCCCCAGCCCCCCCAGTGGGGAAACTGAGGCAGGGGGGGGCAGGGAGGGGCGTGGGAGGATTTGGGGAGGGGGTGTCGGTGGGTTTGGGGGGCGGGCAGACGTACCCGTCACCAGGTCGAAGCAGGTGGTGTGAAATTTGCCCATATAAAACTCTAATCCTATGATTGCAAAAATGAGGATCGCGAAAAACAGGAGGAGCCCGATCTGCAGCAGCGGGATCATCGCCTTCATGATGGACTTGAGGACGACTTGTAAACCTGCGCCAGAGGGGGCTGAGCGGCCACGGCCCCCCCCAGGCCCCCCGGGCCCCCCCCAAGCCCCCCACAACACTCACTTGGGATCCCCGAGACCAGCTTGAGCGGCCGGAGCACACGCACGGCCCGCAGCGTCCGCAGGTCGAACTGGGAGCCCACCGTGGCCAGGATGCTGCGGGGGACAGGGGGGTCAGCTCGCAGGGACCCCCCCGCCACGGCCAGCACCCCCGCAGGCTGCGCCCCCAGGAGCCACAGTGACCCACCGCTGCCACGTGTCCCCACGGGCCACCGCGTCCCGCCAGAGACACGTCCCGCGTGGGCCACCGCGTCCCCCCGCCACGGCCACCAGGAGCCCCCAGGTCCGGGCAGACCCACACGTCCCCCGTGGGCCACCGCGTGCCCCACGGCTACACCACCGCGGCCACCGCGAGCCCCACGGCGCGGCCCCACGGCCACGCGCGCCGCGGCGGTGCCGGCACCGCCGCGGTGATCCCCATGTCCCCGCCGCATGGCCACGTGCCCGCGGCCGGTGCCGGCAGCGCGGGCGGCGGCGCTGGGCTATATTTAGCCTTTCCGGGCCGAGCGCGGCGGTGCTGCCGGTGCTGCCGCCGGAGCCAGGCCTGGCCTGGGGGGTCGCAGCCCCCGGTCTGCACCGGCTCGGGACGTCCCCGAGGTCCTGGAGGGACCTGGGCACCCGCACGCACCGCGGGGACCCATTGCCAGCCCCACCGCACCCCCCGCCCCGTCACCATGGCAACCGGCTGCTCCCGTTCATCCCCGTCACCCCCGTTCGTCTCCATTCACCCCCATTCATCGCCATTCATCCCCATTCACCCCCATTAATACCCACTCACCCCCATTCACCCCCATTCACCCCCATTCACCCCCATTCATTCCCATTCATTCCCATTCACTCCCATTAACCCCCATTCACCCCCATTAACCCCCATTCACCCCCATTCACCCCCATTCACTCCCATTAACCCCCATTCACCCCCATTCATTCCCATTAATACCCATTCACCCCCATTAATACCCATTCACCCCCATTCACCCCCATTCACCCCCATTCATCCCCATTCATCCCCATTCATCCTCATTCATCCCCATTCACCCCCATTCACCCCCATTCATTCCCATTAATACTCATTCATCCCCATCCACCCCCATTCACCCCCATTCACCCCCATTCATTCCCATTAATACCCATTCACCCCCATTCACCCCCATTCATTCCCATTAATACCCATTCACTCCCATTCACCCCCATTCATCCCCATTCACCCCCATTCACCCCCATTAACCCCCATTCACTCCCATTAACCCCCATTCACCCCCATTCATTCCCATTAATACCCATTCACCCCCATTAATACCCATTCACCCCCATTCACCCCCATTCACCCCCATTCATCCCCATTCATCCCCATTCATCCTCATTCATCCCCATTCACCCCCATTCACCCCCATTCATTCCCATTAATACTCATTCATCCCCATCCACCCCCATTCACCCCCATTCACCCCCATTCATTCCCATTAATACCCATTCACCCCCATTCACCCCCATTCATTCCCATTAATACCCATTCACTCCCATTCACCCCCATTCATCCCCATTCACCCCCATTCACCCCCATTAACCCCCATTCACCCCCATTAACCCCCATTAACCCCCATTAATACCCATTCACTCCCATTCATCCTCATTCATCCCCATTCACCCCCATTCACCCCCATTCACCCCCATTCATTCCCATTCATTCCCATTAATACCCATTCACCCCCATTCACCTCCATTCACCCCCATTCACCCCCATTCACCCCCAGTCACCCCCAGTCACCCCCATTCATCCCACCGTGGGTCCCCCCAGTTCATTCGTTGCCCCCGTGACACCACAGCTCATTGACATGAGCGGGGCAGGGCCGGCGGGGGGGGGTCGGGGTGGGGAGAGAGTGGGGGGCACGGGGGGTGCATGAGAGGCAGAGGGGGTGCAGGGGGGAGCAATGGGGGTGCAGAGCAGATGGAAGCAGCCAGAGCAGCCCCCACCGTGACCGAGCGCTCGAGGGGACGCAGGACACAGAGGGGACACCCCAGTCCCCACCCTGCCTCAGTTTCCCCACCGGTTCTGGCAGCAGGAGGGTGAACCAGGACACGGGGCGGCAGGGACGGGTCCGGGATGTCACAGCCAGGGGGGGAGTTGGGGCTGATGCCGAAACGCCGGCGGCGGGTGCCGGGCGCCGGGCCGGTGAGTGGCGGCGCGGGGAAATATTGTGACAGCGCTAAGAGGCAGTTGCTGCCGCAGGGGAAGCGGGACGAGCACCGCAGGCGCTAATTAACGTCTCACCCAGCCCCGGCCTGGCAGGCGCTGGTGACACCGGGGACCACCGGCGCGTGCAGGCCTGCGCACAGGGGCTCTGCACACGCGTGTGCACACACACATGCACGTGCATCCTCTGCACACACATGTGTGCATGTGTATTCTCTGCACACACGCGTGCGCACACAAATTCTCTGCGCGCACACATGTGCACATGTATTCTCTGCATACATGCGTGTGCGCACACATCCTCTGCACACGTGTGCACATGAATTCTCTGCACACACACATATGTGCACATGCAACCTCTGCACACACGCATGTGCACACGAATTCTCTGCACACACACACGTGTGCACATGCGACCTCTGCACACACGCATGTGCACACGCATCCTCTGCACACACACACGTGTGCACACGCAACCTCTGCACACACACACGTGTGCACATGCATCCTCTGCACACACACACGTGTGCACATGCAACCTCTGCACACACACGTGCACATGCATCCTCTGCAACACACGGGTGCACACGCATCCTCTGCACACACACACGTGTGCACATGCATCCTCTGCAACACACGTGTGCACACGCATCCTCTGCACACACCTGCTCCACGGCGCAGGTGGGGTCCTGCAGCTCACACGCGTGTGCACCGACACACACAGGGCTGACACGCGTGTGCACTGACGCACGCAGGGCTGACACGCATGTGCACCAGCACGCACAGGGCTGACACGCGTGTGCACCGGCACGCACGGCCCCACCGCAGCCGGGGACTCACCCGGTGAGGACGACCACAAAGTCCATCACGTTCCAGCCGTTGCGCAAGTAGGAGCCTTTGTGGAAGGCGAAGCCCAGCGCGATGATCTTGATCCCCGCCTCGAAGCAAAAGATGCCGATGAAATACGGCTCCGTGTCGTCCTGGGGACGGGGACACGCGTGAGGCCACCGGACGGGGGGACATGGGGACACCCCCCAGCCCGCGGGGCGAGGGGGCAACCGGGGCGGCCGCCGGCCCCGTTCCCCCCGGGCCCCCCCAGGTGCCGCGGGGCGGAGGCGGCCGCTGCTCCCAGCGTGGCCCAGATTCCCGGCAAGGAGGAAACTGGGACGCCGGCGGGTCCGGGGGGACCGGGAGCTGCGGCCGCGCTGTGCCGGGCGCCGGCGGTGCAGGGTCCTGGTGCTGCCGCCCACGCCGGGGTTGCCGGGGACTCGCAGCAGGGACCCCCGGTGGGTCGGAGACGCTCAGCCAGACCCCCCCGCCGGCCCCGCGCTCACCAGTCGCTCCGACATGGGGGTCTTGTCCTCGTCGGGCAGGTGCTGCTCCAGCGCCAGGACGATGCAGTTCGCGATGATGGTGGCTAAAATCATGTATTCAAAAGGAGTGGCGGCCGAGTCAAGGAAAACCCGGCTGGGCTGAGCGCACGCGGGCTGGGACCCCCCAAACCGGGCTGCTTGGGGAAACCGAGGCAGGAGAGGGGCCGGCGAGGCGCCCAAAGGGAACCGGGGTCTGGGATCCCCCCGCGCCGGCACGGTTGGCGGCAGAGACGTGGGCCCGGCTGCCACCAGCGCCCACGTGCTCCGCGGCTCATTAATTTCCCCATCAAAGGCGCGACCCAGCGGCCCCGGCTCCTCGGCACGAAGCCTCTCGCCCGGCGGGAGCCGGCGCTGATCAAAGCGCCGCAGCAACAGCGGGACCCGGGGAGACCTACATGGCACCCGCGCGGCCCCCGGGCAGGGACGACGCCGCTGCCGCCGGCACCCGCCTGCGCCTCGGGGTTGGCGTTCGGTGAGCATGGCACGGCTGTCCGGCATGGCACGTTTATCCGGCATGGCACGGCTACCCAGAATGGCACAGCTACCCAGAATGGCATGGCTATCCGGCATGGCACGTTTATCCGGCATGGCACGGCTACCCAGAATGGCACAGCTACCCAGAATGGCATGGCTATCCGGCATGGCACGTTTATCCGGCATGGCACGGCTATCCAGCACAACTATCCGGCATGGCACAGCTATCCGGAATGGCACAGTTATCCGGCACAACTATCCAGCATGGCACAGCTATCTGGCACAGCTATCCGGCACAGCTATCCGGCACAGCTACCCGGCACAGCACGCCTACCTGGCTTGGCGATTTGGCGCAGCCGTATGGCCTGGCACAACCGTCCGGCACGGCCCATGTCTCTGGCCCGGCACGGTTATCAGGCGCGGCCGTCCAGCGCGGCTCTCCGGCCCAGCACAGCGACGCGGCACCGACATTTGTGGCCTGGCCATGGCAGGGCTGCCTGGCACGGCGATTCCGCTCGGCCACGCAGCGCGGCACGGCGCTCCGGCACAGCACAGTGATCTGGCACGGCTATCGCACGCAGCACAGCGATCTGGCACAGCGCGGCTGCACAGCACGGCTATCCGGCACGGCTTATCCGGCACGGCGCAGCTATCCGGCACAGCTATCTGGCACGGCACACTTATCCGGGACAGCACAGCGCTCCGGCACGGCCGTCCAGCACGGCACGGCAATGCAGCACAGTTATCTGGCACAGCGCGGCGATCCGGCCGGGGAGACCCGCGCCCAGGGCCGGCGCAGCCCCTGAGCTGGGGCACCGTGTCCCCAGGGAGCCCCGGGGAGTCAAACACCGGCCCCCCCGTGCACCCCCGTGTCACCGCCCGGCATGGGAACCGGGACGGGAATTTGGGGCGCCGGGGGATCATCCCCTCCACGGCCAAACGGAGCCCACGCCCGGGCCGCGGGGACAGCGGGGGAGGCACCGCGCACAGGATGGGGCCCAGAGGGGGTCGGGGTGGGCGGCACAACCGATGGCCCCCACCCCCGGCACCCCCGGGCACCCCGGCACCCCCTCCCCACCGCGCGGCACGGTGACCCGGTTCGCACACGGCAGCGGGGACACCCGGTCGGTGCCACCGGCACGACGGGTCCCGGGGCACCCGCTCCTGCCCCCAGGATGCTCCCGCCGGTGCTGCTGCAGCACAGCCCGGCCCACGGCCACGCGCCGGCAGGTTTGCGGTAAACCACCCCCCCCGCCCCGGGTTTGCTCCCTGCACCGGCAGCACCGGCAGCACCGGCAGCACCGGCAGCACCGGCCCCGCACCAGGGCCGACATTTGGGCCGCAACCCCCCGCCACCCATGGCCGCGGCACCGCGGCTGCGGCGCACATGCCCAGTGGGGCACTGGCAGCACCAGCTGCCCAGACCCCCCCGGAATACCGGTGAGGGGCTCCCCGAAAGGCTCAGCAAGGCCAGAGCTGGTGAGCAGCCCATGGCTCCCTCGGCGGCACCCCGAAACGGCACAGTGCCCCCCATCCCCCACGGGGCCCTCCCGGCCGGGAGGAGCGGTGACAGTGGCCCTTTTTGGGGGACAGTGGCCCTTTTTTGGTGCTGCTCCCAGCTGAGGGGTTTGGGGTGCGGTTGGGGGAAAGCTGGTATAATGAGGTGTCCCTACCCCCAGCCCCCCAGGATGAGCTGGACCCCCCGAATCCTCCAGGCTGGGGACAGGGATGCAGCGTGGGGACAGGGACATGGTGCAGGACGCGGGGATGGGGACCCCAGCATGGGGACAGGGACATGGTGCGGATCAGGGGATGGGGACCCCAATGCAGGTCAGGGGATGGGGACAAGGGACAGGGACATGGTGTAGGGTGAGGATTTGGGGGGCAGGTGCAGGACACAGGATGGGGACCCCAATGCAGGTCAGGGGATGGGGACCCCAGCATGGGGACAGGGACATGGTGCAGGGCACAGGATGGGGACCCCAATGCAGGTCAGGGGATGGGGACCCCAGCATGGGGACAGGGACATGGTGCAGGACACAGGATGGGGACCCCAATGCAGGTCAGGGGATGGGGACCCCAGCATGGGGACAGGGACATGGTGCAGGACACAGGATGGGGACCCCAATGCAGGTCAGGGGATGGGGACCCCAGCATGGGGACAGGGACATGGTGCAGGACACAGGATGGGGACCCCAATGCAGGTCTGGGGATGGGGACATGCCGTGGGAACGGGGACATGGTGCAGGACATGGGACAGGGACCCCACTGCAGGTCAGGGGATGGGGACAAGGGACAGGGACGTGGTGCAGGGTGAGGATTTGGGGAGCAGGTGCAGGACACGGGATGGGGACCCCACTGCAGGTCAGGGGATGGGGATGGGGCCCCGGGTCCCATGCGGGGGGGCGCGGGGGAGTCGCCCCAAAGGATATGGCCCCCCCCAAAAGGATATGGCCATTCGGTGATCTTTTTGGCGTATTTCCTCACCACGTTGTCCTCGCTGAAGAGGAAGAGGGAGCGGTTGACCGTGAGGCAGTTCTGCCGGACGGGGATGGGGTTGTAGAGGGCCATGGTGCGGGCTCGCTGGGCCATCGACTGCTTGTACATCCTCTGCGCCCCGGGGGGGCCGCCCTGCCGGGGGCCCCCCGCGCCCCGGGCCCCCGCCGCGCTCCCGGGGCCGCCGCTCCCGCCGCCCCCGGCCCCGTACCGGGCCGGGACCTCGTCCCCGAACCGAGCCATCCTGCGGAGCTCACGCTGCTGAGGCCGAGGAGCTCATCACATCCCATGGGCCGGGGAGGGGGCAGCGGGGGGGGGGCGCCCGGCCCGGCCCGGGTTGGGGGCGCTCAGGCGGCGGGGCGGCCGCTGGGAGCGGGGACCGGCCCGGGCATCATCATCCTCCGTGCGCTGCCCCCCCCCGCAATGCGAGGCTGGGGGGGGACTCCGGCTGGGGGGGCTGCGCTGCCCCCGGCGAAGGAACGCGGAGGGCGGGGGGTCCTGCGGCTGCCGGTGCCCCGGCTCGCGGGGGGGGCGCCGAAGCGCCCCGATGCAGCAGCGGAGCGGGGCGGGGGGGGCGGCGGCAGCTCCCCCAGCGCGGCGGCGGCTCCGGCTGCGCCAATTCCGAGCGGGTGGAGCGGGGGGGGGGCCGGAGGGGAAGCGGGGCTTGGGGGGCAGGAGGAATTAAAGAATAACGCGCCCGGTCAGCGCGTCCCGCCGGCCCCGGCAGCGGCCGCCGAGCGGCGGCGCGGGGCAGCGCGGAGCGGCGGCGGGAGGGGGCGAGAACCCCCTGCAAAAAAAAAAAAAAAAAAAAAAAAAAAAAAAAAAAAAAGCCCAAATCGGCCAAAATAAAAATAAAGAGACGAATAAAATCGCGGGGGTCGCCGCAAATCTAATGGTGCGTCGTCGTGTCCCCGCCCCTAGCTCGGGCCGGGCGGGGGTCGCCGTCAGCCCCCCGGCAGCGGCGGGGCGGCGGGGCCCATCGGGCCGGGCTGCGGCAAGAGCTCCGCGCTGCTGCTGCTGCCGCTGCTGCTGCTGCCGCTGCTGCCGCTGCTGCCGCTGCTGCTCCTGCTCCTGCTCCTGCTCCTCCTCCTCGTCCTCCTCCTCCTGCCCTGCCCGGGGGCTCTTCCTCCCCCCGCCTCCTCCTCCTCCTCCTCCTCCGCCGCCGCCGCCGCCGCCCGGCTCGGGGCTAAAAGGAGCGCGGTGCTGGGGAGGGGGGCGGGACCCCGGGAGCGGGTGCTCCGGGACCACCGGGTACCCACCGGGAACCCACCGCGAACACACCGGGAAAGCACCGGGAAAACACCGGGAACCCACCGGGAACCCACCGGGAAAACACCGGGAACCCACCGGGAACCCACCGGGAACACACCGGGAACACACCGGGAACCGGCGGGACGGGGGGACGGCGGGAGAGGGAAAACGGGCGGGATGGGGGGCGGAAAAATGGGCGGGATGGGGTGGAAGGGGGTGCAAAAAAAAGGGGCAGGTCGGGGTGAGCGGGGGTGCAAAAAACGGCGGGGACGGGGGTGCAGAAAATGGGCGGGTGGGGGTGCAAAAAAATGGGCAGGACAGGGAGCACGGGGGTGCAAAAAACGGGCCGGTTTTGGGTGTAAAAACGGGCAGGACAGTGCAAAAGAACACGCAGGATGGGGTGAGTGGGGATGCAAAAAAATGGGTGGGATGGGGTGCAAAGAAACGGGCAGGACAGGGGGCACGGAGGGGCACGGCCACGGGCGAGGGCAGGCTGGCGTGAACAGGCGTGCACACGCTTGTGCAAGAGCTCCCGGGGCCGTGGGTGGGAGGGCACACGCAGGTGTGCACAAGCAGGACGGTGCACACGGGTGTGCACACGGGCGTGCACGGGCGTGGGATCAGCGCGCACGGCCGTGTGCAGGACAACGCGCGAGGGCGTGCACGGCTGCACGCGAGGGCGTGCACAGCCGTGCAAACACGGGTGCTCACCCGCGGCGCTGACCCGCTCACCAGCGCGTGCAAGACCCCGTGCGGGTCCGCGCGTGTGACACGCACCATCAGGGTCCCGTGGCCGACACGCGTGACCGTGGGCGCGACCGTGCGCACGATGCTCGCACGACCCCAAGGCCACACGTGTGACCACGAGGACGCGCAGCTGTGGCCGAGGCGGGTGACACGGACACCCCTGGACCTTCCTGTCCCCGTCCCCAGCTCCTCTCCACGTTAATTCATTAATTGGAGGTTTTAATTACGCAGCTGCCCGGGTTGAGGAAGCCGGACCCGCCGGCTGGCCCCTGCCTCAGTTTCCCCACAGGGAGACCCTGGGGTCGCCCCCCCATCCCACCCCAGGGGATGCTGCAGCTGGACCTGTCCCCAGGGAGGGGGGACGATGTGGGGGGGTCCCCCCGCGCCCCCCGAGCCGCGTCCCCCCCAGTGCGGCGGGAAGTAGGTCGCCCGGTGCCCCCAGCCCCGCTCCTGACGTCAGGGCCCTTTGTCCGGCCGCCGCTTTTGTCCCCGAACTGCGGCCGCGCCAACGCGCCCGTTTCGGTGCCGCCGGCGAGGCGGGGGCGGCTGCGGGGGGGGCGGCGGGGCCCCCACCCCCACCCCGCTGCACCCCGAGTCTGGGGGACCCTCGGGGTCCCGTCCCCATGGCAGGGCGGGGGGAGGTGGGACAGACCCCCCGCTGTGGGGGCGGCTGCGCCGTTTCAGCCCCTTTTGCCCCCAAAATGTCCCCTCTGAGCGATGGGGACCCCGAAACGCCCACCGACGGGGGGAAAGGGACACTCGGCCTCCCACACGTGTGCACGGCCTCACACGCGTGTGCGCGGCCCCACGTGTGTGTGCGGGTTCCCAGCAAGCGTGTGTGCACGTCCCCACCTGTGCATGGCCCCACATGCTTGTGCACGGCCCCACACGTGTGTGCATGGCCCCACATGCTTCTGCACGGCCCCACACGTGTGTGCATGGTCCCACATGCATGTGCATGTTCCCAGCAAGCGTGTGTGGCCCCACATGTGTGTGCATGGCCTCACACACATGTGCACAGCTCCACGTGTCTGTGCACGGCCCCACATGCTTGTGCACAGCCCCACACATACGTGCATGGCCCCACATGTGTGTGCATGGCCCCACATCTGTGTGCACAGCCCCACATGTGTGTGCACAGCCCCATATGTGTGTGCACAGCCCCACATCTGTGTGCACAGCCCCACACGCTTGTGCACAGCCCCACATGTGTGTGCACAGCCCCACATGTGTGTGCACAGCCCCATATGAGTGTGCACGGCCCCACATGTGTGTGCATAGCCCCACACACGTGTGCACGGCTCCACACACTTGTGCACAGCCCCACACACGTGTGCACGGCCCCACACACTTGTGCACAGCCCCACACACGTGTGCACAGCCCCACACACGTGTGCACAGCCCCACACACGTGTGCATGGCCCCACACACTTATGCACAGCCCCACACATGTGTGCACAGCCCCACATGTGCGTGCACAGCCCCACACATGTGTGCACGGCCCCACACGCTTGTGCACAGCCCCACACACGTGTGCACAGCCCCACACGTGTGTGCACAGCCCCACACACTTGTGCACGGCCCCACACACTTGTGCACAGCCCCACACACGTGTGCATAGCCCCACACATGTGTGCACAGCCCCACACGCTTGTGCACAGCCCCACACACATGTGCACAGCCCCACACGCTTGTGCACAGCCCCACACGCTTGTGCACAGCCCCACACACGCTTGCACAGCCCCACACATGTGTGCACAGCCCCACACGCTTGTGCACAGCCCCACACACGTGTGCACAGCCCCACACACGTGTGCACAGCCCCACACACGTGTGCATGGCCCCACATGCTTGTGCACACCCCACACACGTGTGCACAGCCCCACACATGTGTGCACGGCCCCACACACTTGTGCACAGCCCCACACACGTGTGCACAGCCCCACACACGTGTGCACAGCCCCACACACGTGTGCATGGCCCCACATGCTTGTGCACACCCCACACACGTGTGCACAGCCCCACACATGTGTGCACGGCCCCACACACTTGTGCACAGCCCCACACACGTGTGCACACCCCACACACGTGTGCACAGCCCCACACACGTGTGCACAGCCCCACACCCGCTTGCACGTCCCCGCACGCGTGTGCCCGGCGGTCACACACGCAGCCGGGGGGGGGACGCGGGCGGCGCTGCCAAACTCCGTGCTCAGCACTTTCCCGGATGCCGGATCCGGTGCCAACGTCCCCCCCGTCCCCCGCATGGGGACCCCGCTCTGGGGGCCCCCGTCCCCCCCCCGGGTGGGTCCGACCCCCCGTGTCCCCGGCCCCGTGCGGGGGGGATGTCACCGCAGGGCCTGGCCGTGTGTCCCCCCCATGTGCTGGGGACAGATGGACGTCCCATGGCGATGGCAGCCGGTGCTGCCGGGGCGGCCAGAGCCGGGGGGGGTTGCACCAAATCCAGCCCCAATTTTCTCCCCCCCTGCAGCCAAAACTCGGTGCCAGGGCTTCGTGTCCCCCCCGCCCCGGGGCTGGGAAACTGCCACCGCGCTCTGGGGACGCTGTGGGGACATCGTGGGGACATTGTGGGGACACCGTGGGGACATTGTGGGGACACCGTGGGGACATCGCGGGGACACTGTGGGGGCATCGTGGGGACATCGTGGGGACACCGTGGGGACACCGTGGGGACACTGTGGGGACATTGTGGGGACATTGTGGGGACACCGTGGGGACACCGTGGGGACACCGCGGGGACACTGTGGGGACATCGTGGGGACATCGTGGGGACACCGCGGGGACACCGTGGGGACATCGTGGGGACATTGTGGGGACATCGTGGGGACACCGTGGGGACACCGCGGGGACACCGTGGGGACACCGTGGGGACATCGTGGGGACATCGTGGGGACACTGTGGGGACACCGTGGGGACACCGTGAGGACACTGTGGGGACACCGTGGGGGCATCGTGGGGACACCGTGGGGACACCGTGGGGACATCGTGGGGACACCGTGGGGACATTGTGGGGACACCGTGGGGACACCATGGGGACATTGTGGGGACACCATGGGGACACCGTGGGGACATCGTGGGGACATTGTGGGGACATCGTGGGGACACCGTGGGGACACCATGGGGACATTGTGGGGACACCGTGGGGACACCGTGGGGACGCCATGGGGACATCGTGGGGACACCGTGGGGACACCATGGGGACATTGTGGGGACACCGTGGGGACACCGTGGGGACACCATGGGGACATCGTGGGGACACCGTGGGGACACCGTGGGGACACCGCGGGGACACTGTGGGGACATTGTGGGGGCATAGTGGGGACACCGTGGGGACACCGTGGGGACACCATGGGGACATTGTGGGGACACTGTGGGGACATTATGGGGACACTGTGGGGACACCATGGGGACATCGTGGGGACACTGTGGGGACACCGTGGGGACACCGTGGGGACACCGCGGGGATATCGTGGGGACACCGTGGGGACATTATGGGGACACCGTGGGGACACCGTGGGGACACCGCGGGGATATCGTGGGGACACCGCAGGGACACATCTGCCCCCCCGCAGATTTGCCAAGCTCAGCGCGTTCCCCGCGCTTTCGGAGGCACCAGCGAAGGGTCGTGGGGCAGCCGGGCGTTAATTAACGCCACTAATTGCCTCCCAACTCCTTTCACGTTCCCCCTTGTCCATCTCCAGCGCCCCGGTGTCGCGTCCCCCCCTTTCTAACGTCCCCGAGAGCCACCGGGCCCGGGGGGGACGCACCGGGGCCTGCACGTGGACAAGGGGGAAAGCGAAAAGGGTCCGGGGGCAATTAACGGCGCTAATTAAGCCGAGCGGCGCCGGGGGTTCGCCCGAGGACAGCGCGGGGGGACACGGGGACCCCCGGTGGGGCTGAGGGGGGGCACGGGCCTCCATGGGGCTGGTTGCCATGGGCCCCGTTGCCATGGCAGCCATGGGGCCCGGTTGCCATGGGCCCCGTTGCCAAGGGCCGCCGCGTGTCCGCGTTGCCGTAGGCCCCGTTGCTATGGGCCCCGTTAACACGGGCCCGGTTGCCATGGCCCCCGTTGCCAAGGGCCGCCGTGGGTCCCGTTGCCATGGCCCCCGTTGCCAGGGGCAGCCGCAGGTGACGTGGGCGCGCACTGCGCAGGCGCGGAGGGCTGCGGGGAGGGGCGGGGCCGCGTGGGGGGGACGCGCCCCGCCCACTTTTGGGCGGAAGTGACGCGCGGAAGAGGCGGAGCCTGAGGAGCGGAGCAGGAAGAGGCCGGTGAGGCCGGGGGCTCCGCGTCCCAGCGCGTACCGGGGGCCGGTAACCCCGTACCGGGGGGTCCCGGTACAGACCGGGAGCCTCCGCCCGCCCCCTTTGTCCCCCCAGGTCCCGCCTGTCCCTGTGTGCTGACACCAGAGACCCGCGGCCATGGTGAGTGGGGACACCGGGGACGCCGCGGCCAAAACGGGGTCTCCAGGGCCGTGTCGTGGCCACCAGAGTCTTGTCCTGGCCACCGGGGCCGTGTCGTGGCCACCAGGGCCAAGCCAGGGCCACCACGGCCAAACCGGGGCCACCAGGGCAGTGTCGTGGCCACCGGGGTCTTGTTGTGGCCACCGGGGCCGTGTCGTGGCCACCGGGGCCGTGTCGTGGCCACCGGGGTCTTGTCGTGGCCACCGGCGCCGTGTCGTGGCCACCGGGGCCGTGTCGTGGCCACCAGGGTCTTGTCGTGGCCAGTGGAGCCGTGTCATGGCCACCGGGGTCTTGTCATGGCCACCGGGGCCGTGTCATGGCCACCGGGGCCGTGTCGTGGCCACCGGGGTCTTGTCGTGGCCAGTGGAGCCGTGTCATGGCCACCAGGGTCTTGTCGTGGCCACCAGGGTCTTGTCGTGGCCACCGGGGCCGTGTCGTGGCCACCGGGGTCTTGTCGTGGCCACCGGAGCCGTGTCGTGGCCACCAGAGTCTTGTCCTGGCCACCGGGGCCGTGTCCTGGCCACCGGGGTCGTGTCGTGGCCACCAGGGTCTTGTCGTGGCCACCAGGGTCTTGTCGTGGCCACCGGGGTCTTGTCGTGGCCAGTGGAGCTGTGTCGTGGCCACCGGAGCCGTGTCATGGCCACCAGGGTCTTGTCGTGGCCACCGGGGCCATGTTGTGGCCACCAGGGCCGTGACACCCCCGTGTCCCCCCCCAGGGCGAGCGCAAAGGCACCAACAAGTACTACCCGCCCGACTTCGACCCGGCCAAGGTGAGGGGGACGGGGACCCGGGAGGGACCCGGGGGGTGGCCGGGGGGCGCGGTGCCCTCTGACCCCCCTCGTGTCCCCCCCTGTCCCTGTCCCCCCCCAGCATGGCTCCCTCAACAAGTACCACCACAGCCACCCGCTGCGCGAGCGCGCCC
Organism: Caloenas nicobarica; assembly: GCF_036013445.1. Taxonomy (NCBI): domain Eukaryota; kingdom Metazoa; phylum Chordata; class Aves; order Columbiformes; family Columbidae; genus Caloenas; species Caloenas nicobarica. The sequence continues at coordinate 115,232 of NC_088280.1, forward strand.
GCAAGCTGGCCCAGGGCATCCTGGTCATCCGGTGAGGGGACACGGGCTGGGGACACCCCGGGGGGGCTTGGGGACACTCTGAGGGGCTTGGGGACACCGCAGGGAGCTGGGGACACCACAGGGGGCTGGGGACACCCCGGGGGGGCTTGGGGACACCCCGGGGGGGCTTGGGACACTCTGAGGGGCTTGCAGATACCCCAGGGGACTTGGGGACACCACAGGGGGCTGGGGACACCACAGGGGGCTGGGGACACCCCGGGGGGGCTTGGGGACACCCCGGGGGGGCTTGGGACACTCTGAGGGGCTTGCAGATACCCCAGGGGACTTGGGGACACCACAGGGGGCTGGGGACACCACAGGGGGCTGGGGACACCCCGGGGGGGCTTGGAGACACTCTGAGGGGCTTGGGGACACCCCGGGGGGGCTTGGGACACCCCGGGGGGGCTTGGGGACACCCTGGGGGGCTTGGGGACACTCTGAGGGGCTTGCAGATACCCCAGGGGACTTGGGGACACCACAGGGGGCTGGGGACACCACAGGGGGCTTGGGGACACCCCGGGGGGGCTGGGGACACCCCGGGGGGGCTTGGGGACACTCTGAGGGGCTTGGGGACACCTCAGGGGGCTTGGGGACACCCCGATGGGCTTGAGGACACCCCGGGGGGGTTGCAGTGACATCCCCGCCACGTGTCCCCCCGCCCAGGTTCGAGATGCCCTATAACATCTGGTGCGACGGCTGCAAGAACCACATCGGGATGGGTGAGTCTTGCCCCCCGCCGTGTGTCCTGCCCCCCCCGTGCGTCCCCTCCTTGTCCCCAACCCCGTGTGTCCCCCCCCCCGCAGGCGTCCGCTACAACGCGGAGAAGAAGAAAGTCGGCACCTACTACACGACGCCCATTTACCGGTGAGCGCGGCAGCCGCGTGTCCCCCCCGACGAGGGGCTCGGGGACCCCGGCCCTTGTGCCCAACCTTGTCCCTGAGCACCCGTTGTCCCCTGTCCCCAGGTTCCGGATGAAATGTCACCTCTGCGTCAACTACATCGAGATGCAGACGGACCCCGCGGGCTGCGACTACGTGATCGTGAGCGGCGCCCGGCGCAAGGAGGAGCGGTGGGACATGGGCGACAACGAGCAGGTGCTGCCCACCGGTGAGTCCCCGTCCCCCCAGTTTGTCCCCGTCCCCATGCGGGGGACACGGCCACCGACCCTCCCGCGCCGTCCCCAGCGTCGGAGGAGAAGGAGCGGCTGGAGACGGACGCGATGTTCCGGCTGGAGCACGGCGAGGCCGACCGCGCCACGCTGCGCCGCGCCGGCCCCACGTTGGCCGCCCTTCAAGAGGCGCAAAACGCCTGGAAAGACGATTTCGCCCTCAATTCCCGGCTCCGCCAGCGCTTCAGGGTGAGCCGGGGGGGGCCGCACCCCCTCCCCGACCCCGCCTTGGGGACACTGACCCCCCCACCCCGTGTTCCACCCCCCCAGGAGGAGAAGAAGACGCTGCGGGAGGAAGAGGAGGAGGCGGCGGCGGGGACGAAGGAGGAGGAGGAGGAGGATCGGCGCGTGGCCGCGCTGCTCGCCTTCCGCAGCCCACACTGTGCGTGGGGGGGGCCGGGGGGGGCCCTGGGGGTCTGTGTCCCCCCCGGCGTGACCCCCGGCCTGTCCCTGTGCCCCCCCCGCAGCCTACGAGGAGAAGCAGCGGATGAAGCGCACCGAGATTTGCGGCCGCTCCTGGTTCCCCCTCCAAACCGGGGGGACCCCGCGGAAATCGGGGCTGGGGGGCCCCCCCGCCACCCCCGCCGGCCTCGGCATCGTCCGGCGCCGCTCTGGGGGGGCTCCCGCGGAGCCGGGGGGGGCGGAACGGGGCAGGACCCCCCCGGCGCGCCCCCCCGGCACGTCCCTCGTCGCCGACTATTCGGACTCCGATGGGGAAAGCGCCTGAGCGGCGTTTTGGGGGGGGCCGGCCCCCCCCGGCTGGTCCTGGGGGTCACCCGCGCCCCCTCCCCACCGCTGTGTCCCCCCCTGTAATTTATACACCCCCCCCCCATTAAACGCTGTTAGTGGCACCGGCGCCATCCTGAGTTACTGGGGACCCCCCGCGGGGATGGGGGGGGGCACTGGGGAGGGGGGCACGGTGGGGGTGACACTTTGGGGCCGGGGGCTCCGGGGGGGTCCCCGCTCTGTCCTGGGGCGTGGGGGTCCCTCCCCTGTCCCCAGCCCCCCCGGGCAGGTCCGGGGGGTCAGTATGATCCCGGGGGGGGGCACAGGAAGCCCCGGGGGGGGGGCAGGACGGTTTGGGGGGCACAGGAAGCCCCGGGGGTGCGGGAAGGACCCCGGGGGGGGGGTCAGTACAACCCCATGGGGGGGTCGGGAAGCCCCATGTGGGGGGCAGGACGGGTTGGGGGGGGCAGGAAGGAGCCCGGGGGGGGCAGGACCGTTCGGGGGGGGGCAGGAAGGAGCCCGGGGGGGCCCGGGAGGCCCCGCCCGTTCCGGCCATGGCGCTCGAGTCGATCCGGTACGCGCGGGGCTCCCTGTCCATCCTGAACCAGCGGCTGCTGCCCCAGCGGCTCCAGTATGAACCAGTGCCCGGCGTGCAGCGCGCCTGGGAGGCCATTCGGGACATGGAGGTGAGGGGGGCGCAGGGGACCCCCCGGGACGGGGACCCCCCCGGCATGGGATGGGGACACCCCTGGAACGGGGACACCCCGGGACGGGGACACCCCCGGCATGGGACGGGGACCCCCCCGGGATGGGGACCCCCCCGGCATGGGATGGGGACACCCCTGGAACGGGGACACACCCGGGATGGGATGGGGACCCCCCCCGGGATGGGATGGGGACACCCCTGGAACGGGGACACCCCGGGATGGGGACCCCCCCGGCATGGGATGGGGACCCCCCCCGGGATGGGACGGGGACCCCCCCCGGCATGGGATGGGGACACCCCTGGAACGGGGACACCCCCGGGATGGGACGGGGACCCCCCCGGGATGGGGACAATGGCGGTGTCCCCTGCCCCCCGCCCCAGCCATTCGGGACATGGTGGGGTGGGGGGGCGGTCGTGGGGACACCCCCAGGACGGGGACAGTGGCCACACGTGCCGGGGGGGGGGCGGCGATGGAGCCATTTGCCATGTCCCCAGAAGCGGGGACCCCCCCCAGGGACAGTGATGGTCCCCACCCGCATTGGGGACCCCCCCAACCCCACGGGGATGGTGACGGTGACAGCGCCGATGTCCCCAGGTGTGGGGGACCCCCCTGGGATGGTGACAGTGACAGTGTCCCCCAGTGCAGGGGACCCCCCTGGCCCCCCATGGGGACGGTGACAGTGCCAATGTCCCCAGGTGTGGGGGACCCCCCTGGGGACAGGGACGGTGCCCACAGGCATTGGGGACCCCCAGTCCCTCAGGAATGGTGACAGTGACAGTGCCCCCCCAGGGATGGTGACAGTGACATTGTCCCCCTGTGCAGGAGACCCCCCTGGCCCCGCATGGGGACAGTGACAGTGCCAATGTCACCAGGTGTGGGGGACCCCCCTGGGGACAGGGACGGTGCCCACAGGCATTGGGGACCCCCAGTCCCTCAGGAATGGTGACAGTGACAGTGCCCCCCCAGGGATGGTGACAGTGACATTGTCCCCCTGTGCAGGAGACCCCCCTGGCCCCGCATGGGGACAGTGACAGTGCCAATGTCACCAGGTGTGGGGGACCCCCCTGGGGACAGTGACGGTGCCCACAGGTGCGGGGGACCCCCCTGGGATGGTGACAGTGACAATGCCAATGTCCCCGGGTGTGGGGGGCCCCCCAGGGCCGGTGACGGTGACAGTGCCCCCCGGTGCAGGGGGGACGGTGCCGGTGACAACGCCGCTGTCCCCAGGTGCGCGGCGCCCCGGCCATCGCCCTGGTGGGCTGCCTGAGCCTGGCGCTGGAGCTGGCGGCCGGGGGGGGCCCGGCGGGGGGGGACGCGGCCGAGCTGGCGGCGTTCGTGGACGAGCGGCTGCGGTTCCTGGTGACGGCGCGACCCACGGCGGCCAACCTGGAGCGAGAGGCCGAGCGGCTGCGGGGGCTCCTGCGCCGGGGGGCGCAGAGACCGGGGGTCACCGCCCAGGAGCTGCGGGAGAGGTGGGGGGGACGCGATATCGGGGTCACCCGGGGGGGATTTGGGGTCACCCCGAGGTGCTGGGAGAGGTTGGGTGGGACATTGGGGTCACCCGGGGGGGAAGTGGAGGCTGGGGGGGGGATTGGGGTCACTCGGGGAGGGAATCGTGGGGTTGGGGGGGGGGATATTGGGGTCCCTGGGGGGAGATTGAGGTCCTGGGGGGGACATTGGGGTCCCCTGGGGGTGATGTTGGGGTCACCTGGGGGGATATTGGGGTCACTTGGGGGGACATCGGGGTCCCCCAGGGGTGATGTTGGGGTCACCTGGGGGGATATTGGGGTCACTTGGGGGGACATTGGGGCCACCCGGGAGGGAATTAGGGGGCTGCGGGGGGATTGGGGTCACCCTGGGGGCATTTGGGGTCACTGGGGTGGGAATCGGGGGGATTGAGTTCCCTGGGGGTGATATCAGGGACCCCCAGGGAGTTATTGGGGTCCCCTGGGGGGAGATCGAGGTGCTGGGGGGGGATTTGGGTCCCTCAGGGAGATATTGGGGTCCCTGGGGGGTCTCTGGGGGGGCACTGGGGTGTCACGCCGAGCTCGGGCGGGATGTCGGGGGGTTCCCCGGGGGGGGGGGGCGTTTGACACCCCCGTGTCCCCCCCAGCGTCATCGAGCACATCGAGGGGCTGCTGGAGCAGGATCGGGCCGACAACCGGAGCATCGGGGCGCACGGGGCGCGGCACGTCCTGCAGCACGTCCCCCCCGGCGCCGGCGTCACCGTCCTCACCCACTGCAACACCGGCACCTTGGCCACCGCTGGCTACGGCACCGCGCTGGGTACGCGCCGGGGGGGGTCGGCACCGGGGGGGGCCGGCGCCGGCGGGGGGTCACCCCGATGTCCCCTCCACGTCCCCTGTGTCCCCAGGCGTCGTGCGGGCGCTGCACGGGCTGGGCCGCCTGCACCGCGTGTTCTGCACCGAGACCCGGCCCTACAACCAGGGGGGGCGGCTGACGGCGCTGGAGCTGCAGCACGACGGGGTCCCCGTCACCCTCATCGCCGACAGCGCCGCCGCCGCCGCCATCAGGGACCGCGGCGTCCAGGGTGGGGGACACGGGGACAACACGGCGGGGACGGGGGGGTGGAGGGAGGGACGGGGACAAGGTGGGACAAGGGACAGGATGGGACAAGGGACAGGATGGGAGGGATGGGGACAATATGGGGCAGGAGGGACAGGATGGGACAGGAGGGACAAGGGACAAGATGGGACGGGAGGGACAAGGATGGGACAGGGACAGGATGGGAGGGATGGGGACAATATGGGGCAGGAGGGACAGGATGGGACAGGAGGGATGGGGACAATATGGGACAGGAGGGACAGGAATGGGACAGGAGGGATGGGGACAATATGGGACAGGAGGGACAGGAATGGGACAGGAGGGATGGGGACAATATGGGACAGGAGGGACAGGAATGGGACAGGAGGGACAAGGATGGGACAGGGACATGATGGGACAGGAGGGACAAGGTTGGGACAGGAGGGACAAGGGACAAGATGGGACGGGAGGGACAAGGATGGGACAGGGACAGGATGGGGCAGGAGGGACAAGGATGGGACAGGGACAGGATGGGAGGGATGGGGACAATATGGGACAGGAGGGACAGGAATGGGACAGGAGGGACAAGGATGGGACAGGGCCAGGATGGGGCAGGAGGGACAAGGATGGGACAAGAGACAGGAGGGACAAGGATGGGACAGGGACAGGAGGGACGAGGATGGGACAGGAGGGACAAGGATGGGACAAGGGACAGGATGGGACAGGAGGGACAAGGTTGGGACAAGAGACAGGAGGGACAAGGATGGGACAAGAGACAGGAGGGACAAGGATGGGACAGGGCCAGGATGGGACGGGAGGGACAGGGATGGGACAGGGACAGGATGGGATGGGGACAAGAGGGTGACGGGTGACTCGGGGCTGACCGCGCTGTCCCCACCGTCCCCAGCCGTGGTGGTGGGAGCCGACCGGGTGGCCGCCAACGGGGACACGGCCAACAAGATCGGCACGTACCAGCTGGCGGTGGCCGCGCGGCACCACCGCGTCCCCTTCTACGTGGCGGCGCCCAGCGCGTCCTGTGACCCCGCGCTGCCCGACGGCACCGGCATCGCCATCGAGGAGCGGCCGGGCCGGGAGCTCACGCACCTGCAGGGGCTCTGCCTGGCCCCCCCGGGTGGGTGCGGGGTCCACGAGTGGGTGTGGGGCCCCCTGGGTGGGTGTGGGGTCCCTGAGTGGGTGTGGGGTCCCTGGGTGGGTGTGGGGTCCCTGAGTGGGTGTGGGGTCCCCTGGGTGGGTGTGGGGTCCCTGGGTGGGTGTGGGGTCCCTGAGTGGGTGTGGGGTACTCGGGTGGGTGTGGGGTCCCTGGGTGGGTGTCGTGTCCCCCGGGTGGGTGTGGGGTCCCCTGGGTGGGTGTGGGGTCCACGAGTGGGTGTGGGGTCCCCGGGTGGGTGCGGGGTCCCCTGGGTGGGTGTGGGGTCCCTGGGTGGGTGTGGGGTCCCTGGGTGGGTGTCGTGTCCCCCGGGTGGGTGTCGTGTCCCCCGGGTGGGTGTGGGGTCCCCTGAGTGGGTGTGGGGTCCCCCAGGTGGGTGCGGGGTCCCTGGATGGGTGCGGGGTCCCCGGGTGGGTGTGGGGTCCACAAGTGGGTGTGGGGCCCCCTGGGTGGGTGTGGGGTCCCCGGGTGGGTGTGGGGTCCCTGGTGGGTGTGGGGTCCCCGGGTGGGTGTCGTGTCCCCCGGGTGGGTGTGGGGTCCCCGGGTGGGTGTGGGGTCCCTGGTGGGTGTGGGGTCCCCGGTGGGTGTGGGGTCCCTGGGTGGGTGTCGTGTCCCCCGGGTGGGTGTGGGGACCCCTGGGTGGGTGCGGGGTCCCCGGGTGGGTGTCGTGTCCCCTGGGTGGGTGTGGGGTCCCCTGGGTGGGTGCGGGGTCCCCGGGTGGGTGTGGGGTACTCGGGTGGGTGTGGGGTCCCCGGGTGGGTGTCGTGTCCCCCGGGTGGTTGTGGGGTCCCCTGGGTGGGTGTGGGGTCCCCCGGGTGGGTGTGGGGTCCCTGAGTGGGTGTGGGGTCCCCCGGGTGGGTGTGGGGTCCACGAGTGGGTGTGGGGTCCCCTGGGTGGGTGTGGGGTACTCGGGTGGGTGTCGTGTCCCCCGGGTGGGTGTCGTGTCCCCTGGGTGGGTGTGGGGTCCCCTGGGTGGGTGTCGTGTCCCCCGGGTGGGTGTGGGGTCCCCGGTGGGTGCGGGGTCCCCCGGGTGGGTGTGGGGTCCCCCGATGGGTGTCCCCCCAAACAGGGGAGGGCTGTCCCCACGGGTGGGGGTCTCCTCTTGCCCCCCAGGGTGCTCGCAGCCCCAGGAGGGTCCCGTCCAGGACAGGGGGGTCCCACCCGTGCTCGGGGGGTCCCTCTGGGCTGATTTGACCCCGTGTCCCCCTTTTCCCCCCAGACATCGACGTGTGGAACCCGGCCTTTGATGTCACCCCCGGTGAGCTCATCACGGGCGGCATCATCACGGAGTGGGGGGTGTTCGCCCCCGGGGAGCTGCGCCAGGCGCTGGCGGAGCGGAGCGCGGCGGGGGGGCCCTGAAAAGCCGCTTTTTTTGAAGAAACTTCAGTTTTGGGCATCGTGGTGTGTGCCTGTTGCGCCTCGCTGTATCCCGGCGTGCATTGCGCCGCGCCTCGATATATCCCGGCGTGCTTCGCGCCGCCGCCCGGCCCTACGGCACCGCCTCGGTGTGTCCCGGCATGCGTTGCGCCGCGCCGCGATATATCCCGGCGTGCTTCGCGCCGCCGCCGCGCCCACCGGCAGCGCCTCGGTGTGTCCCGGCGTGCATTGCGCCGCGCCTCGCTATATCCCGGCGTGCTTCGCGCCGCCGCCCGGCCCTACGGCACCGCCTCTGTGTGTCCCGGCGTGCATTGCGCCGCGCCTCGCTATATCCCGGCGTGCTTCGCGCCGCCGCCGCGCCCACCGGCAGCGCCTCGCTGCATCCCGGCGTGCATTGCGCCGCGCCCCGTTGTATCCCGGCGTGCACGGCGCGGGCGGGAAGCCGGAAGCGCGGCGGCGCCATGGCCCAGGGAAGGCCCAAGGCGGCGGCCAAGCGGCCCGGGCGGGCGGCGGCGGCCCCGGCCCGGGGGGTGCGGGGGCCGCGGAAGGGAGGTGAGAGGCGGCCGGAGCCGGGGGGGAGCGGCCGGAGCCCGGGGGGGAGCGGGGAGAAGCGGCCTGCGGGGATGGGGGGGCCGTGAAAGCGGGAGACACCCCTGGGGTGGGGCGCCGGTTCTGCCCGCCCACCCGCTGCCCCCCCAGGCCGGACCATCGCCCCCAAGAAGCTCCGTGTGATCCAGCAGCAGAAGCTGAAGAAGGTGAGAGATGGGAGTGGGGGGGAGCGGCCCGGGCTGGGGGGGTGTCGGGGGGTCCCGGCCGTGCCCCCCCCGGCTGAGCGCGCTCCCCGCAGCGCCTGGAGGTCGGCATCCGGATGAAGATCGAGCGGGACGCGGTGCAGCGGGCGGGCTCCAGCCTCCCCAAGAAGCTGGCGGTGGTCGCCGCGCCCCCCCCGGGCGCCCCCAAGAAGGGAAAAGCCAAGAAGCGGCGGGACTGACCCCCCCCCCCCCCCCCGTCCTGGGATCCCCCCCGGGGCGCGGGAGCTGCCACGAGCGCGGCCGTTCTGTTTTGTTGTAATTCTTTAATAAAACGGATTTTGAGGGGAGCGCGGCCGCCCCCCGCCCCCCCAACTGCTGGTCTCCCGGCGGGGGGGGGGGGGGGGAGCGAGTTGGGGACCCCGTGGAGTGTTTGGGGGGGGGGGTCCAAGGCCGGATTCGCGGCTGGAGGGACCGGGGGGGGCTCCCGGGATGGGGTTGGGGGGGGCGCCGGGTTGGGATCTCTGGGAGTGGGGGCACAACGGGGGTCCCGGGTGGGGGGGGGGGGGGGGGTCCATCCCGTCCCCCCCGTCCCCGTTACGCTGCGGCTCTTTCTGGCGCCGGCAGAAGTTTGTGAATGGAGTCCTGGAGGCCACGCCCACTCCCGCGGGCAGCGCCTCCCGGGCCCGCTCTTCCCGCTGATTGGTGCGCTTCGTCTTGACTGACAGCTGGCTCAGCCCCGCGCTGATTGACAGCGCGAGTAGCGCCGGGGGCCAATCGGCGCGCGGCGGGGGGCGGAGACTACGCTGTGATTGGCTCACGCTCCCGGAGAACCTTAAAGGCGCCGCGTCCCGCTTGGGAGCGCGGGGGGGGACACACACAGGACACGTGGGCAAACCCCCCCCCTGCTTTGGGTGGGGCCTGTTTGGGCGTGGCGGGCAGCGAAGCCCCTCCCCCTCCTCTGACATCAGGGAAATTCCCTGAAATCGGGCGCGTTTCACCAAAGCGCCGCCGGGGTTATTTTGGGAAACAAAACAGGGAAAGAGAAGAAAAAAAAAAAAAAAAGGACCGTTTGGGGACGGGCGGGGCCCGGACGCCTGGGTCCCCGCTCCCCCCGCCGGGGCGTGTCCCCCCCCCGGTGACTCACACCCCCCCCGTTAATCCGCTAATTGCGGGGCCGCCCCGACTCGCCGGGACTCGCCCGAGCGGGAGCCGGGGGGGCCCGTGGGCTGCGGATCGGGCCCGGCCCCCCCGCCCCCCCTCCGGGGCCCAACCGTCCCCCCCATGGAGAACCTGCCCCCCCATCCTCCTCCTGCCCTCCCCCCACCGCTTTTTGGGGACCCCTCCCGGAGTTTTGGGTCCCTTCCCATGGAGAACATGCCCCCCCCCCCCCCCATCCTCCTCCCCCTCATTTTTGGGGACCCCCTCGGGGTTTTGGGTCCCTTCCTTCCCATGGAAAACCTGTCCCCCCGCTTTTCCCCCCTCCCCTTTTCCTGGGGACCCCCCCGCATCGTTTCAAGTCCCTCCCTTTCCATGGAAAACTTGTGTCCCCCCCTCTTCTTACCCTGCTTTTTTTGGGGACCCCCCCCCAGGGTTTTGGGTCCCTCCCTCCCCCCCCCCCCATTTTTGGGGGTTTTCGGGGTCTCTGCGCTGTGGAAGAACCTGCGGGTCCCGGTGAGCTCAGCCGGACATGCGGGACCCGGCCAGGGCTCCACCACGGGCTTGGGGGGGTTTGGGGTCCTGGGGGGTTTTGGGGACGCTGTGGGGGAGTTGAGGACCCGGGAGGGGGCGTTTTGGGGACCCCGGCGGGGGGGCCAGACTCCTGTTCCTGCTGAACTGAGCCAGTTTAACCAAAGCAACTGCAAATCAGCTCAGTAGGCACAGGAGGCAGCGCCCGGGCTGGGGGGGTCCCCGTGTCCTGGCGTCCTGTTGCGGGGGGTGTCCGGCATCTGCAGCGGGGGGGACCCAGGCGTCCGGAGGGGACCCAGATGTCCGGAGGGGACCGAGGCATCCGGGAGGGACCCAGGCATCCGGGGGGAACCCAGGCGTCCGGGCGCCGGGGAGCGGAACTTAGCCACTGTGAACACGACGCGGCTGCCAACTCTGTTCACAGGTGGGCTAAGCCCTGCGCCACGGCCCCGCGGCCCCCCAAAAAACACCCCCAAAACACCCCCAGCCCCCCCAGCCCCAAAGCCCTCCCCGTTTCCCGGCGTCTCGGCGGTGGGGGCTGCCGCCCGTTGGAAATCCCTGGCAATGTGATTTTGGGCGAGACGGTAAAAAATCGCATCGCCAGGAACCCCGGCGGGCGGCAGCGGCGTGTGGGGGCTCCCCTTTATTTTGGGGGGGGATGTTGGTCCCACGGTGCGGCTGTCAGGGCCGGGAGCCACCTGGGGAGAGGAGGGTTTGGGGGGGGCACGAGGATGGGGCAGCATTTTTACAGCCCCCCCCGTGGTAAAAATAACCAGGGGGGCACCGCCCGGGAGGGCTGAGTCACGGCGGGACGGGCACGTGCCGGTGCCACCGGTGCCACGGGGGGGGACACACGTGAGAGTCCCCGGGTGGGGGGGACGTGCCGGGACTCTCATGCGTGTGGGACCTTCGGTGACGTCCCTGTCCCCACGGTGGTGGTGGCACCACCGCGGCTCCCCCGGTGAGCACCGCACCACCGCAGGCGTGAAAACGTGTCACCGTGTCCCCGGCTGCTGCCACGTGCCGGTGGCGTCCGCTCGGTGTCCGCCGGGTCCCTCCCGGTTCGTCCCCAGCCCCACGTGGCACCGGCTGAGCCGCGGCGAAGCCCCCGGTGTGGAGGGGACATCACCGAGCAGGACGGGCCCCGGGGTCCCCGGCGGTGTCACCGTGACCCCCGGATGGTGCCGGGATCCCTGTGTCCCCCCGCGGTGTCACCGTGACCCCCGGATGGTGCCGGGACCCCCATGTCCCTGGGTGGTGTCACCGCATCCCCCCTGGATGGTGCTGGGACCCCCGTGTCCCCCGCGGGTGTCGCGGCGACGCCGGCGCTTTCCTGGCAAGAGCCGCCAACGGGGCCGCGGCTCCTGTGCCGCCATGTGGGAGCCACGAGGCCCCGCCCGGGCCGTGACATCACGGTCGCCGCGGCAACGGGCGAACTTCAAAGGGAATCGGGTGGAAAGGGCCCAAAAAAAAATCGGGATAAACAGCGGCGGACGGACGGACGGCAGCGGCACAAACAAAATGTCTGGTGGTGCCGCCGGGGGGGCCGGGCCGGCCGGCGCGTGCCCAGGCGGGGGCGGGGGGCTGCCCGGACGCCTTGGTTCCCGCCCGGCGGCCGCGGCGCCAACGCCAACGCCGCGGTGCCAGCGGGGCAGCGAGACCAGGCCCCGGCTTGGCCAAAGCGCCGGGTGTGCGTTGGTGTCACCGCGTCGGTGTCTTGGGGAGTTTTGCCGAGTTCCAAGTGGCGCCGAGGGACGCGCAATGCGGGGGTCCCGGTGCCGTCGGTCTCTCGCCGGCGGTGCCGCGCTGGGCGCTCTGCCTGCGCCGCGCCAGGGCGGTGCCGGCTCGGCAGCCCCAACCGGCTTGTGTGGGGCCCGGCGGGCACCGAGCGCTGGCGCCTGCCCGGACGCCTGGGTTCCCCAGCAGCGCGGGGCTGGCGGGGGGGGGCGGTGATGCCCCTCGTCAAAATCCCCACCTTTCCACCCCAAAACGAGGAGCGGGAAACGCCGGTGTCACCTCCCCGACACCTGCGGTGGGACACGGGTGCCGTGGGGCGGCGCCGCTCTCGTCCCCCCCCCTTTAATGTGCCGTGGGGCAGCGCGGGCGTCGGGGGGTCGAGGGCCGGCGGTATTGCCGCGGTTCCCGGCGTGGTTCCCGGCGCGGTTCCCGGCGTCGGCCGAGCCAAGGCGGGGGCGGAGGAGGAGCGAGGAAGGGGCCGCCCCGTCCGCGCCCGTCGGCACACGCAGCGCCGGGGGGAAAGGATGAATCACGCTCCTCGGCGCCGCCCGCCCCGGCGCACCCTCCCGTGGCCCCCGCCCGCCGCGCCCCGGGGGGCCCCCGAAACTCCCCACGCGCCCCCCGTGCCGGCGGCCTCGATGCCGCCGCCACCACGCCCTGACGCGCCGCCGCGACCCCCCTGGCCCCGCGGGGCTCCGGGCGGCGGCGAGAACCCGGCGAGCGCGGCCCCCGCCCGCCATGCCCACGGCACGGGGCCCGGTGCCGTTCGGCGCCACTCGGCATGCGGCGAGGCCGCCCAGGCCCCGACCTTTCTCCCGCTGCCCCGGGGGGACGGTGACTTTCCCCCGGGCTCTCCCGCCGTGCCGGGGACCAACCCGGCGCCCACCGGCTGCCGTACTCACCGGGAGCGCCGGCGGCCGCGGCCCTGCTGGGGTCCCCCGGGACGGGCGGCCGGGGAGCGCGAGGGCTCCCAAAGTCACTGACTTTTACTCCAAGAAGGGAAATCCTTTTTAAAAGCTTCGCTCCGCCCCGGGAGCGCGGCGAGGCCGCGGCGGCGGCGAGAGGAGGGGCCTGGGCCGCGGCGCACGGATCCCCGCACCCTTTCGGGGCCGCCGGGGCCTCCAGCGCGCGGTGCCGCACCGGCTGCTGCCGCGACGGCGGCGACCGTGGGACCGGCGGGCGGGCAGCACGTGCCCCATGGCGAGGGGAACGTGTGCCCCATAGTGAGCGGTCTGTGTGCCCCACAGCGAGGGGGCTGGACGCCCCATAGTGAGGGGTCTGGACACCCCATGGCGAGAGGACCGTGTGCCCCATGGCAAGGGGAATGTGTGCCCCATAGCGAGGGGTCTGGGTGCCCCATAGCAAGGGGAACGTGTGCCCCATGGCGAGGGGTCTGGACGCCCCATGGCGAGGGGTCTGGGTGCCCATGGCAAGGGGACCGTGTGCCCCATGGCAAGGGAAATGTGTGCCCCATAGCGAGGGGTCTGGGTGCCCCATAGTGAGGGGTCTGGACGCCCCATGGCGAGGGGTCTGGATGCCCGTGGCAAGGGGAACGTGTGCCCCATGGCGAGGGGTCTGGGTGCCCCATAGTGAGGGGTCTGGATGCCCCATGGCGAGGGGTCTGGGTACCCCATGGTGAGGGGACTGTGCGCCCCATGACGAGGGGTCTGGGTGCCCTATAGTGAGGCCTCCATCTGCCCCATAGCGAGGGGTCTGGGCGCCCCCTTGCAAGGGAGTCGCATGCCCCATGGCGAGGGGTCTGTCTGCCCCATGGCAAGGGGGTCGTGTGCCCCATGGCGAGGGGTCTGTCTGCCCCACAGTGAGGGGGTCGTGTGCCCCATAGTGCGGGAGGTCAGAGCCCACAGCCCCCATGGCCGTCCCAGCCTGTGCCTCAGTTTCCCCCGGGCTGCCTGGCTGTGGGGGGCTCTGAGCTGGTGCTGGGGGGCCGGGGATGATGTGGGGGGTCAGGAGTGATGGGGGGCCGGGGGTGATGGGAGGGGACAGGGGTGATGCTGAGGGAACAGGTGTGAAGTTGGGGGGCCAGGGGCAGTGCTAGGGGGACAGCAACGGTGTTGGGGGGACAGGGATGAACTGGGGGGACAGAGATGAAGTTGGGGGGACATGGGTGACACTGGGGGGACAGGGATGAACTAGGGGGACACAGGGGGACCAGGGATGAAGTTGGGGGGTCAGGGGCAATGCTGGGGGGCCAGGGATGAAGTTGGGGGGTCAGGGGCGATGCCGGGGGGCCAGGGGCAGAGTTGAGGGGCCGGGGGTCCCCGGGGTGCAGCCGCAGCCCCCCCAGGTCCCGGTGGCCGCGCGGGGGGGCCGGGCAGGATGTGGCCCCCGGTACGGGGGGGCGGCGGCGGGGCCGGGGGGGCCGGGGGGGGCCGGTGGTCTCCATGGCGATGCCGCACACACAGACATTAAACAGAGTCCTCGCATCGGAAGTCGGCGAAACCACAGAGCGTCACTGCGGCCGCAGGGCCAGGCCAGGGCCCCCCCGCCCGCCCCACAGCACAAACCCCGCCCGCCCCGCGCCCCAAACCCTGCCCCTGCACCCCAAACCCCACCCCGGAACCCCACAGCTGCACCCCGAACCCTGCACCCCAAACCCTGCACCCCAAATCCCACAGCTGCACCCCAAACCCTGCACCCCAAGCCCTGCACACCACAGCTGCACCCCACAGCTGCACCCCAAACCCTGCACCCCAAACCCCACAGCTGCACCCTAAACCCCACCCCTGCACCCCACAGCTGCACCCCAAACCCTGCACCCCACACCCTGCACCCCACAGCTTCACCCCACCCCTGCACCCCCAACCTCCCATTCCTGGTCCCCCCAGGACTGAATGTCCCCCCATTCCCATGTCCCCCCATTCCCGGTCCCCCCATTCCCGCGTCCCCCTGTTCCTGTGTCCCCCCATTCCTGGTCTCCCCGGCTCCTCGTGTCCCAGGAGTTACTGGGGGGTACCGGGGGATTACAGGGGGTACTGGGGATTATGGGGGTACCAGGGGGTTCCGGGGGTTCCTGGGGGGGCTCCCGGGGGGTTCTGGGGGTTATTGGGTAGTTATGGGGGTTCCCGGGGGGCACTGGGGGTCCCCAGGCCCGGCCCCGCTGCCGTCAGCGCCCGTTGCCCGGGCGATGCTGCGAGTTCCCAAATACAATTAGTGGAGGTTTTGGGTCGTTTCCTCCGCGCCGGGGAGGGCCCAACAATAGCAGGGAGGGACCGGGGGCTTGGCCCCACGGAGTCTCCCAGTGTCCCCCAGGGCCACCCAGTGTCCCCCAGTGCCCCCCAGTGCCTCCCAGTGCCCCCCAGTGCCTCTAGTGTCCGCCAATGTCCCCCAGTGCCTCCCGGTGCCTCCCAGTGCCTCCCAGTGCCTCTAGTGTCCGCCAATGTCCCCCAGTGTCCCCCAGTGCCTCCCAGTGCCCCCCAGTGCCTCTAGTGTCCGCCAATGTCCCCCAGTGTCCCCCAGTGCCTCCCAGTGCTTCTAGCATCCCCCAATGTCCCCCAGTGCCCCCCGGCACAGCGATGCCATGGCGACCGGCATGGCTGTGCCATAGGGGTTGTGTCCCCCTGGGTCCCCCGTGTCCCCAAGTGTCCCCCCTGTATTCTGCCCCCCCGCCCAGCCCCATGGGGTCCCCAAACCCTCCGGGTCCCCCCAGCCCATGGGGGGGTCCCCGTCCCCGAGCCCCCCAGCCCGCGGCCCCTCCCCGGCCTGGCCGCACATCTGGCAGCCACCGCACATCTGGCAGCGGTGGCTCCCGCGGGGCAGCAACAGCTGGAGCTGCTGCGCCAGCTGCTAATTTTAAACACACGGGACGGGGGGGGACACGACACACCCCCCAAAACGAGGGGCCGGGCAGCGCTGCGCACGCGTGTGGCACAACACGGCACACGCTGTACCGCACACAGGACAGCACCGCACACGCACACGCGTGTCGCACGGGACGGCACACGCTATACCGCGCATGGGACGGAACAGCACACATGTGTCACACAGGACGGCACACGCTGTACCGCACACGGGACGGCACACGCGGCACGGCACATGCACACGCGTGTTGCACGGGATGGCACACGCTGTACTGCGCGTGGGACGGAACCGCACAGATGTGTCACACAGGACGGCACACGCTGTACCACACACGGGACGGCACCGCACACGCACATGCGTGTCACACGGGACGGCACACGCTGTACCGCACACAGGACGGCACACATGGCACCGCACACACACATGCGTGTTGCACGGGACGGCACACGCTGTACCGCACATGGCATGGCACACATGGCGTTGCACACGCGTGTGGCATGGGATGGCACACGCTGTACTGCACATGGCACACACAGCACTGCACACGTGTGTCACACAGGATGGCACACACTGTACCGCACACAGGACGGCACCGCACACGCACACGCGTGTCACACGGGACGGCACACGCTGTACCACACATGGGATGGCACATATGGCACCACACATGTGTGTGGCCCGGGATGGCACATGCTGTACCGCACACAGCACGGCCAGCAATGTGCACATGCTGCACGGAACACGCATGTGCAGGTGGCAGCGTCCGTGTTGTGCTGCACATACAGAGCAGCACACACGCATGTGCAGACGCATGCACACGTGTAGACACGAGCAGACGCACACACACGTGTGTAGGCACATGCAGACACACACTGCTGCCTTGCACACCCTACACGGACACCGCGAGGCATGCCCAGGGTGCACACGTGCTCGTGCATGCGTGTGCACTCACACATGTGCACACTCATGTACTCAGGCATGCTCACGCACACCTGCACGCTCTCACACGTGTGCACACTCGTGCTCAGACACGCTCACCTGCACGCTCTCACACGTGTGCACACCCATGTGCTCAGACACACGCGCATTCGGGTGTTTGGACACTCACACAAGTGCACACTCACGTGCACACACTCACCCTCACCCCCCGTGACACCGAGCAGCCCCATGTGACACGTGCCCAGTGCCGCGGTGCCCGATCACACGCATCACACACCCGTGTGCTGGTGCCGGGCCGCGGTGGCCGGTGGTGGCCGCGGTGGGGCCGTGGTGGCTGTGATGGGGCCGTGGTGGCCGGTGGTGGCCGCGGTGGCCACGGCGGGACCGTGGTGGCTGTGATGGGGCCGCGGTGGTCGGTGGTGGCCGGTGGTGGCCGTGGCGGGGCCGGCGGCACAGAAATGTCCTTTCTAGGTAATGGCAGCGGCCGGGCTGGCGCTCGCCCACGCGCCAGACGGTGCATTCCTGGCGCCTGAGTCAGCCCCAGTGCCGCCTGCACACGCTGCGCCGGGGCCGGGGGCTGCGCGGCCCCACGGCGGGCACGGGGTGGGGGGCACGGAAGGGGGGGCACGAGATGGGGGGCACGGGATGGAAGGCACAGGGTGGGGGGCACTGGATGGGGGGTTATGGGATGGGGGGCACGGGTTGGGGGGCATGGGATGGGGGCATGGGGTGGGGGGCATGGGATGGGGGGCACAGGATGGGGGGCACGGGGTGGGGGACATGGGATGGGGGGTGCAAGATGGGAGGCACAGCATGGGGCACATGGGATGGGGGGCATGGCCTGGCACAGCAGGCACAGCGCGGCACAGCGCAGTATGGCCCAGTATGGCCCAGCACGGTGCCCCCAGCACTCCCAGCCCCACTGGCCCCCCTCCGGGGCGGGTCCCAGGGTCCCCAGGGGCGGTGGCCGTGGGTCTGTGGCCGTGGGGCCGGTGGCGTTGCCGCGCGACGCCGTGTTTGTGGTGGGGCTGAGTCACGGCCGTGAGTCACCGGCAGCACCGGGCTGGCAGGCGCCCACGGCCGCCCCACGGCACCGCCGGGGCGGGGCCCCCCATGCCGGCTCCCAGAGGGGTGTCCCCATGGATGTCCCCGCGGGGTGTCCCTTGGGGTGTCCCCAGCCCCCCCAGGGTGCCAATACAGAGGGGGTGACGGGGCAATGTGGGGGGGGGGGGCAGAGTTGGGGGGTTCCCCCTGTGCACCCATGGGCCCCCCCCTGCACCCATGGGCCCCCCCCATTTATCCATGGGCCGCCTCTGCACCCACAAAATCCCCTCTGCACCCACAACCCCGCCTCTGCACCCATGGGTGCACCCCAGGACCCCTGTGCGCCCCACGTCGCCCCCATTATGCAGGGGCTCCCTGTTATCCTTGGGACCCCCCATGCCTGGACTACCCCCTCCCTGCCGGGGGTGCCGGGGGGACCCCGAGGCCGGGGGGGCCAGGGGGTGAGTCAGGGCGCAGCCACGCGCCCGTGAGTCACTGCCAGGGTGGGACCGGGCGGCTCCAAACAAAAGGCGCCTTCAGAGGACGGGGCCCCCATGGACCCCTCAGAGCTTCCTCGGGCTCCCCCCCAACCCCCCCGGCCACGGGGACCCTGCTGGGACCTCCCCAGGCATCGCTGGGGCCTGAGCCCCCCCGGTGTCCCCTGTGCCGCCCGCGGTGGCTCCCGGCGGGCGGTGGGACCCCCCGGTGCTGCCACTCGCCCCACGGCCTGGCCTGGCGTCAAGCGCCGGCTTGTCGGGCACCAGTGAGTCAGTGACGCTGCCTTCCCACCGCGCCCGGGCGGTGCTGGCAGGGCCACGCTGAGCAGAGATGCTCGTGGCAACACCAGCGGCACCAGCATCATGGGGACGGGGTGGGGGACAGCGGCGCTGGGGGGGCTGAGACCTGGCAGGGACCATGTGCCACCATGAACGGGACAGAGTCGCTGTGGCCATACCAAGGTCCCCGCGGTCACACTGGGTCCCTATGGCCGTGCCAGGGTGCTGAGGCAGGTAGTGGTGCCGCGCTGGGCTCTGCGGGGGCGCGTGGGAATCCCTTGGAAGAGCCGTTTGTGCTGCGGTGCTCACGGGGGAGTCACGGGGACGAGGAACCACCGGTGGCAGCTCTGCCCACAGTCCCCAGCACGGCACGGTGGCCCCATACGGAGCCTGGCACGGCATGGGGTGGCACGGCAGCTCCATGCCATGTTCCCCTGCTCACGGTGTGCCGTGCCATACGTACTGTGCCATATGTACCGCGCCGTATGTGCCATGTGCTACCACACCATTCCCACGACGCCCTGGCCCCGCCCCCCAGCCGCCAAGGGCGGGGTTGACGTGTCAGTTTGGGGGTCAAGTTCAGCAGGAACAAAGGGTCCCCCCTCCATCCCCCTCAGCCCCTTCGAACCCCCCAAAATCCCCCCCCGGGGCCGGTTCGGAGCGCGGCGGCACCGCAGGGGTTAAACGCCGGCCTACACACCCACCAATGGGGAGCGAGCGGCGCGCCGCAATTAGCCAATGAGAAGCGGCGGAGAGGTGACCAATAGGAGGCGCGAATGGCGCCGCGGCTGGCCAATGGAGAGCGGCGAGGCCGTGATTAATAGGGGGCGGGCGGCGCGCCGCGGCTGGCCAATGAGGAGCGGCGGGGCGGGGCGTGCGGCCAATGGGCGGCGCCGCTGGCCTGAGCTGACCCGCACCCCCCCACCCCGGACCGGCCCCCCCGTGAGTAACCGCGGCCCCCGGGCGGCACCGACCCCCCGGGCGGGGACACCGAGCGACCCCCGTTACCCCGGGGGGGCCACACTCAGGTCCCCCGCCCCGGGCCCCCCAGCCCCAGTTGCTCTGACAGGTTCCCCCCCGCCGCGACCCTTTTTTTTGCCCGTTTCTCCCGCTTTTCACCTCGAAACGAGGCCGGTACCGAGCGCGGGGCCGCAGGCGGCGGCGGGGGGGTCCGGCCGCCGTTAACCCCCACGAGGGGTTGAGCGGAAAACGGGTTTTTTGCACCTAAAAGCAGCCCCGGGGCCGGTAAGGGCGGGGTGGGGGGGCGCGGTGAGACGGGCACAAAATGCCCGGTTTGGGCTTTTCCCGGAGTTTTGGTTTTTTTACTTTTTTTTCCTCCTTCGCGGGGCCCCGCGGCCGTTGGCGCCGTGACCTCACCCGTGACGTCATCACGAGCCAATGGGCTCCGCACCGGGTGGGGGGTGCGGGGGGAGACCCCCCCCCCCCGTTTTGGGGAGAACCCCCCGTTCCCGGGACTCTCCCGGGATGTCGCCCCGTTCCCCGGTTCGGGCGGGGCCGCCGGTTCGCCGGGGGACACCGGGGGAGACCCAGCGCCGTTTTGGGGCAGTTTGGCCGCTTTTGGTGACTCTCGCTCCCGTTCCCGGTGGCAACGCAGGGAGGGGGTCCCGGTGCCGCGGGGGGAGTCCCGGTGCTTCGGGGGTTCACAGTCCCGGGGGGGGGGTCCCTGTGTTGGGGGGTTCCGGTGCCGCGGGAGGGGGTCCCGGTGTCGGCGGGTCCCGGTGTTGCGGGGGAGTCCCGGTTTTGCGAGGGGTCCCCGTGCCGCGGGGGGTCCTAAGGGGGTCCCGGCGCCACGGGGTGGGGGCCGGGAGTGCCCCCCTGGTCCCTGGAAGGGGAAGCAGCGCAGACACCCCACCCGGGGTCGGGAACCGTCCCGGTGCCACCGGGGGGACACCGGGAGGGACACCGGGCGGTTCCCGCCGCGACGGTGTCCCCGGGGAACATTCAACGCTGTCGGTGAGTTTGTGGCTGTGGGTGAAACCACCGAGCGTTGCGTGTGCCCCGTGGCTTCACCGGGGACACCGTGGGGACACGGTGGGGACACCGGCACCGGGGAAGGACCCGCTGGCAGCTCAAACCGCCGGGACTCCGGGCTTGTCCCGGTAACCGCTGCGTGGTGCCAAAATCCCCGGTTTTTTGCCCTAAAGGCGGCGGCTGTGGGGTCGTTGTGGGTGATTGAGCCGCCGTTAGCGGGTGATTGAGCCGGGGGGGGGACACGCAGGCAGAGCCCCCCAGGCCTGTGCTAATCCCAGTTTTAGGCCAGGCTTTGGGGGTCTCCCAAATAACTCAGGTTGTAGCGCCCAACAACAGGTTTGTATGGGACTTAAAAACCCACTTTCCCCCCTAAAAAAGGCCTTTCTGGCCAGGTTGGGTGATGCCACTACCAAAAAAACAGGGGTTGAGTGGCAGCCCCAGGTGTCCCCGGTGTCACCGGGGGGGTCCTGGTGTCCCAGGGGTTCCTGGTGCCACCAGAGAGGGGGTCCTGGTGCCCCGGGGGGTCCCCGGTGCCACCGGGGGGCTCCTGGCAACGACCCCCGGTCTTTGGGAGGGGAAGTGGCGCAGACACCCCCCTCCCGGCGGGGCAGACGTGCCGGCTCCGGGCAGCCAACGGGGGAGGGAACCGGCGGCGATTGGCCCTTCCCGGCATCACCGGAGCCATCACCGGAGCCACCACCGGCACCTGCTGGCACAGCTTGACCAGGCAGCGGTGAGGATGGAGCCGGGCCCGGCGTTCGACATGTGGAGGGACTACCTGGGGCTGGGCGCCGCGCTGGCGTCACTGTCACCACCGCCGGAGCCCGACCGTGCCGGCGAGGAGCCGCCGGCACCCGAGCGAGCGGATCCGGCACCGGCGCCGTCCGGCAAAGCCACGTGCGCCTTCTGCAAGCACAACGGGGAGACGCGGCAGGTGTACGGGGGGCACAGCCTGCGCGACGCCGGCGGCCGCATCCTGTGCCCCGTCCTGCGCAGCTACGTGTGCCCCCAGTGCGGGGCCACCCAGGACCGGGCGCACACCAAACGCTTCTGCCCGCTCACCCACCGCGGTTACACCTCGGTCTATGCCCGCCCGGCTCGCGGCAGCGCCGGGAAACGGGCGAGCGGTGACGCTGAGAAGTAGCCAGGGGCGCGACGGGGCCGGTGGCCCCACAGGTAACATGGGTGCAAAGCGGCGGGTGCAGGAATTGGGCTGAGAAAGCGGGTTTTTGGGGAGGGAGGGTGAGGCGGGTGCGGTGTCGCCACGGCGAGGTGGTGGCTTTGCCGGCAGGTGCCACGCGGAGCCGCGGAGAAGTAGCCGGGGAAGCAATGGGGCCGGTGGGTCCGGGCGCAAAGCGGCAGAAACTGGGCTGGAAAAGGGGGTTTTTGGGGAGGGTGTCGCCGTGGCGAGGTGGTGGCTTTGCCGGTAGATGCCACATGAAACCGCGTCCCCGGCAAAGCCGCTCCCCTGGCAAAGCCACTTGCCGGCAAAGCTGCCTCTGCACCCACGATGGGAACAGCCGGGAAGGGGATCTTGGTGAGCTCGTTAGGGGAATTAGCACTAATGAAGGGCAGGAGTGGCAGTGCCGCCCGGTGCACGTGGTGCTCCCCTGTTTTCTCTTCCAGAGGCCCCCTGAGGATGAAGCCCCGGGACGGCGCGTTCCACCCTGACCAGTGCCCCCAGTTCCTCTCCCGAGCTGGTCAGACTGGGCGGTGCTTTGGTGGGAGCCGCTGCATCAAGAAACCAGCGGAAACCCTGGCAAGGGGCAGTTTCACTAGCACCTCCGTGCCGAGGATGTTTGTGGTTGGGTTCTGTTTCAGGTTTTGGGGCAGTTTGTTGGTTTTTGCGCAGCCCAGCGGGTGCCGAGGGCGGTGCCGGCTGGTGACCGACATGGTGCCAGTGCCCCGGTTGCCACCGCACGGCACTGGTCACCGGCTGCGCTGGTTTGTTCGTTAACCATTATGTCACTGTTCCAGGTTGGAGGGTGTTTATTTTGCCCCGTTTGCTGGCAAAAACGCCGATTTACGGCAATAAAAGGTTGAGTTGCACGTCTGGCTCCCGCCCTATGTCTCCTTCTACCATCTCCCGGCGCGTGGTGGCACCGGCCGCCGGCTCTGCCGCGGCTTTGGCCTCCTCAGCATCTCCAGCCCGCGGTGGGTGCTCATGGCCAGGCGGCTGCGGGGGACACACGTGTCACCCGTGTCACCCCCTGCGGCACTGGGACCCCCAGACTGCACCGCGAAGGACCCGGATCTGGCCGCTGGCACTTACTTGAGGTTGGAGAGCTCCAGGATGAGCCCGCAGATGACATCGGTCGCATCCTCCCTGCCAAACGAGCCCGTTTCACTCACCGAAACGCAGCGTTTTTGCCCAAAATGAGGGTTGGATCCCTGGGGGGTCCCGGCTTGTCCCCCACCTGTGCGGTGGCTCCTGGTTGTGGCTCCATCCTGGCGGCGCCGGCCCCACGGGGTCGTGCCGGTCGGTGGCCGGAGGCGGCTGTGGGGACAAGGGCGGGTGACAGAGCGTGACGGGGACCCTGAGTCCTGTCCCCCCCTCACAGACACTTGGGAGTTTTCCTCCTTACAGGTTATTTCAGGCGTTTGGGGGGGTTGTTTTGATGTTTCAGGCATTTGGGGGGGGGGGGGTTGGTGTGTTGGGTATTTTGGGGGGGATTGGTGTTTTGGGTATTTTGGGGGGTTCTTTTGGTGTCTTGGGGGTTTTGTTTGGCTTTACCTGCTGCAGCGGCAGCTCCGACTGCAGGGGGAGCGTCTCCCTGGCCACACGGCTCTCACCGGGGGTTTCTGCACCAACAGCTGCGCTGGTGCCCATGCTGGGGGGTTCTGTGGTGCCAGTGCCCACGCCGGGGGGTTCTGCGGTGCTGGTGCCCACACTGGGGGGTTCTGTGGTGTTGGGGGGTTCTGTGGTGCCAGTGCCCACGCCGGGGGGTTCTGCAGTGCTGGTGCCCACACTGGGGGGTTCTGTGGTGCCGGTGCACATGCCGGGGGGTTCTGCGGTGCTGGTGCCCACACTGGGGGGTTCTGTGGTGTTGGGGGGTTCTGTGGTGCCGGTGCACACGCCGGGGGGTTCTGCGGTGCTGGTGCCCACACTGGGGGGTTCTGTGGTGTTGAGGGGTTCTGTGGTGCCAGTGCCCACACTGGGGGGTTCTGCGGTGCCGGGGGGTTCTGCAGTGCCAGTGCCCACACCGGGGGGTTCTGTGGTGCCGGTGGGCGCCAGTGTCACCATAACAGCGGGCGCTGCCTCTGCCATCCCTTTGCAGCAAACTGGGGGCCACATGTCCATCCCAGCCGCACTCACCACGGCGGCTTCACCATCCCTCTCCCCCACAGGGCTCCCACCGGCTGCGACGGCTGGATCCGGCATCAAACCGGCACCTGGCGAGGGGATTTCTTCCCCTCTGGTCTCTTCCCGACCGGCGGCAGCTTCTCCAGATGTTTTTCCGGTGCTCTCCACTCCAGCGGTTCCTCCCTCTGCGTCCACGGCCGGGGTGCTGACCCCCGAATGCTCCGGGCTGCCACAGGATTCGGCGTCGCTCATCCCAGTTGCCCGTGGTTGTTTGGTGCCATTTTCCCGGGTTTCTCCTACCATCACCCGCTCTGATGCGGCGCCGCATTCGCTTTCTTCAGCGTTTACAACACATGTGCCTGGCGGTTCCTGGTTTTGATTGGTGTCACCCAACTCGCCGTGTTCACCCTCCTCTTTGCGGTGAGCGCCGGGCACCTCCGCCGGCATGACAACGCCGGTATCGCCAGGAAGAGCCATCGTTGCACCGGCCGCCTCCCTTGGGCGCTCAGGACCATCACAGATATTGCCCATTCCGTGGTGAGTTTGCGTTTCGGCATCACCAGCGCTTCCATGCCGCTCCAGCGCAGCTTCTGCCTCATCCGCCGAATTCCCCCGCTGGGGAGACTCCAGCCGAGTCGCTCCCAGTGCAGCCGCCTCCCTGTTTGCGCTGTTAAAAACCACAAAATAAGTTTGAGCGGTGCGGCGATGGCCCTATCCTGGGGTTTTTCACCCCATTACCTCCTTGGCGTGGCCGTCCCGGTGCTGCCGCTGGTTGTTTGTCCCCAATCGTCCGTCCATCCCATGGCCGGGGTCACTTTGCCGTCAGCGTCACCAGTTGTGTCCAAACCATCGTCTCCTGGCGCCTCTGAATCGTCCCCAAGACTCCGTTTGGTTTTGGGAACGTGGAATTTGCCGCCGCCTCCTTCTAAGGGGGGAAAAAATAATCAACTCGGGCACCAGCCGCTGGGGTGAGAGGGTTCAGTGTCACATCAAAAACAACCTGGGTTGAGGTTTTGTGTTACTTTTCTTTACTAAATCCTAGGAAAAAAATTAAAAAACTCCTCGGTGGGGGGTGCTGCTCCCCCCACGGCAACCACTGGTGGGAAGTCGCTTGGTTTCGTGTTTTATCCCCATAATAACCTGTATTTTTCCACATGAGAGGAGGGGATGTTTGGGGACGGCAGCACGAGGCGTCTCGCGGGGCTTTGGTAAAAAGCGCAGAAAAGGTGAAGTCTGGGTGTCGTTTTCCTTACAAATTGGGCTGTTTCTGCAGTTTCGAGCAGGTTTGGAATAACGAGGAGCCCGGGGGGGTTAAGGACAAAGTGGGAAAAAGGGCTGGGGGAGCTGGGGAGGGGAAGGGGACGATGTCCCCTGGTGTCCCCTCGTGTCCCCCTTGTCATTAATTACCTGGTGGCTGCTCGTTCTTCCGTTTGCCCATCCCGCCACTGGCCTGAGGGGAGGACAGACCTGGGATCAGCCTCTCCCTGTCCCCTCCTGCGACATTTTGCCCCCGACACCCCTCAGCCATCCGCCTCCCCTCAGCACCCAGTCACCCCCCACGCCCAGAGAACCAAACCCTCCGCTTTTGAGGTTAAAAAAAGGGGGAATTTCACCCATTCCCACGCATCGCGCCCATCGCCTCACGCTTTTCCCGCCTTTTTTTCCTCTCCGCCGGCTGCGCGTGCGCGGCGCGGGGCACGCTGGGAGTTGTAGTTTCCGTGGGCGGGGCCGCGGCGGCTTTTGCGACGGCGGCGCCGTAAAGCGCGGCGCGTTGTTGACAGCGGCGGGTGGAGGCGGAAGTGAACGGGTGAGAATCGAGGGCGGCGGGACCGGGGGGGCGACCGGGACCGGGACTAGGGGGGAAATGAGGGGCCGAGGGCACGGAGGGGAGCGGGGAGGGGTTAGGGGTTGCGTTTGAGGCGGGGGGCGGGCTGGGGGTTGGGAGGGATGGGGCTTTGGGGGGGTTTGTGAGGGGGGAACGGGGGGTTGTGGGGGGGAAATGAGGCCTTGGGAGGGGGGAACGGGGCCTTGATGGGGGTTGTGGGGGGAATGAGCCTTTGGGGGGGAAACGGGGTCTTGCGGGGGTTATTGAGGGGGAAATGAGGTCTTGGGAGGGGGGAACGGGGCCTTGATGGGGCTTGTGGGGGGGGGAATGAGCCTTTGGGGGGGAAACAGGGTCTTGCAGGGGTTATCGGGGGGGAAATGAAGCCTTGGGAGTGGGGGAATGAGCCCTTGAGGGGGGAACAGGGTCTTGGTGGGGGAATGAAGTCTTGGGAGGGGGGAATGGGACCTTGATGGGGGTTGTGGGGGGGGAATGAGCCCTTGTGGGGGGGGGAAATGGGGTCTCTCAGGGGTTTATTGGGGGAAATAAAGCCTTGGGAAGGGGCAACGGGGCCTCCTGGGGGGTTGTGGGGGAAAATGGGGCCTTGGGGGCCTCTGCCCGGGCTGTTTGGTGGGTGCTGACCCCCCCACCCTGGTGTTTCCTCCACCTCAGGACAGAGCGATGAGCAAAGCCAGGAGACCCCCGCCGCCCCCCGGCCACGGTGCTGCCATCGCCAGGCAGGTGTGGCCCCAGTTCCCCCCCCGGCACCCTTGAGGACACCGTTGTGACCCTTGGGGACGCCGGTGTGACCTTTGGGGATACTGATGTGACCCTTGGGGACGCCGGTGTGACCCTTGGGGACACTGGTGTGACCCCCAGTGAATCCCCCTCCCATCCGCCGGGTCCTGAGGGGCTCCCCGCTCCCTAATGAGGCCTCGTTAGCGCCACCCCCTCGTGTCCCCCCCCTTGCAGATGGGTTTGCTGGTGGATCTCTCCCCGGAGGGGACAGCGGGTGACACCATTGGGGACGACGCCGCGGAGCTGGAGGCCGAGCTGCTGGCGCTGGTGGGAGCCCGAGCGGTGCCGGGGGACAAACCCAAGCCAAAAAGTGAGCGTGGGACCTGCTCAATCGCCCCTAATTCGTGCCACAATTAATAATGCACCGTGGAGAAAGCGCCTCCGGTTGGATTGTTTATCCCCCGCCTGGACCAGACCTAAAATGCCCCAACCCGTGGAGCATCAAGACCAGGATGTCCCATCCCTGGACCCCTTGGGCCACCAAGACCTAAAATGTCCCATCCCAGACCCCGATTGTCCCATCCCTGGACCCCTTGGGCCACCAAGACCTAAAATGTCCCATCCCAGACCCCGATTGTCCCATCCCTGGACCCCTTGGGCCACCAAGACCAGGATGTCTAATCTCTGGACGCTGTGAGGCCACCAAGAGCCAAAATTTGAGGGTTTAAACTCTCAAGAAACAGGTCTGCGGCCCTAAACAAAGGTTTGTTTTGCTCACGCAGCCCCGCTGCCCATGGAGGCGATCGAGCGCATGGCCGCGCTCTGCTTGAGGGACGAGGAGGAGGAGGAGGACGGCGACGAAGAGCTGGGAGACGAAGCTGATCTCATGGTAAAAGGGGCTCCGAGCCCTCGCGGTCGCCTCGGCCCCAAAACCAGGCTTTTCCGCCCTGAATTTGGGCGCTGACGAAGCTCCTGGTGCTCGGCAGGCGGAGCTGCAGGAGGTGCTGGGCGACGGGGACGGGGACGTGCTGGCGCCTCCCACCAAGGTATGAAGCGTCTTTCCACCCTTTTTGCCCCTTTTTAGCCTTTTACGTAGTTTTCTTCTTTTTCTCAGCAAAAAAACCCGCGACTTTATCACCCAAATCTGCCCCCCAAGAGGCCAAAAACGTCCCTGGGGGGCTCGGGGAGGAGCCGGTTCCCTGTACCGCGTCCTTGGTAACGCGCAGCGGTGGGAAATACAAACGTAGAGACAGGATTGAGCAGATTTGTTGGAGTTTATGAGAAATAAGTCACTGACGGTCCCTTTTTTAGCTATTCCTGGGGCTCCCCAAGGGGCTACTTAACTATATTTTTATTTATTTAGCGACATTTCCAGCTATTCTTGCTGCTCCCCGAGCCCGTGACGGTTGTAAAACCCCAGCGGGGGGTGGGAACGTGGCTCCAAACCCCTGATCCCGGCGATTATCGATCCCAGTGATTATCGATCCTGGCCGATATTGATCCGATTGCCTCTTGTGGTGCCGCAGGTGCCTCCGGAGCCGCTCAGCATCGAGTCGACGCTGCTGGAACGCGCCGACATGTACCGGGCGGCCATCGGCAACGCGCGGCAAACTGGAGACGGTCCCCGGCTGCGTCGCCTCGAGCGGGGCCTCAAGGTGAGCCCAAACCTCTTAATTCTAGTTTTATTTTTAATTTTCAGCCCTCATTTTCCCCTCTCCCGGCCGTTTCCCGCTGTCCTTAGGCCGCTTTGTGCTGCGCTCAGGCTTTTCCTGCCGTCACCATTGTGGTTCGGAGCCGTCCCCCCGGTTCCTTCTGGGCTGGGATTGGGATGTTTTTAACCATTTTTTGGTGCCGTTTTGAGGCAGATATTGTTGCTTTTTTTATTTCTCCCCCAATCCCTGGTGGGCTCCGAGGTTCGTTGGTTTTTTTATTTCCCCCCCAATCCCCGGTGGGCTCCGAGGTTCCTCTTTTCGCAGGAATTTCGGGGTGACGCTGAATTTCCCCCCCACCAGACGCTGGAGAACATGTTGGTCTCCGTCAGGAAGGGCAAACCCATCGACGAGGAGGAAATTCCCCCCCCGGTGGCGCTGGGGAAAGCGGGGGCGCCCCCACAGCACCCCCCGGCATCCCCCTCACCCCCCGGTGTCCCCAAGCCCCAAACCCTCCCCGTGGTGACACCAGATCCCCCCGCGGAGGTGGCACCGGCTCCCTCATCGCCGTGTCCCCAACCAGGTGAGGTTTGGGCTCCTTTCCCCCCCCCCAGATCTGCCCGTTTTCTCCCCGGGGGGGCTCAGGAACCGGCGGTGACACCGTTGTCGCATTGTCCCCGTTGTCCCCAGGTGAGGTTCTGCTGCGGGGACGGCAGCGGGAGTACAAGGTGGCAGCGCTGGACGCCAAACGACGCGGAGACCTGGAAATGGCCGCCAAATATTACCGGGTGGCAAAGGTGCAGCCCCTTTCTCCCGGCTCCATATCGAGCCAAATTTCCCCCTTTTCGTGGTAAAACAACGTTACCGAATCACTGACGTACAGCACCGGGGTCCGGGTTTCCCTCCTGGGTCGATATTGACCTAAATCTCCCCCTTTTTGTGGTAAAACTCCCTCTTTTCGTGGTAAAGAAATATAACCAAACTGCAGAGATGCGGCACCAGGGCTCGGGTGTCCCTCCTGGGTCCACATCAAGCCAAATTTTCCCCTTTTTGTGGTAAAACAACGTTACCAAATCGCAAAGGTGCAGCACCGCAGCCCGCGTTTCCCTCCTGGGTCAATTTTGACCCAAATCTCCCCCTTTTTGTGGTAAAACAATATTGCCAAATCACCAAGGTGCAGCACTGGGACCCAGATTTCTCCCCCTGGTCAATCCTGACCTAAATCTCTCTCTTTTTCTGGTAAAACTCCCTCTTTTTGTGGCAAAACAAGGTTACCAAATCGCAAAGGTGCGGCGCTGGGGTCTGGGTTTCCCTCCTGGGTCAATGTTGACCCAAATCTCCCCCTTTTTGTGGCCAAACTCCCCTTTTCTGTGCGTTTTGCGGTAAAACGAGGGTGGGCGGCGCTGGCCGTACAGAAAGCGCGAGATTTTCTCCTTTTTTTGGTGATTCTCAGGGTTTGGAGCCGCTGCTGGAGGCGGCAGCGCAGGGCCAGCCGGTGGAGCCGAGCAGCGTGCCCCCGCCCCCCGGTAAGAGCCGAACCCCCTTTTTGGTGACAAAACCAACGATATTGGGGTTCCACGTGTCCCGCCGACGCGCTAATTAACCTCCCGGCTCGTTAACAGCTGCCGATCACCCCCATCTCCCGAAGGAGCTGCCGCCACCGCCGGAACCTCAACCCGCGTCAGGTTGGGAGCCCCAAAACCGCTCGTTTTTCACCCCGAACGGCTTCCGGACGTAAAGGGCGTTCACGGCGAGCAGCCGTTGACGCTCTTCTGCCATTTTTCTCCCCAAAAAGAGGCCCCGGCCGCCCCGCGGGACACGCTGGAGGCTCTGGAGCAGCGCATGGAGCGGTACCGAGCGGCGGCCGCGCAGGCCAAGGGCAAAGGCGACGAGCGGAAGGCGCGCATGCACGAGCGCATCGTTAAGGTGGGTCCTCGTTAGCGTAATTAACCCCCCAACAGCACTGCCGACCCCCCAGCAGCACCGCCGACCCCCCCGTCTCCCCCCCAGCAATACCAGGACGCCATCCGGGCGCACAAAGCGGGGAAAACAGTGGATTTTTCGGAATTACCGGTCCCACCAGGTATTTTCACTTCTCAGGGCCATTTCCCAAGGTAGGGGGGGTGGGGTTTGGGACCCTCCCCAGCCCGATCTTGGGGTTCGGGACCCCCCAGCCTGTCCCTTTGTCCCCCCCCGGCAGGTTTTCAGCCCATCGCGGGTGTGGAGGCGCCAGGGGGGGGTCAAAGCTTGGCCGGGGTGCTGGAGGTGGCAGCGAAGCTGGTGACTCAGGACGGACCTGATGAAGAGGACGATGATCCCCAGGAGACCAAGGTTGGGCTTTTTTGGGGGGTTTCCAGGGTTTTAGGGGCTCAGGACACCCCCATCTTCTCCCCCCTCAACTGTAGGAACCCAAAACAGGAGTGGGGAGTGGGGGGACAGACAAAAAGTAGGAAGAAAAGGATGAAAACCGTAAAATGTTTCCCCACGTTTTGTACTTTCTGGTGTTTTCTTCTCCGGTGCAGCCGCCCCCCAGCGCCGCCCCCCAGCAGCTGCCCCCCCGGGCCCCCCCCGCCGGACCCCCAAATTCCACCGGAGGGACCAAACCGGCCCCGAAAAACAACACGAAAGGTACCGGGGGGGGCTGGAGTGGGAGGGTCAGGGTGCAGGGGCCCCCCAGGGCACTCACCCTCCTTTTCCTCACAATGTTGGGGTGCAGGAGCCCCCCAGACCCTCATCCTCTTCCTCCTCACAAGGTTGGGGTTCAGGAGCCCCCCCATGCCCCTCACCCTCCTCTTCCTCACAATGTTGGGGTGCAGGAGCCCCCCCAGACCCTTCACCCTCCTCTTCCTCATTGGTCTGGGGTGCTCACCCTGCTCTTCCTCACAATGTTGGGGTGCAGGAGCCCCCCCAGACTCTTCACCCTCCTCTTCCTCATTGGTCTGGGGTGCTCACCCTGCTCTTCCTCACAATGTTGGGGTGCAGGAGCCCCCCCAGACCCTTGACCCTCCTCTTCCTCATTGGTCTGGAGTGCTCACCCTGCTCTTCCTCACAATGTTGGGGTACAGGAGCCCCCCCAGACCCTCACCCTCCTTTTCCTCACAAATCTGGGGTACAGGAGCCCCCCAGGCCCCTCGCCCTCCTCTTCCTCACCTGGGCTGGGAAGGTTGGGGCACAGGAGCCCCCCCAGCCCCCTCCCCTTCCTCCCCCTCACAAACTTGGGGTGCAGGAGCCCCCCCAGAGCGTGCTGTCCCCCCCCAGCGCAGCAGCAGCTGGCGTTCCTGGTGCTGAGGAAGAGGCAGCTGACGAAGGCCGCGCTGCGGGCCAAGCAGAAGAACGACGTGGAGGGGGCGAAGCTGCTGCTGCGGCGAGCGAAGGGGCTGGAGCCGCTGCTGGAGGCGGCGCGGGGGGGGCTCCCCGTGGACATCAGCAAGGTCTGGGGGGGCTCTGGGTGCGGGGGGGCTCCCCGTGGACATCAGCAAGGTCTGGGGGGGCTCTAGGTGTGGGGGGGCTCCCCATTGACATGGTTTGGGGGGGCTCTGGGCGCAGGGGGGCTCCCCGTTGACATGGTTTGGGGGGGCTCTGGGTGCGGGGGGGCTCCCCGTGGACATCAGCAAGGTCTGGGGGGGCTCCCTGCGGACATCAGCAAGGTCTGGGGGGGCTCTGGGTGCGGGGGGGCTCCCCGTGGACATCAGCAAGGGCTGGGGGGGCTCTGGGTGCGGGGGGGCTCCCCATTGACATGGTTTGGGGGGGCTCTGGGTGAGGGGGGGCTCCCCATTGACATGGTTTGGGGGGCTCTGGGTGCGGGGGGCTCCCCGTGGACATCAGCAAGGTCTGGGGGGGCTCCCTGCGGACATCAGCAAGGGCTGGGGGGGCTCTGGGTGCGGGGGGGCTCCCCGTGGACATCAGCAAGGTCTGGGGGGGCTCTGGGTGTGGGGGGGCTCCCCATTGACATGGTTTGGGGGCCCAAGGGGTGGGGGGGACTCCCCGTTGACATGGTTTGGGGGTCCCTGGGTGCGGGGGGGCTCTGCTGTCACCCATGTCACCCCGTGTCCCCCCCAGGTGCCCGAGGCCCCCGTGGACGCCGAGGACTTTGTGCTGGTGGCGCGGGGCGGGGTTCGTGTCCCCCCCGAGGCCGCCGCTCGGTACCTGGAGCTGGGGAAGCTGATCCGGCAGCAGCACGAGGTGGGGGGGCGGGGGAAATTTGGGGGGATTTGGAGGGGGAGGAGGCCTGGGGGGTCTTCCTCACTATGGGTGAGGAGGAGAAGAACAGGAGGCGCTTCCTGGCGTTGGGGCTGCCCAGGGGGGAGTGGGAGCCTTCCTCCTCCTCCTCCTCTTCTTCCTCCTCTTCTTCCTCCTCTTCTTCCTCCTCTTCTTCCTCCTCTTCTTCCTCCTCTTCTTCCTCCCCTTCATCCTCCTCTTTCTCTTCTCCCCTTCATCCTCCTCTTTCTCTTCTCCCCTTCATCCTCCTCTTTCTCTTCTCCCCTTCATCCTCCTCTTCCCCTTCATCCTTCTCTTCCTCTTGCTCTTCCTCCTCTCTTTTTCTTCTCCTCCCACTCTTCCTCTCCCCTTCCTCCCCTCTCCCCTTCCTCCCCTCTCTTTTCTCTCTCCTCTTCCTCCTCCCTCCTCTTCCTCCCAGATGTGCATCAGCTGCTCCCGCCAGTTTGCTCAGCTGGGGAACATCGCAGAGACGACCAAGTGAGTGTCCGGGGGAGCCGGATCCCCGCGGGGGGGGCAGCGAGGGAGAGGAGGGGGCGCTGAGGAAGAGGAGGGTGCGGTGCCCCCCCCAGCCGCTCTTCCTCCTGCAGGTTCGAGGCGCTGGCCGAGGAGTGTCGGCAGCACATGGAGCTGCTCAAACAGGCGCACGCCCGCGGCTCCGCGCCCCCCCGGCACCGCTACGAGCAGAGAACCTTCACCGTCATCAAGTAGGGGGGTCACCGCGTGCGGGGGGGGGTCACCAGACACGGCGGGGGACACACGGACACGGTGGGAGGGACACACGGACCCGATTCTCCCCCTCGCTCCGTCCGCAGGATCTTCCCAGAGCTGAACGGCAACGACCTGGTGCTGGCGATCGTCAAAGGGATCAACCTCCCGGCGCCGGCGGGTGAGAGAAAACGGGGGGGGGGACGCGGGGCTGAGACCCCCCCGGTTCGCCCCCCCGGCCCCCCGCGCTGCGCCGCTCCAAAATGACCCTTTTTTGTAATTATTTTGGTTAAAACACCCCGGGCACGAGCAGGTAACGTGCGGCTTCCCCGGGTTGTTCTTGTGCGTGGGGGGGCTCCCTGAGCAGCCGTAGAGCTCGGGGGGTGTCCGGGGGGGCTCCCCGAGGAGCTGCAGAGCTCGGGGTGTCCGGGGGGGACCTGGGGGGGTCACAAATCCTCCCCTGAGGTGACAATGTCACCTGCAGGTGTGGCCCCCAATGACCTGGACGCCTTCGTGCGCTTTGAGTTCCCCTACCCCAACGCGGTGAGTCGCGTCCCCTCCCCGGGGGGGCTCAGATGTCACCCCCACTTTGTCCCTCCCCCCCTCACTTTGTGTCCCCCCCACCTCCCTTTTGGCAGGAGGAAGCTCAAAAAGACAAGACCAACGTGATCAAAAACACCGATTCTCCCAGTAAACGCCCCATTCTGCCCATCCCGCGGGGGGTGGGGGGGGCTGGCGCTGGGGGGAGACACACCCCAAAGCTCGTTAGTGTGTTAATTAACGAGCCCCCCCCCGGCAGAGTTCCAGGAGCGCTTCAAACTCTCCATCAACCGGGGGCACCGCGGGCTGCGCCGCGTCCTGCAGACCAAAGGCATCAAGTTCGAGGTGCTGCACAAGGGGTAAGATTTGGGGGTGTCCCCCCCCACCAGCCGGGCCCAGGAGCGCCCCCCGGGCCGCTGTCACCTCTTTGTCACCTCTTTGTCACCCCTTTGTTCCCCCTTTTTGCCTCCCCCAGGGGACTCTTCAAGCCCGACCGGCTCCTGGGCACGGCGCAGCTCAAACTGGACGCGCTGGAGACGACGTGCGAAGTGCGGGAGATCCTGGAGGTGAACGGGGGACAGGGGGCGCGTCCCCCCCTTGTCCCCAAGGGGGGATTTGGGGTGATTTAGGGGATTTTGGGGGTTTTTCCCCCAGCTCCTGGATGGCCGGCGGCCCACGGGGGGGAAGCTGGAGGTGACGGTGAGGATTCGGGAGCCCCTGGGCTCGCAGCAGCTGGAGAGCAGGACGGAGCGCTGGCTCGTCATTGTCCCCAGCGCCGTGTCACCGGTGGGCGCCGTGTCCCCGGGGGGGCACCCAACGGCCCCCCCGCCCGGTAAATCAGCACCGCGGGAGGAAAAGGAAAAAATCACGTTTCTAAAAGGGGTTTTTTTCTCTCTCTCTCTCTCTCTCTCTCTCTCTCCAGGTCCCTGTCCCCAAAGCCAAACCGGCTGTGGCTGCGCCGAGGGACGGGAACAACAGGTGAGTCAGGGGGTCCCCAGTCCCGGGGGGTCACCGATCCTGGGATGTCCCCAATCTGGGGGTGTCCCCGGTCTGAGAGTGTCCCTGACCCTGGGGGTGTCCCTTATCCCAGGGGTGTCCCCGATCCAGGAACGTCCCCAATCCAGGGGGTGTCCCCTATCCCGGGGGTGTCCCTGCTCCCAGGATTTCCCCAATCTGGGGGTGTCCCTTGTCCCACAGTGTCCCTTGTCCCGGGGGTGTCCCCAACCCAGGGGTGCCCCCCTGGGCCCCCCACTCCTCTCCCTCCCAGCCCAGATGGTGTCCTGAAGGGACTGGGGGGTCTGGGGGAGCCCCCCGCCGTGTCGCCCCCCCCCCACCGGCACCGTGTCCCCCCCGCAGGACCGTCCCCGCCCTGCCCAGCCTCAACCTGCTGGCTTTTGACCGCGAGAAGCTGGAGAGGAAGGTGAGTGGGGTTCGGGGGGGGCTGGGGGGGCTGTGTCCCCCCCTCACCGCCCTGTGCCCCCCCAGATGCTGCAGTACACGCGGGCGCAGCGGCCGGTGCCCCCCGAGCTGCGGGAGCAGCACCAGGAGCTCGTGCGGCGCAGCCAGAGCCTGCGGGGGCGGCTGCAGAGCGGGGACCCCCCCTTCCGCAGAGGTCAGCACCCCCTCATTAGACCCCTTTCCCCCTCACTAGACCCCTTTCCCCCTCTTTGTTTTACCCCTTTGCTCCCCCTCTTTGTTTTACCCCTTTGCTCCCCCTCTTTATTTTACCCCTTATTTTACCCCTTTTCTGCTCTTTATTTTACTCCTCTTCTGCTCTTTATTTTACTTCTCTTTATTCTACCCTTTCCTCTATTTTCCTCTCTTTTCTCTTTGTTTTCTCCTCTTTCCCCTCTTTAATTTTAGCCTTTCCACCCCCTTTATTTTACCCCTTTCCCCCCTATGTTCTCCCCCCTATGTTCTCCCCGCTATGTTTCCCCCCCTTTATTTTGCCATTTCCCCCTCTTTATTTCCCCTTTTTTGCCCTTTTTCCCCCTCTTTGTTTCCCCTTTTTTGCCCTTTTTCCCCCTCTTTGTTTCCCCTTTTTTGCCCTTTTCCCCCCTCTTTGTTTCCCCTTTTTTGCCCTTTTCCCCCCTCTTTGTTTCCCCTTTTCTGCCCTTTTTTTCCCCCCTCTTTGTTTCCCCTTTTCTGCCCTTTTCCCCCCTCTTTGTTTCCCCTTTTTTGCCCTTTTTTTCCCCTCTTTGTTTCCCCTTTTCTGCCCTTTTTTCCCCCCTCTTTGTTTCCCCTTTTTCTGCCCTTTTTTCCCCTCTTTGTTTCCCCTTTTTTGCCCTTTTTCCCCCCTCTTTGTTTCCCCTTTTTTGCCCTTTTCCCCCCCTCTTTGTTTCCCCTTTTTTGCCCTTTTTCCCCCTCTTTATTTCCCCTTTTTTGCCCTTTTCCCCCCCTCTTTATTTCCCCTTTTTTGCCCTTTTTCCCCCCTCTTTATTTCCCCTTTTTTGCCCTTTTTGCCCCCTCTTTCCAGAGTACCGGGCGCAGCTCGAGCGCTACCTGCACCTCTACACCGAGGCCGCGCGGCGCTTGGGCACCGAGGGCAACCGGGTGAGGCCTGTGGGGCTCGGGGGGGGCCCAGCAGCACCCATGGGTGCTGTTTTTTGGGGGGGACACCCCCTGTGCCCCCCCCGACGGCTCCTTCTCGCAGGACGCGGCCAAGGAAGCGCTGTACAAGCGGAACCTGGTGGAGAGCGAGGTGAGGCGGGGGGGGGCGGTTTTGGGGCCCCCCATCCGTGTCCCCTCACCCCCCCATGTCCCCTCACTGTTCCCCCCTTTCTCTTCCAGCTCCAAAAGCTGCGCCCCTGAGCCGCCCCCCCCCCCCCAAAAGGGGGGTGCGGGCATTTGGTGGGGGGCGCAGGGACCCCCCCCCTGGCGCTGCTGTGACAATCACAGGGATCAGAGCTGCTACGTCCCCTCCTGGTCCCTTCTTCTGGGGACAGGGTGACACTAAATCCCCCCCCGTGTCCCCACCTCCCCCCCAGCACTTTGTCCCCTTGTCCCCCCCCCACCAAAGCGGGTCCCCCGTCACCCCCTCTAAGTGCCTGTCCCCAGGGAGCTCTTGAGGGGGGGGTGGCCGGGCTGCGCGACGGGTTTATTTTCTGCTTGCACACACAAATCTATAAAGTTTTTAAGAAGAAAAAGCGCAAGTTTGGTGAATCCCCCCGCCCCGGTGTCCCCAGGCCCGGCCGCACATCCCCGTCGCCATAGCAACGGCTCCCGCCCGCGGCCCCGCCCAATCCCCGGGGACCGCCCACCCCGCCAGTGCCTCTTCACCATGGCAACCGGATGGGCGGGAGATTGGGCCAATCACAGCGCGGGTGCTGAGCTCCGATTGGTAGTACTGCGTCGCCGGGGTGGGGCACGGCGGAGATTGACGTCGGCGCCCGGCCAATCAAGCGGGGGGGAAGCTCATCGCGCCGCCGGATCTCCCAATTAGGGCCGCGGGTGGTGGAGCGGCGGCCAATGGGCGCGCGGCGTGGGCGGGCCGTCGTTGGCGGGCCGCGGCGCTCCGGAAGCGGAGGGGGCCGGGGGGAAAATGGCGCCCAGCTCGAAATCGGAGCGGGGCGGCCCGGGGGGAAAACGGGGCCCGGCGGGGGCGGCGAGCGGCTCCTCGGCCGGGTCGGGCTCCCGGGGCCGCCGCGACCACGTCGTGAGGCAGCTCGATCGCGTCAAGGTGAGCGGGGGGCGGCGGGGGGCCTGAGGGGAGCCCTGAGCGGGGGGACGGGGCCCTGAGGGGGGAACGAGGGCCCTGATGGGGGGAGCTGAGGGGGGGACAGTGCAGGGGGCGCTGGGGACTGAGTGGGGACATTTCGGAGGTGCCTGGGGGGTGTGGTGGGGGGTGGCCCTGAGCTGGTGGGGGGTCTTGAGTTTTGGGGCGGGGGGGCCTGAAATGGGCCCTGAGTTGGGACCTGTGAGGGGTTTGGGGGACACCAGGGGGGGTTGGGGGGGGCTGGGGAGGGCTTGGGGGGGTTGAGGGATCTGGGGAGGGTTTGGGGGGGTTGGGGGGTCTGGGGGTGGGTTGTGGGGGCTCGGGGGGGTTTGGGGGTCCCTAACGCCGCCCCCCCCCAGATCAGCGGGCAGCTCTCGCCCCGGCTGTTCCGCAAGCTGCCCCCCCGCGTCTGCGTCTCCCTGAAGAGCATCGTGGACGAGGATTTTCTGTGCGCGGGGTGAGCCTGGGGGGGGGGGACACGGGACACACGGGGTGTCCCCCCCAATTTGGGGACCCCACCAGAGCTGCCGTGTGTGTGTCCCCCCCACCAGGCACATTTTCCTCGGCTTCTCCAAGTGCGGCCGCTACGTCCTGTCCTACACCAGCAGCAGTGGCGACGATGACTTTTCCTTCTACATTTATCACCTTTACTGGTGGGAGTTCAACGTCCACAGCAAACTCAAACTGGTACTGGACAGACGGATGGACAAATGTCTCCTCCGCCCTTCCGGGGGTTGTTTTTGGGGGGGTCCCCGCACCCACCGCGCCCCGTCCCGCAGGTGCGGCAGGTCCGGCTGTTCCAGGACGAGGAGATTTACAGCGACTTGTACCTGACGGTGTGTGAGTGGCCAAGCGACACCTCCAAAGTCATTGTTTTTGGCTTCAAGTGAGTGTCCCTGCGTCACCGTGAGTGTCCCCAAACCCGCAACGTCCCCCCCAAACCCGCAACCTCCCCGTGTGTCCCTCCAGCACCCGCTCAGCCACCGGCCTCATGGTCAACATGATGATGATGAGCGACGAGAACCACCGCGACATCTACGTCAGCGCCGTGGCCGTCCCCCCGCCGCGCCACTGCCCCTCCTGCCGCGACGTGGCCCTGGCGCACCCCGGTGAGCCCCGGGGGGGTGCTGGGAACCCGGGCGGGGGTCCCGGCGCTGGTTCGCGACCACTATTATTCAATATATTCATCAGTGACTTGGATGAGGGAATAGAGTGACTGTCAGCCAGTTTGCTGGTGACACCGAACTGGGAGGAGTGGCTGATACTGGGAGGCTGCGCTGCCATCCAGAGACCTGGGCAGGATGGAGAGCTGGGTGGGGAGAAACTTAATGGAATAGAACAAGTGTAGGGTCTTGTATCTGGGCAGGAACAGCCCCAGGTTCCAGTATAAGCTGGGGAACGACCTGTTGGAGCAGTGGAACGGGACCTGGGGGTCCTGGGGACAGCAGGGTGACCATGAGCCAGCGCTGGGCCCTTGTGGCCAGGAAGGCCAGTGGGACCTGGGGGGATTAGAAGGGGGGTGGTCAGTAGGTCAGACAAGTTCTCCTGCCCTCTGCTCTGCTCTTGAGAAAAGGGTTTAGTTCAGATACTATCAGGATGTACTTGGGGAATATATATATATGTATATATAAAATACATACAGTCATAGCACCCTGAGAATGCCCAATCCCGTCTGGTCTTGGAAGCTAAGCAGGGTCCGGCCCGGTTAGTGCTTGGATGGGTGACCGGCTGGGAGCACCGGGTGCTGGGGCTGAGCCAGCGCTGGGCCCTTGTGGCCAGGAAGGCCAATGGGACCTGGGGGGGTTAGAAGGGGGTGGTCAGTAGGTCCAGAGGTTCTCCTGCCCCTCTGCTCTGCCCTGGTGAGGCCGCATCTGGAATATTGTGTCCAGTTCTGGCCCCTCAGTCCAAGGACAGGGACGCCTTCCTGTGTAACCTCATCTGGGTGCTCCTGCTCTGAACAGATGATTTTCGCGGTCCCTTCCAAGCCGACGTTCTGTGATTTTGCGCCCCCGTTTCCCGCAGGCCCCGGCCCCCGGCACTGCCTGCGCCACGGCTTCCTGCTCCACACCAAGTTCCAGGTCGTCTACCCCTTCCCCACGTTCCAGCCGGCGTTCCAGCTGCGCAAGGACCAGGTCGTGCTGCTCAACACCAGCTACTCGCTCGTCGCCTGCGCCGTCGCCGTCCACGCCGCCGGTGCGCCCCCCACCCGGGGCCCCCCAGAACCCTGCGGACACCCCAAACCCCCCTAAGTCCGCCCAGGACCCTCCCCACACCCTTGGGACCCCCCAAGTTCCCCTGGTACCCCCCCCACCGCAAGACCCCCCAATCCCCCTGGGACCCCCAACCCCCCCTAAATCCTCCCAGGAACCCTCAAGTCCCCCTGGGACTCCCCCCAGGACCCCCAACCCTGCCTAAATTCTCCCAGGACCCCCAAACCCCC
The DNA here is from genome assembly GCF_036013445.1 of Caloenas nicobarica. Lineage (NCBI taxonomy): Eukaryota > Metazoa > Chordata > Aves > Columbiformes > Columbidae > Caloenas > Caloenas nicobarica. The sequence goes on from NC_088280.1 coordinate 154,837, forward strand.
TTGGGACCCCCCAAACCCCCCTAAATCCCCTCCAGGACCCCCCATAACCCCTTTTGTCCCCCCCCGCAGGTGACAGCAGCCCCTCCCAGCTCCTCTACAGCCACCGTCACCCCCCCCCGTGCCCCCCCCGGCGGGTCCTGGCGCAGGCGGAGGAGCCGGGGGGGGCCGGGGGGGGGCAGCGGGAGGTGGGGGGGGCGCAGCGGCGGGGGGGGGGCGCGGCGGGGGGCCCCCCCCTGTCCCCCGCCGTGGCCAAAGCCAAAGAGTTCGTGGCCGATATTTTCCGGAGGGCCCAGGGGGCCGCGGGGGGGGCGCCGGGGGGGGGCCCCGAGGAGGAGGACGAAGATGAAGACGATGCCAGCGACACCACGTTCCGGTGCGACCCCCCCGGCCCCGCCAGCCCCCCCGTGCACCCCGCGGCCCCCCGGGGGGGCGGCAGCGCTTTAGGGGAGCCCCCCCCCGGCCCCCCCCGCGCCCCCCCCGCGCCCCCCGCCCCCCCCGAGCCGGGTTACGTCAACTACACCAAACTGCGCTTCGTGCTGGAGCCCGGCGAGCCCCAGGATGGTGAGGTTTTTGGGGGGTTCTCCCCATTGTTTTTGGGCTTCCGTGCTCCCCCCTATTCAGGGGTGCCCCCCCCCGTTCTTAGGACCCCCCCTGACCCTTTTTTGCCCCCCCCTCAGAGTACGAGGACGACAAGATCTCGCTGCCCTTCGTCGTCACCGACCTGCGCGGCCGCAGCCTGAAGCCGCTTCGGGACCGAGCGACCGCGCAGGTTGATTTTTGGGAGGGCGGGACACGCTTTGGGGTGACTCCCCCCGGTGTGGGGGGGGGTAACAGACCCCCCTGTGTGCGTGTCCCCCCCCAAACCAGGGGCAATACCTGACGGTGGAGCAGTTGACGCTGGACTTCGAGTACGTCATTAACGAGGTGATTCGGAACGACGCCGCCTGGTCCCGCCAGTTCTGCTCCTTCAGCGACTACGACATCGTCATCCTCGAGGTGGGGGGGGGACGGGGACCCCCCCACGACCCCCGTGTCCCCCCCCGTGTTCCCCCCAACTCACCCCTTTGTGTGTCCCCCCCCAGGTTTGCCCCGAGACCAACCAGGTCATCATCAACATCGGGCTCCTGCTCTTGGCTTTTCCCTCCCCTGACGAGGAGGGGCAGCTGCGGTGAGGGGGGGGGCCCAAAAACATCCCCCCCACCCCAAAAACGTGCTCCTGTCCCCCCCACCGCGCTGAGCAGCCCCCCCCGCAGACCAAAGACCTACCACACCAGCCTGAAGGTCGCCTGGGACCTCAACAGCGGCACCTTCGTCACCGTCGGCGTCGGGGACCTCACCGAGGTCAAGGGACAGACCAGGTGGGGGGGGGCACGGGTTGGGGACGGGGGGGGCCGCTTTGGGGGCTGGGGGGGGTGATTTTGGTGCTGGGGGGGGTGATTTGTGGTGCCCGAGGGGTAATTTGGAGGCTGCACGGGGCACTTTGGGGAGCTGGGGGGGACTTAAGGTGGAGGGGGAAGCAGTTTGGCTGCTGGGGGGGAATTTTGGGCGTGATTTGAGGCCTCTGGGGCAATTTGTGGTCCTGGGGGTGGCACTTTTGGGGGTAATTTGAGGGATTGGGGGGCACTTTGGGTGCTGGGGGGGCAATTAAGGGCCTGGGGGGGTAATTTGGATGCTGGGGGGGGCGGTTTGAGGTGCCAGGGCAGCAAATGGGGGTGACTGTGGGCACTGCTGCCCCCCTGGGGTAGTTTGGGGGGGTGTTTGGGGGTGCAGGTGGGGGGGGGGCAGGTTTCTGTGCCCCCCCCAGCCCCGTTTTGCCCCCCCCCGCAGCGGCAGCGTGTGGAGCTCGTACCGCAAGGGCTGCGTGGACACCGTGATGCGCTGGCTGGTCCCCGAGAGCCCCGGGCGCGTCGTCAACAGGATGACGAATGAGGCGCTGCACAAAGGTGGGGGGCCCGGGGGGGGCCCGGGGGGGTCCTGGGGTCCCTGTCCCCCCCCCCCAGCCTCCCTGTGTCCCCCCCCCAGCCTCCCTGTTCCCCCTCAAACCCTTTTTGTCCTCCCTTGAAGGGGCTGCACAAAGTTGGGGAAGTTGGAGGGGGACAGGGGGGTCTGGGGGGTCCTGGGTGATCTGGGGGGGTCCTGGGGTCTCTGTGCCAAAGGTGGGGTGGGGAGGTTGGACGGGGGTCTGGGGGGGGGCCTGGGTGATCTGGGGGGGTCCTCGGGGGGGTCCTGGTGTCCCTGCGCCCCCCCAACCCCTGCACCCCCCCAGGCTGCTCGCTGAAGGTTCTGGCGGACAACGAGCGCTACACCTGGATCGTGCTCTAGAGCCCCCGGGGGGGTTTCCTCCCGACCCCATTTTGGGGCCGTTTTGGGGGGTTTTATTATTTTTTTTTCCCTCTTTTTCTGTTCAGTGTTGTAATGGGGGGGGTGGCGGTGGAGGAGACCGGACCCACCCCCCCAGCAGCCACCCCCCATAAACATCCCAGTTTCCATGTTTCCGGCACTTTTGTTCACGGGGGTTTGGGGGTAAATCCGGAGGGTTTTGGGGTAAATCCCGAGGGTTTTGGGTGCCCCCCGTGTCCCCCCCCCACGGCGCAGGGACGGGCGGGGGGCAAAGACCACGGCGGATTTTATTTCTCTTAAGAAAGAACTACAAAAGGTAGAAAACAGCGTCTGCGGGGGGGGGCGCGTCATGGTGGGACACACACACACACACACACGGGGGGGCCCCCGCCCTGCCCCCCCCGCTGGCGGTTTCTCACACGGGCCACAAACACCGACCCCCCCCGGGAGGGGGCGGGGGGGGGGTTACAAAAGCACAGAATTGATTGAAAACTGGAATATCTATTGGGGGGGGGCGGGGCTGAAGCGCGGGGGGGGCCGGGGGGGGGCCCTTCATGCGGGGGGGGAGGGGCTGGTGTAAGGCAGCGGGGGCGGGGGGGGCGTTTGGCACTGGGGAGGGGGGCGGGGGGGCTGTGTGGGGGGGTCACCCCCCCCAACATTGTGCCGGGGGGGGGCAGCATCTGCGGTCTCTGTACCCCCCCCCTCCCCGGGCTCTCTGTGCCCCCCCCCGGGGTGGTTTTGTGTGTCCCCCCCCTCTACCCACCCCCTAAAGGGTCCCTAAATCGCGCCCCCCCCCACCCCGGGGAGGGACCATCCCCAAATCCTGCGGTTCCCTTTGCGGGAGCGCCCCCCCCGCACCCCCCAACCCCCAGGCCGGGGGTGTCACCCCCCCCCTCCCCCAAATCTGTCCCCGCGGGGGGGGGCGGGGGGGCTTTGGCACAGGGTCCCGGCCCGGCTTAAGGCACAATTGTCACCGCTGAGCGACCCCCCCGGCCCCCTCCCTGGGAAGCTGCGGGGCAGGGGGGGCACACAGGGGGGCCCAGGCGGGGGTGAAAGCGCAGGGGGGGGCATTACCGGCGGGGGGGCCCCTCAGCTGGAGGGCAGGGCCTGGACGAAGAGGCCGCGGTCGGTGCGGGGCAGTTTGGCGGGGGGGGGCTCCAGGGGGGCGGGGGGCAGCGCCGGCCCCTCCCCCAGCGGCAGCTCCTGCGGCAGCTCCTCGTCGCTCTCCTCTTCCTCCTCTTCCTCCTCGTCTGGGGGGGGACAACACGGATTGGGGGGGCACCACCAGCACCCCCGGCCCCCCCCCAAACCCTGCTGTGGCAACAGGCTGAGCAGGGCTGCCGTCAGTAGGGTCCAGAGTTAACACGCGTGTGTGCACGCACAGAGGTGCCATCAGTAGGTTTCAGAGTTAACACGCACACACTCTGCACTGTCATCAGTCATTTTCAGAGTTAACACGCAGACACGCACACACACACTCTGTCTCTGCGCTGCCATCGGTAGGTTTCAGAGTTAACACACACAAACGCTCAGTCTCTCACTGTGCTGCCATCGGTAGGTTTCAGAGTTAACAAGCAGCCAACACGCCCGGGGCGGGAAGGGCTGGTACCTTTCTCCGCATCCAGCGCGTTGAAGGAGCTGCTCAGGTTGGCGAACTGCGGGGGGAGAGCGGCCGTCAGTCCTGGGGGGGTCACCCCGTGTGTCCCCCCCGACCCCGTGTGTCCCCCCTCAACCCCATGTCCCCCCCTGACCCCATGTCCCCCCCGTGTCCCCCGTACCTCACCTGTGACAGCGATGGGGCTCTGGCTGCGTGTTGCTCCACCAGGTAGTACACGTACTCATGGCACCCAGGGGGTGTCACTGCATGTCCCCCCGTGTCCCCCCCGCCCTGTGTCCCCCCCGTACCTCGCCCATGACGGCGATGGGGCTCTGGCCGCGCGCCCGCGCCACGCGCTGCTCCACCAGGTAGTACATGTACTCGTCGTAGAGCAGGCGGATGAGGTGGAAGGAGCCGAAGGAGGCGGCGCTGCGCAGGGTCAGGTCACGGATCACCATGGAGCTGCGCGGGGGGACACGGGGGGGTCACCACGGGGTGACGCCGCGGTGGGGGCACCCCAGCCATAGGACATGGGGGGACATGATGGGGGACATGATGGGGGACATGGGCCAGGTTGAGGATCAGCATGGAGCTGTGGGGGGGACAGGGGACATGTGGGGGACACTGCGGGGATGACACCGTGGGGGGGACCCAGAGGACATGGGGGGGTCACTGTGGAGGTGACACTGCAGGGAGGACACAGGCGACGGGGGACATGGGGGACAGGGGACATGGGGGGGGTCACTGCGGGGGTGACATGGGACACCCCAGCTGGAGAGGGACACGGGGGTTGTATCATTGCACGGGGGGGGACAGGAGGGGGTTCTGGGGACACGTGGGGGGGTGACAGAGGTGACACTGACCTGTAGAAGGACCATGTGAACAGGAAATGCTTGGTGGCACAGGGCAGGGGACACAGGGACACAAGGGTGACACGGGGAGGTTGGGGGGAACGGGGAAGGGTGTGGAGACACCGGGGTTGACACGGGGGGGTGACAATGACCTGCAGAAGGACCGCTTGAGCTGGAAGCGCTTGGCGTGGCAGCGGGGGGGACACAGGAGGGACACGGGGGGGTTTGGGGACATGGGGATGACACAGGGAGGTGACACCCACCTGTAGAAGGACTTGAGCAGGAAGCGCTTGGTGGTGCGGGGGGACATGGAGGGTTTAGGGGGACACGGGGGGGTTTTGGGGACACAGGGGTGACACGGGGGGGTGACACCGACCTGTAGGATGATGTGAGCAGGAAGCGCTTGGTGGTGCGGGGGGACACAGGAGGGACATGGAGGGTTTAGGGGGACATGGGGTCTGTTTGGGGACACAGGGGTGACACGGGGGGGTGACACCCACCTGTAGGACGATGTGAGCAGGAAGCGCTTGGTGGTGCGGGGGGACATGGAGGGTTTAGGGGGACACGGGGGGGTTTTGGGGACACAGGGGTGACACGGGGGGGTGACACCGACCTGTAGAAGGACTTGAGCAGGAAGCGCTTGGTGGTGCGGGGGGACACGGGAGGGACGTGGAGGGTTTTAGGGGGTCACGGGGGGGTTTTGGGGACACAGGGGTGACACAGGGGGGTGACACCAACCTGTAGGACGATGTGAGCAGGAAGCGCTTGGTGGTGCGGGGGGACATGGAGGGTTTAGGGGGACACGGGGTCGGGGTTTGGGGACACAGGGGTGACACAGGGGGGTGACACCGACCTGTAGAAGGACCACTTGAGCAGGAAGCGCTTGGCGGCGCGCGGCAAGGCGGCTGTCCCCAGGTGCGGGCGCAGCACGCGGCCCACGACGCCGTCCAGCCAGGCCGCCCACTGCTCCAGCGAGTGCTGCTGCTGCAGCGTGGCCTTGAAATCCTGCTCCAGGCGCGAGACCAGCCCCGCGCGGCACCGGCACACCCAGGACGCCTGCTCCTGGGGACAGGGGACACCGTTGGGGGCACTGGGGACATGGGTCAGACCCGCACGGCACACCCAGGACGCCTGCTCCTGGGGACAGGGGACACCGTTGGGGACATGGTTCAGTCCCACACGGCACAGCCAGGACGCCTGCTCCTGGTTGGGGACACGGGGACATCATTGGGGACATTGGGGACATGGGTCAGACCCGCACGGCACAGCCAGGACGCCTGCTCCTGGGGACAGGGGACACCATTGGGGACACTGGGGACATGGGTCAGACCCTCACGGCACACCCAGGACGCCTGCTCCTGGTTGGAGACATTGGGGACGTCACTGGGGACATCATTGGGGACACGGGTCAGACCCGCACAGCACACCCAGGATGCCTGCTCTTGGTTGGGGACATCATTAGGGACATGGGGACATCACCGGGGACACAGGGACACCAGCCCCATGCAGCAACGGCGCACCCAGGACACCTGCTCCTGGAGACAGGGGACATCACTGGGGACACTGGGGACATCACTGGGGACACTGGGGACATCATTGGGGACACTGGGGACATGGGTCAGACCCTCACGGCACACCCAGGACGCCTGCTCCTGGTTGGGGGCATTGGGGATGTCACTGGGGACATCATTGGGGACACTGGGGACATCACTGGGGACACTGGGGACATCATTGGGGACACTGGGGACACGGGTCAGACCCGCACGGCACACCCAGGACGCCTGCTCCTGGTTGGGGGCATTGGGGACACTGGGGACATGGGGCAGACCCACAGCGGGGGGTTCAGACCCACAGCGGGGGGTGGAACCCCCAATTTGGGGCCATCTCCCCTCTAGTTTTGGGCGCTCGCCACACCCCTTCTATACCATTTTTTCCAGCTCTTTTCCCCCATATATTTCACTCCCAGGCTCTCCCCGCCGCCCCATATTTTTGGGGGGAGCCCCCCAGGTGCGCGTTTCGATTTCCGGGGGGGTTACCTGCACGTTGGCGAAGTCGACGCGGTTGAGGTCGCTCAGCATCTGGTTGATCTGGGCCGTGTTCTGCAGGACGGCGCGCGCCGCCTGCGCCAGGTGGTTCAGCGACGTGTAACGCCGCAAAGTTTGGGCAAAGGCACTTGCTGCCGCCACCTAAAAACCACCGGTTTTGGGCCTGAGACTCAGCGCTGGGGTAGGGGGGGAACCCCCAAATTAATCACCACCCGCCCCGAATTAATCACCTTCACGCGAACCATCTCCTCGGGGATGTTCATCATCGCGTTGGTCAACCAGCTCTCCAAACTTTTGGCGAAATTGCGGATCGCTTGGGTCAAGGCACCTGCGGGGGGGGGAGCGGTGAAAAGGGGGGTCCGGGGGTGTTTTTGGGGTGATTTCAGGGTTTGTGGGGACTCACTGGGGATGGGCCGCAGGACGTCGGGGATCAGGATCTCCACCAGCCCCTGGTAGAGCGCGTGGTCGCAGTCGCGCACCCAGCGCAGCAGAGGCTCGAATTTGGACAGCAGGACCAGGCGACACTTGGGGAGACGCTTCTCGGCTTCCTCGTGCCTTTCGGGGACGAGACTGAACGTCACCGCGGTGGCCCCGGGGCCACCGGCGCGGCCCCGAGCCCGCGGGGACACTCACGCCGCCGTGGCGTCGCCGGGCTGGTTCAAACCGCAGCGCCAGAACGTTTTCCACAGCGTCTCCACCAGCGTGAACTGGAGGTTGATCATCACGTCCACGATGGCCTGGGGGGGACGGGGACAAAGCGGGGGGGTCGGGGACAAAGCGGGGGTCCCCCCGAGGGTGTTTCGGGGGGTTTGGGGGCGCCCACCTCGCAGTGCTCGCGGTAAAGCAGCTGGAAGGTTTTGAGGTCGTCGGCGCCGGCGCCGTCGGGAAGCGGCTTCCCCTGCAGGTCCAGCTCGGGGAACTCGCCCAGCGGGCGGGAGGCGTCTGCGGGGGGATTCGGGGTGGTTGGGGGGAATCTGGGGCAATTTCAGAGGGTTTTAGGGGGATTTGGGGGGTCTAGGGGGGATTTGGGGTGTTTGGGGGGAATTTCAGAGGATTTTAGGGGGATTTGGGGGGAATTTGGGGGCAATTTGGGGGGATTTGGGGGGATTCGGGGGAGCGTGGGGGGATTTGGGGTGTTTAGGGGGAATTTCAGAGGGTTTTGGGGGGATTTGGGGGGTCTAGGGGGGATTTGGGGTGTTTGGGGGGAATTTCAGAGGATTTTAGGGGGATTTGGGGGCAATTTGGGGGGATTTGGGGGGATTCGGGAGCGTGGGGGGATTTGGGGTGTTTAGGGGGAATTTGGGGGCTTTTGGGGGAATTTCAGAGGGTTTTGGGGGGATTTGGGGTGTTTGGGAGGGATTTCAGGGGGTTTAGGGAGAATTGGGGGGACTTGGGGGGAGTTTGGAGGGATTTGGGGGGATTTCATGGGATTGGGGATTTGGGGGAATACGGGGGGTTCGGGGGGGTTTTGGGGCTATTCAAGGGGTTTTTAGGCGGGTTTGGGGGCATTTTCATGGGGATTTGGGGGGTTTGGCGGATTTGGTGGTTTTTTGGGGGGGGATTTGGGGGTTTTTTGGGGGGATTTTGGGGGTTTTCTCACCCAAAAACTGCTGGTACTGCTGGACCTGGGCGCTGATGTCGGAGAGTCCCGGGGGGGGCTGGGGGGTCACCCCGTTGGTCACCCCCCCCTCCACCTTCTGAATGGGCTTCAGCCTGGGGGGGACACGGCGGGGACCTTAAATACCCCCCACGGCCCCAAATTTGGGGGAAAAAACGGGATTTGCCAAGTTCTCGGGAAAGAAATCGCAGCAAAAGGCGATTTGGGGGGAAGTCGAGGGGGGGTTAATGAGTCCCCCCCCCAGTCAGGGTTAATTAATTAATTAGGGATCGTTACAGGAAATTAATTTATCACCTGGGAGTGTAATTAGTGAGAGCACTAAATAAGAGGTCAAAACGCCAAAGGGATTAAAGCGATGAGGTAAAATGAGGAAAGAACGTGAGATTTTGGTCAACGGGGGAATTGGGTGGGAAATGTTTGGGGTTTTTTTCCCCAAGAAACAGCAGAAAAAAAGCATTAAACCCACAATTTCTTCAGGGAATTTCCAAGTTTGTGAGTCCCGCTAAAGGTCAATGGGTCAGGTGGAGCTGGAGCCCCAAAACGCGGCTTTTTTGGGAGATTTGAGCAGCCGGATGGAGGTTTTACTGGAACTGCCCCCAAACTGCTGGGTTTTGGTGGAAAACGGCCAGATTTGGGTTGGTTTGGGGTGGGACGGGCGGTCCTGACCCGGCCACGGCTCCGGGAGGGGTTTTGGGGTGAAATACCCATTTTTTAGGCAGAGACAAATACTTGAAAACCTCTAAAGGGGGCGGGGGTTCGGATGCAACCCATAGTAGCTTTTACTACTGGGTGTAACTCTCCTACCGCTGCTTCTGGGCGTGTTTCTATGAGGGTTTGGGGGGTCAAACAGAGACTTTTTAATGGAAATACATGGAAACACCCCAAGAGCAGCTAAACTGCAGAGTGACGGGGCTGTAGTACAACCCGTAGTAGCGTTTACTACCACATGTAACTCTCCTACCGCTGCTTCTGGGTGCGTCTCCACGAGGGTTTGTGGGCTCAACCACCAATTTTTGAAGCCAATACAGGGAAATCCCCCCAGAGCAGTAAAACCGCGATGCTGGGGGGGGGGATCGGGTCCGACCCGTAGTAGCGTTTACTACCCGTAGTAAGTGTCCTACCGCTGCTTCTGCGCGAAGGGCTGCTGGCGCATGGCCAGGTGCTGCTGGTCCTCCATGAGCCGCAGCAGCGGGGAGCTGCCCTTGATCCGCAGCCCATAGTAGTGGTACTTGGAGTTACCCCTGTGAACGGGGGGGGCACGGGGTTAATGGGGGGGCCCGGGGGGGGGTCAGGTGGTTTTGGGGGATCCTGGGGGGTTCTGGAGGGTGTTTGGGGGGTTCTGGGGGGGTCCCAGGAGCTGCCCTTGATCTGCAGCCTGTAGTAGTGGTACTTGGAGTTACCCTGGTGAACGGGGGGGGCACGGCGTTAATGGGGGGTCCCAGGGGGCTTTGGGGGGCTCTGGGGGGGTCCCATCATTTCGGGGGGGCCCGGCCCGTGTCGCCAGATGCCGGGTGCACAGCGCCACGAACACAGAGCAAATTAATTTCCCAAACAAGGGGGCGTTGATGGGGGTTCTGGGGGGGTCTGTGGGGTTTTGTGGGGGTTGGGGGGTTTTGGGGTGCCCTGCAGGGGTTTAGGAGGGGTCTCATAATTTTGGGGGGGGGGGAATCCACCCTGTGTCCCCAGACACCGGCTGTGCAACCCCATAAAAACAGAGCAGATGAATTTACCAAAAGCCACCGCATTGACGGCGAGATGCCGAGTTCGGGGGGTTTGTGGGGTTTTGGGGAGCCCTGGGCGGGGGGGGGGGGCGGTCTGTACCTCGTCCCCAGGCGCCGGGTGCGCAGCCCCACGAACACGGAGCGGATCAGTTTCCCGAAAGACGCGGCGTTGACGGGCTCGAGTTTCTGCGCCTGGCAGTGCAGCAGGTAGTGGCAGTACAGGGTGCTGCGCGGGAGGCTCACGCCCTCGGCCGCCTCGTAGTTCTCCAGCAGCCATTGAACCTGCGGGGGGGGGGGACACACACGGGGGGGTCGGACACGCCCTTTGCCACGCCCTGGCCACGCCCAGATACACCCGACCCCGCCCAAACGCCCCCTGGGGCATCGCCCCCATGCGCCCCAAAAACTCGGGGGTTTCCCTTTAAATATTACCGTGGGCGGGGCACAGGGTGTTGGCCACGCCCCCCCGCCACGCCCAACCACGCCTGACCCCGCCCAAACGCCCCCTGCGGCATCATCCCCATTCCAGGCCCATGTTCCCCAAAACCTCGGGTGTGTCCCTTTAAATCGCAGTGTGGGCGGGGCACAGGGCGTTGGCCCCGCCCCCGGCCCCGCCCCCGCCCAGCCCCGCCCGCACGCCCCCTGTCGCCTCGTTCCACTTCCAGGCCTCGTTTTACCCCCCAATTCTCATGGTTTCCCCTCAAAATTTTGGGCTGGGCGGGGAACGGGGTGTCGGCCACGCCCCCACCCCCCCCCTTTTACCCAAACCCCCCTGTTTTCACCCCAAAACCCCTTTGAGTGCCCCCTACCCCCCCAACCCTCCCCCAAACCTCCCAGTTTTGCCCCAATTCACCCCCTGGGGGACACAAACAGGGACAGTGCCCCCCCCTCGCCTTTTGTCCTAAACCCCCTGTTTTCTCCCCAAAACCCCTCTGAGTGCCCTCCCACCCCCTAAACACTCCCCCTCCCCAAAACCTCCCAGTTTCTCCCCAGTTTAACCCCCTACGGGGGTACAAACAGGGACAGTCCCCCCCCGCACCCCCCCCTTTTGCCCAAATCCGCCCGTTTTCGCCCCGTTTCTCACCGTGACGGGGGAGGCGCGGGTGGTGTGCGAGTAGGACTGGGCGCCCCCCCCCAGCACGTACCCCCCCTGGATGACGTAGGTGCCGCCGGGGGGGGGCGGGGGGGCGGCGGCGGCCGGGGGGGGCGCGGCGGGGGCGGCGGGGGGAGGGGGGGGAGCGCTCCCCAAAATGGGGCCCCCCCCCCCCGCCGCCGCCCCCCCGCCCCCCCCTGGGACGTAGACGGGGGGGGGGGCCTGCGAAGTTGGCGGGGGGGGGCTGGGCTGCACCGGGCCCCCCCCGGCGGCCGCCGCCGCCGCCCCCCCCTCATAATAAGCGGCGCCGGCGTTTGGGGTGTAAAGCGGCGTTTCGGTGAACGGGAACGAGCCCGAGCGGCTGGCGGGGGGCAGGGGGAAGGATTAATAAAAGGGGTGGGGGGAGCCAAGGGGGGGGCTCCCCCCCCACCTAAATATCGGGGGGTGGGTGCGGGGGGGGCACTCACATGGCGGCGGGGGGGTAGGAACCGTCGCCCCCCTCCACGTAGGGCGCGGGGTAAACGTGCGGCAGCGGCGTCACCTGGGGGGGGACACAACGCGGAGGTGTCACCGGGGGGGGGCGCGACCCCCCGCGCCCCCCCTGTCCCCCCCGAGCCCCCCCGCTCACCTCCTGGGGTTTGGGGGCGGCGGCGCCGGTCGGTGCTGGGGAGCACTGGGGGGGGGGGAAGATGGGGGGGTCGGGGGTCCCCAAAACCGGGGGGGGGACACACGGGACCCCCCCACCCCCCTCGGGTGGGAAACATCCCCCCCGGACCCGCGGTTTGCCCCATTTTGCCCAGTTTTGCCCCATTTCCCCCCCCCATGACCCCATTTTGCCCCATTCCCCCCATACCCCGTTTTGCCCAATTTGGCCCCGTTCTGCCCCACTTCCCACCCCCACACCCCCCGTTTGCCCAGTTTTGCCCTCTTTTACCCCATTCCCCACCCCAAACCCCAGTTCTGCCCCATTTTACTCCATTTCCCCCAGTTTTACCCCATTTTACTTGGGTTTACCCTATTTTGCCCCTTTTTACCCCATTTCCCTCCCCTCAACCCCAGTTTTGCCCCGTTTCGCCTCATTTCTCCCCCGTGTCCCCATTATCTCAATTTCTCCCCGTTTTGCCCGATTCCTCCCCGGTTTGCCCCGTTTTGCCTGATTCCGCGCGGTTTCGCCCCGTTCCCCACCTGGGTGCCCGGGACCCCCGGGCTGGGCCCGGCCGGGGGGGCCGCGGGGGGGGCGGGGCTGCCCTCGGCCACGCCCTCGCTGGCCCGCAGGGCGCCCTCGGCTTTGGGGAGAAAACCGGCAAAAACGGGTCAGCACAACGACCCCCCCCCCCCGCCCCAGCCGGGCGGGGAGGATGGTGGGTTTGGGGTGAAAAGCGGCGATTTTGGGGCGCTCACCCGAGACGGTGACGACGATGAATTGTTGCGGGGGGGGCGCGGGGGGAGCGGGGGGCGGCGGGGGCGGGGCCGGGGGGGCGGGGCCTCCCGGGAGCTCCGCCCCGAAGGGGGTGGGGGCGGGAGGGGGCGGGGCCTGCGGCTGCTGCGGTGACGTCAGCTCGGTGACGTAGGTCTGCGTTGCCATGGCGACGGGCGGGGGGCCTGGGAGGGGGAGAAGTGGGAGAGAAAAAGACAAATCAGTGCGTGGGGGGGTGTCACCGAGCGACGTCACACGGTGACATCACGCCGGGGGCTGACGTCACGAGGCCCCGCCTCCCCCCTCGTGCCGTTGCCAGGCGACACCAGCCACCCCGGGAGTGACATCATCACCCTGTGATGTCACCGACCCCCGCCGCGTGACATCACTGCCGCGTGACATCACCGTGGCGTGACATCACCGCCCCGTGACATCACCGCCCCGTGACATCACCGCCACATGACATCACCACCGCGTGACGTCACCGCCGCGTGACATCACCAACGCGTGACGTCACCACCGCGTGACATCACCGCCGCGCTCGCGCGCCCGGGGGCGGGGGGCGGGGTCTCTGCCCCGCCGCGCGCCGCCATTGGCTCCCCCCGCCGCCCCGCCTTCCCCCATTGGCCCGCCCGCCCACCAATCGCCGGGGCGCGCGGCAGGCCCCGCCCCCTCCGGCCCCGGGCCCGGCTCCATCCCGGGGCCGCCGCCGCCGCCGCCGCCCGGCCCGGCCGTCCCCGTTCGCGCCCCCCCCGCCCGCCGCCCCCTCCCGCCGCCGCCCCTCCCGCCGCCGCCATCTTGCGCGGCGCCGCTCGGACCCACCTGCCCGGGGCCGCCGCCGGGGCCCCGCGGGGCCTCGTCCCGGCCCGGGCGGGCGGCGGCGGCGGCGGGGGGGCGGCGGGGGCGGCGGGCGAGGGCGGCGGGGCCGGGCCGGGGCCGGTGCGCGGTCGCCACGGCGACCGTGGCTATGGCGCCCTCCGTGTTCCCTCACCGGGGCAACTGTTGCTACCCGCCTCGGCTGCGGGCGGGGCCGCCCGCGCGGCGCCCCGCCCCCCAGCGCCCATTGGCCCTCGCCTGCCGACGCCGCGCGCTGGTTGGCCGAGCCGCGCGTCGCTCTGCGCGGCTCCCGCCCCGCCGACGCCCGATTGGCTGCGCCGCGCGTCCGTCCGCGCTTCCTGAGGGGGGCGGGCAGGGCGGGGCCGCGCGGGGAGCTGGCGGCTTCCCATTGGCCGCTACCGCTGCCAATCGGCGGGAAGGCGGGGCGCTCGGGCCGCGCATGCGCCAGCGCGGCCGCGGGGGCCGCCGGGAGATGTAGTTCTACCGCCGACGTCACTGCCGCGTGACGTCAGCTCCGGGCCGGTTTTCTGAGGCCCGACGGAGCCCGAAGGGCCCCGACACAACGCGACAGGGCCCGACAGAGCCCGACACAACGCGACAGGGCCCGACACAACGCGACAGGGCCCGAAAGACCCCGACAAAACCCGACCGAGCCCGAAAGACCCCGACACAACGCGACAGGGCCCGACACAACGCGACAGGGCCCGACAGGGCCCGACACAACGCGACAGGGCCCGACACAACGCGACAGGGCCCGACAGAGCCCGACAAAACCCGACCGAGCCCGAAAAAGCCTGACAGACCCCGACGGGGCCCGACAGAACCCGAAAGACCCCGACGAAACACGACAGGGCCCGAAGGACCCCGACAGGGCCCGAAAAAGCTCGACAGAGCCCGACAGGGCGGGAGGACCCCGACGAAATGCGACAGGGCCCGACAAAACCCGACCGAGCCCGAAAGACCCCGACAAAACACGACAGGGCCCGAAACACCCCGACAAAACGCGACAGGGCCCGAAAGACCCCGACAAAACACGACAGGGCCCGAAACACCCCGACAAAACGCGACAGGGCCCGACAGAGCCCGACAAAACACGACAGGGCCCGAAACACCCCGACAAAACGCGACAGGGCCCGACAGAGCCCGACAAAACCCGACCGAGCCCGAAAAAGCCCGACAGACCCCAACGGGGCCCGACAGAACCCGGAAGACCCCAACGAAACACGACAGGGCCCGAAGGACCCCGACAGGGCCCGAAAAAGCTCGACAGAGCCCGACAGGGCGGGAGGACCCCGACAAAATGCGACAGGGCCCGACAGAGCCCGACAAAACACGACAGGGCCCGACAAAACCCGACCGAGCCCGAAAGACCCCGACAAAACACGACTGAGCCCGAAAGACCCCGACAAAACCCGACAGGGCCCGAAAGACCCCGACGAAACACGACAGAACCCGAAAGACCCCGACAGGGCCCGAAGGACACCGACAAAACCCGACAGGGAACAACAGAGCTTTGTCGGGGC
Organism: Caloenas nicobarica; assembly: GCF_036013445.1. Taxonomy (NCBI): domain Eukaryota; kingdom Metazoa; phylum Chordata; class Aves; order Columbiformes; family Columbidae; genus Caloenas; species Caloenas nicobarica. Next base: position 169,879 of record NC_088280.1, read on the forward strand.
CCGTCGGGGCTGTGCCAGATCGTACTGGGTTGTACTGGCCTGTACAGGACTGTATTGGATTGTGTTGGGCTGTAATAGATTGTACTGGGCTGTACTGGGCTGTAATAGCTTGTACTGGGCTGTAAAGGACTGTATTGGATTGTACTGGGCTGTAATAAATTGTACTGGGCTGTACTGGGCTGTAATAGCTTGTACTGGGCTGTAATAAATTGTACTGGGCTGTACTGGGCTGTAATAGCTTGTACTGGGCTGTAATAAATTGTACTGGGCTGTACTGGGCTATAATAGCTTGTGCTGGGCTGTAAAGGACTGTATTGGATTGTACTGGGCTGTACTAGCTTGTACTGGGCTGTACTGGGCTGTAATAGATTGTACTGGGCTGTACTGGGCTGTAATAGCTTGTACTGGGCTGTAATAAATTGTACTGGGCTGTACTGGGCTGTACTAGCTTGTACTGGGCTGTACTGGGCTGTAATAGCTTGTACTGGGCTGTAATAAATTGTACTGGGCTGTACTGGGCTGTAATAAATTGTACTGGGCTGTACTGGGCTATAATAGCTTGTACTGGGCTGTAAAGGACTGTATTGGGCTGTACTGGGCTGTACTAGCTTGTACTGGGCTGTACTGGGCTGTAATAGCTTGTACTGGGCTGTAATAAATTGTACTGGGCTGTAATAGATTGTACTGGGCTGTACTGGGCTGCAGCGCGGCGCTGTGCAGTGACATCTGCGGCCCAGCGGGGGACAGGTGGGACACCGGCCAAGGTTGGGGGATGCATACGGTGCACGGGGAGGGACATCAGCGTGCACACACAATGCACGGCTGCACGCACACAATGTGCCTGCAATGCATGGCTGCACGCACACGATGCACACGCAATGCACAGCTGCGTGCACACGCAATGCACGGCTGCACGCACACAATGTGCCTGCAAAGCACGGCTGCACGCACACGATGCACACGCAATGCACAGCTGCGTGCACACGCAATGCACGGCTGCACGCACACAATGTGCCTGCAAAGCACGGCTGCACGCACACGATGCACACGCAATGCACAGCTGCGTGCACACACAATGCACACGCAGTTCACAGCTGCGCGCACACAATGTGAGTGTAATGCACACACGATGCACACAAGATGCATGCACAAATGCAACATGCAATGCTCATGCAATGCACACACAACGCACACGCAATGCACACAAGATGCATGCACAAGTGCACATGCAATGCTCATGCAATGCACACAAGATGCACGCACAAATGCACACACAATGCACATGCAATGCACACAAGATACACACAAGATGCACGCACAAATGCACACACAATGCACATGCAATGCACACAAGATGCACGCACAAATGCACATGCAATGCTCATGCAATGCACACACAACGCACACAAGATGCACGCACAAATGCACACACAATGCACATGCAATGCACACAAGATGCATGCAAAAATGCACCTGCAATGCACACACGATGCACACAAGATGCGTGCACAAATGCACGTGCAATGCGCACGCAATTCACACGCGATGCACACACAATGCACGTGATGCATGCAAAATGCACACGCAATGCACGGTTGCGCGCACGCGGTGCACACGCAACGCACGTGTGGCACACACCTGCCCCCCACTCGTGTCTCCCAGTCCCCCCCCAGCCCTGTGACCGTCCCCGTTCCCCGGTGAGCGCTGGGACCCCCCCGCGGGTGGGGGCGGTGACACGGGGGGGTCGCAGCCACTCCGGGTCTGCCGCTGCTCCCACGCGCGATCGGGGCCGCCCCCTCCGGGACCGAGAGTGCGGGGGGGGCCCGATCCGGGTTGGGGGAGGGGGGGGGAGGCCGAAGGCTCCGGGGGGGGCGCAGGCGGGGGGAGGAGCAGCCCCGCGGTACCGGCGCCGTGCGCGGCAGCGGAGGAGCCGCCTTCATCCCGTCCTCCTCTTCCTCCCGTCCTCCTCTTCCTCCCGTCCTCCTCTTCATCCCCGTCCTCCTCTTCCTCCCGTCCTCCTCTTCATCCCCGTCCTCCTCTTCATCCCCGTCCTCCTCTTCCTCCCGTCCTCCTCTTCATCCCATCCTCCTCTTCCTCCCCATCCTCCTCTTCCTCCCCATCCTCCTCTTCCTCCCGTCCTCCTCTTCATCCCATCCTCCTCTTCCTCCCCATCCTCCTCTTCCTCCCGTCCTCCTCTTCATCCCATCCTCCTCTTCCTCCCCATCCTCCTCTTCCTCCCGTCCTCCTCTTCCTCCCGTCCTCCTCTTCATCCCATCTTCCTCTTCATCCTCCGCCTCCTCTTCCTCCCCATCCTCCTCATCTCCGTCTTCTTCCTCTTCATCTCCATCTTCATCCCCATCCTCCTCTTCCTCCCCCTCCTCCTCCTCCTCGCGCTGTGCCCCCGATGGGCCCCCCCCTCCCGCCCGCCCGGCTGCTGCCCCCGCTCATCCTGGCACTCGCAGGTAGGGGGGGGGCTCGGGGGTGTCGGGGGACCCCCCCCCAATACCAGAGACCCTTAATGCTGGGGGGGGCATGGGGGAACCCCAGGACCCCGGACGCCTGGGTTCCTTTTTTCTGGGGGGAGTGGGATGACCCCGGGGACCCTTAATGCTGGGGGCACGGGGGGGGTGGGTCCCAGACCCCAGACACCTGGGTCCCTTATTTCTTGGGGGGGGAAACCTTAATGCTGGGTGGGTATGGGAGGGACCCCCGGACACCTGGGTCCCTTATTTCTGGGGGGGGGAAACCTTAATGCTGGGTGGGTATGGGAGGGACCCCCGGACACCTGGGTCCCTTATTTCAGGGCGGGGGGCGGGGGGAGAAACCTTATTTCTGGGGGAGGGGGGTGTATGGGTGGGCCCCGGACGCCTGGGTCCCTTATTTCAAGGGGTGGGGGGGTATGGGGGAACCCCCAGAGCCCGGCCGCCCGGGTCCCCCCGGGACGGGGGGCTCCCCGTTCTGCGGCGGGGGGGCTGCCCGCGGTGGGGGCTCTCGCAGGGGCCGCCCGCGGCGCGTTCTCGGTGGGGTCGTGGCCGCGCGTGGCCGTCGTGCCCTTCGGGGGCTCGGTCGCCATCAACTGCAGCCGCAGCGCCTGCCCGGGGGGCAACGCCACGCTGGGGCTGGACCCGCCGGCCGCGGGCACCGTGGCGAGCGCCGGGGCCGCCGGGCGCCGCTGGCAAAGCTTCCAGCTCCTCAACGTCTCGCGGTGGAACCCCGGCCCCGCCACGTGCCGCGGGCGCTGCGGCGACGCCGAGGCCAACGCCAGCACCGGCATCCTCGTCTACCGTGAGTCCCGGGGCGGGTTTTGGGGGGCTCGGCGGCGCGGGGCGGGGCGGGGTGGCCGCGGGTGACGGTTCGGTGGGTGCCGCAGGGTTGCCGGAGCGGGTGGTGCTGGAGCCGGTGGCGCCGGTGGCGGTTGGCGACAGCCGCAACCTGACGTGCCGGGTGCTGGAGGTGGCCCCGCTGGGGAACCTGACGGTGACGCTGCGCCGCGGGGCCGAGACGCTGCGCACGGAGGGCTTCGGCGGCGCCGAGGGCAGCGCCAGCGTGGCCGTGAGCCACGTGCTGACCGCCGGCCCCGGCGACCACGGCCAGGACGTCACCTGCCACGCCGAGCTGTCCCTGCGCCCGCACGGGCCCCTGTTCGCCCGCGCCGCCGCCCCCGTCACGCTCTCCGTGTTCGGTGAGGCCCGGCCCCGTCCCACTTCCATCCCGGTTCCACCCCACTCTCATCCCATCCCCATCCCCATCTCCATCCCATTCGCACCCCATTCCCATCATCATTCCCAATCATTCCCATCTCCATCCCATTCCCATCCCATTCCCATCCCATACCCATTCCCATCCCATTCCCATCCCCATTCCCATCTCCATCCCATTCCCACCCTATTCCCATCATCATTCCCATTCCCATCCCCATTCCCATCCCCATTCCCAATCATTCCCATCTCCATCCCATTCCCATCCCATACCCATTCTCTTCCCCATTCCCATCCCCATTCCCATCCCCATTCTCACCCCATTCACATCCCATTCCCATCCCATTCCCATCCCCATTCCCATCCCATTCCCATCCCCATTCCCATCCCCGTTCCCATCCCCATTCCCATCCCCATTCCCAATCATTCCCATCTCCATCCCATTCCCATCCCATACCCATTCTCTTCCCCATTCCCATCCCCATTCCCATCCCCATTCTCACCCCATTCACATCCCATTCCCATCCCATTCCCATCCCCATTCCCGTCCCCATTCCCATCCCCGTTCCCATACCCATTCCCATCCCCATTCCCATCCCATTCCCATCCCTGTTCCCATCCCATTCCCATCCCATTCCCATCCCCATTCCCATCTCCATCCTGTTCCCACCCTATTCCCATCCCAGTCCCCCTTCCCTTCCCCATTCCCATCCCATTCCCACCCCAATCCCGGTTCCATTCCTGTCCCCATCCCAGTCCTGTCCCCAGTCCCCATCTTCGTGCTGCCCCCATCCCAGTCCCCGACCCCCTCCCAATCCCATCCCCTTCCATCCCCCTCCCAATCCCATCCCCTTCCATCCCCATCCCATCCCAGTCCCCATTCCATCCCCATCCCATCCCCGCCCACATTCCTGTCACCATCTCCATTCCCACCCCCATCCCATCCCAGTCCCCATTCCATCCCAATCCCATTCCACCCCAGTTCCCATCCCAATCCCATCCATTCCCAGTTCCCATCCAGTCCCCATTCCATCCCATTCCCATCCCAATCCCATTCCCATCCCAGTCCCCATTCCCATCCCAGTCCCATCCCAATCCCATCCCATTCCCATCCCAGTTCCCATACCATCCCATTCCCATCCCAATCCCATTCCATCCCAGTCCCTATTCCATCCCAGTCCCCATTCCCATCCCATTCCCATCCCATTCCCATCCCAATCCCATTCCCATCCCAGTCCCTATTCCATCCCAGTCCCCATTCCATCCCATTCCCATCCCATTCCCATCCCAATCCCATTCCATCTCAGTCCCCATTCCCATCCCATTCCCATCCCAGTCCCCATTCCATCCCAGTCCCCATTCCCATCCCAGTCCCCATTCCCATCCAGTCCCCATTCCATCCCATTCCCATCCCAATCCCATTCCATCCCAGTCCCCATTCCCATCCCATTCCCATCCCAATCCCATTCCCATCCCAGTCCCCATTCCATCCCAGTTCCCATTCCCATCCCATTCCCATCCCATTCCATCCCGGTCCCCACCCCATCCCCTCCCACCTGCCGGCCCCCCCGGCCCCGCCGCGCCCCCATCCCCGGTGACCCCGAATCCCCACAGCGCTCCCCGAGCCCCCCCAGCTCCACGCTCCCCCCATCCTGGAAGCCGGTGCCAGCGCCAGCGCCAGCTGCCAACTCACCGGCGCCTTCCCCGCCGGCGACGTCCGCTTCGGCGTCACCCTGGCCGGCCAGAGCCTCGACGTCACCGTCACGGCCGCCGGGGATGTCCTGACCGCCGCCACCACCCTGTCACCCGCCGCGCCGGGCCGGCTGGACCTCGCCTGCACCGCGGCCGTGGCCACGGCGGCGCGGACGGCGCGGCGGCAGCTCCACGTCTACCGTAAGGCGCCGGGCGCGGCGGGGGGGGTGGTCACCGGAGCCCGTTGCCAAACCCCGCCGGTCCCACCGCGCCTTCCCGCAGGTTTCCCGGCTCCCGTGCTGGAGCTGAGCCCGGCGCCGGTGCCGGCGGGCGCCGAGGTGACCGCGCTGTGCCGCGCCGGCCCCGCCGAGCCCCCCGGTGTGCGGCTGCAGCTCCGCGATGCCGCCGGGGGGGTCCTGGCCGAGGGGCCGCAGCCGCGGCTGGAGCTGCGGTTGGTGGCGCGGCGGGAGGACGACGGGCAGCGGCTGGGGTGCCGGGCCACCCTGGCCCTCGGTGACGCCACGGTGACAAAGGACGCGGGCGCCCGGCTCGCCGTGCTCTGTGAGTGCCGCGCCGGGGGGGTCCCGGTGGTGCCGGGGCCGTTGCCGGCGCTTCATCCCTCGGTGTTTTCCAGACGTGCCCGAAATGTCCGCGAGCGACTGTCCCGGCAACCGCACGTGGCTGCGGGGGACGCGGGAAGCGCTTTCCTGCCGCGCCACCGGCAACCCCGCGCCCACCGTCACCTGCGGCCGCAACGGCAGCGCCGTCAGCACCGCGGAGCCGGAGCCCGTCACCCGCTCCCGCGCCGGCACCTACGTCTGCACCGCCGCCAACAGCCAGGGCACGCGGAGCCGCCTGGTCACCGTCCGCGTGGAGTGTGAGTGGCGCCGGCGTCCCCCGCCGCGGCCGTGCCGGCGGCGCCGGCGCTGACCGGGGTTTTTGCGTGTGTGTCCCCCCCAAGACGAGCCCACGCTGAGCGAGCGCGGCTGCCCGGCGCGGCGCACGTGGCTGGAGGGCGAGCGGCGGGAGCTGCTGTGCCGCGCCGACGGGGACCCCCCGCCCAGCACCCGCTGCGCCCGCGACGGCGACGCCGCCCGCGGTTGGGGCGGCCGCGCCGTCACCCGCGCCGACGCCGGGCGCTACGTGTGCCGCGCCACCAACAAGCACGGCGCGGCCGTCCGGAGCGTCACCGTCACCGTGGAGTGTGAGTGGGGAATGTGGTGGGGACGGGACGGGGATCTGGTGGTGCCGGTGGTGCCGGGCTTGGGATGGGGATGGGATGGGGATCTGGTGGTGCCAATGGTGCCGGGCTTGGGATGGGGATGGGACGGGGATGCTGCGGCCGGGCTGTGGATCCGGCGATGCCAGAGCTGCCGTTCCCCACGCCGGGGCTGCCGGCTGTGCTGGGGATGCTGTGGCTATGCTGGGGATTCCATGGTTGAACCGGGGATGCCATGACCATGGCTGGGATGCCGTAGCTTTGCTGGGGATGCCATGGCGATGCCAGGGATGCTGTAGCTGTGCCGGGGTTGCCATGGCTGGGATGCCACGGCCATGCCGGGGTTGCCGTGGTCATGCCGGGGTTGCTGTAGTTGTGCCGGGGTTGCCATGCCGGGGTTGCCGTGGTCATGGTGGGGATGCCATGGCTGGGATGCCACGGCCATGCCGGGGTTGCCGTGGTCATGGTGGGGTTGCCATGGCTGGGATACCACGGCCATGCCGGGGATGCCGTGGTCATGCCGGGGTTGCCATGGCTGGGATGCCATGGCCATGCCGGGGTTGCCGTGGTCATGCCGGGGTTGCCATGGCTGGGATGCCATGGCCATGCCGGGGTTGCCGTGGTCATGGTGGGGATGCCATGGCTGGGATGCCACGGCCATGCCGGGGTTGCCGTGGTCATGGTGGGGTTGCCATGGCTGGGATGCCACGGCCATGCCAGGGATGCCGGGGTTGCCGTGGCCGTGCCAGCCCGGCGGGTGACCCCCGGCACCCACGTGCCCCCCGGCCCCCCCAGACCAGCCCACGCTCGGCGAGCCCGGCTGCCCCGCGCGGCGCCTCTGGGTGGAGGGGGCGCCGGTGGATCTGAGCTGCCGCGCCAGCGGGAACCCCCCCCCCAGCGTGGCCTGCGCCAAACTGGGGGCCCCCCCGGGCCCCCCCCCGCCCGGCCCCAACGTCACCCGCGCCCACGCCGGCACCTACCAGTGCCGCGCCACCAACGCGCACGGCTCGGCGCTGCGCAACGTCACCGTCGCCGTGGAGTGTGAGCGCCGGGGAAACTGGGGAAAACTGGGGGGTTTGGGGGCTGGAGAACTGGGAGAACTGGGGGGTTTGGAAAACTTGGAAAAAACTGGGGATTTGGGCTGGAAAACTGGGAGAACTGGGGCTTTGGGGGCTGGAAAACTGGGGGGTTGGGGGCTGGAGAACTGGGAGAACTGGGAGAACTGGGAGAACTGGGGTTTGGGGCTGGAGAACCGGGGGGTTTGGGGCTGGAGAACTGGGGGGCTCGGGGGCTGGAGAACCAGGACAAGCGGGGTTTGGAAAACTGGGAGAACCGGGGGGTTTGGGGGCCAGAGAACCGGGAGAACCGGAGTTTGGGAGCCGGAGAACCGGGGGGTTTGGGGGCTGGAGAACTGGGAGAACTGGGGTTCGGGGGCTGGAGAACCAGGGTTTGGAAAACTGGGAGAACCGGGGGGTTTGGGAGCCGGAGAACTGGGAGAACTGGGGTTTGGGAGCCGGAGAACCGGGGGGTTTGGGGGCCGGAGTACCGGGAGAACCGGGGGGTTTGGGAGCCGGAGAACTGGGAGAACTGGGGTTTGGGGGCCGGAGAACCGGGGGGTTTGGGGGCCGGAGTACCGGGAGAACCGGGGGGTTTGGGAGCCGGAGAACTGGGAGAACTGGGGTTTGGGGGCTGGAGAACCGGGGGGTTCGGGGGCTGGAGAACGAGGGTTTGGAAAACTGGGAGAACCGGGGGGCTTGGGAGCCGGAGAACTGGGGGGTTTGGCGGCTGGAGAACTGGGAGAACTGGGGGCTGGAAAACCGGGGGGTTTGGGGGCCGGAGAACTGGGAGAACCGGGGTTTGGGAGCTGGAGAACCGGGAGAACTGGGAGAACTGGGGTTTGCGGCTGGAGAACCGGGGGGTTTGGGGACCAGAGAACCAGGAGAACCGGGGTTTGGGAGCTGGAGAACTGGGGGGTTTGGGGGCCGGAGAACCGGGGGGTTTGGGGGCCGGAGAACCAGGAGAACTGGGGTTCGGGGGCTGGAGAACCGGGAGGTTTGGGGGCTGGAAAACAGGGGGGCTTGGGGGCCAGAGAACCGGGGGGTTTGGGGGCCGGAGAACTGGGAGAACTGAGGTTCGGGGGCTGGAGAACCAGGGTTTGGAAAACTGGGAGAACCGGGGGGTTTGGGGACCAGAGAACCAGGAGAACCGGGGTTTGGGAGCCGGAGAACCGGGGGGTTTGGGGGCCGGAGAACCGGGAGAACCGGGGTTTGGGAGCCGGAGAACTGGGAGAACTGGGGTTTGGGGCTGGAGAACCGGGGGGTTTGGGGACCAGAGAACCAGGAGAACTGGGGTTTGGGAGCTGGAGAACCGGGGGGTTTGGGGGCCGGAGAACTGGGGGGTTTGGGGGCCGGAGAACCGGGGGGTTTGGGGGCCGGAGAACCAGGAGAACCGGGGTTTGGTGGCTGGAGAAGCGGGAGGTTTGGGGGCTGGAGAACCGGGGGGTTTGGGGGCCGGAGAACGGGGAGAACTGGGGTTCAGGGGCTGGAGAACCAGGGTTTGGAAAACTGGGAGAACCGGGGGGTTTGGGGGCCGGAGAACCGGGAGAACCGGGGTTTGGGAGCCGGAGAACCGGGGGGTTTGGGGGCCAGAGAACCGGGAGAACTGGGAGAACCGGGGTTTGGGAGCTGGAGAACTGGGAGAACTGGGAGAACTGGGGTTTGCGGCTGGAGAACCGGGGGGTTTGGGGACCAGAGAACCAGGAGAACCGGGGTTTGGGAGCTGGAGAACCGGGAGGTTTGGGGGCTGGAAAACAGGGGGGCTTGGGGGCCGGAGAACCGGGGGGTTTGGGGGCCGGAGAACCAGGAGAACCGGGGTTTGGGAGCTGGAAAACCGGGAGGTTTGGGGGCTGGAAAACAGGGGGGCTTGGGGGCCGGAGAACCGGGGGGTTTGGGGGCCGGAGAACCGGGAGAACTGGGGTTCAGGGGCTGGAGAACCGGGGGGCTCGGGGGCCGGAGAACCGGGACAAGCGGCGTTGGGCCGTCCCGGCGCAGACAGCCCCGCGGCGCCCACCCTGCGCGTCCTGCCCTCGGCCAGCGTGTCCCGCGGCAGCAGCTTCAGCGTGGAGTGCCGCGCCGAGGGGCTGCCGCCCCCCACGCTGCGCTGGGCGCTGCCCCCGGCCCCCAACCTGCGCTTCGCCCCCGACAACCGCTCGGTGGCCGTGGCGGCCGCCGCCGCCGCCAACCGCGGCCGCTACACCTGCACGGCCACCAACCGGCACGGCCGGCGCGCCGGCAGCGTCGTGGTGCGCGTGGACGGTGAGTCCCGCCGGCTGCCGCGGGGGTGACGCTGCCTTAGGGGGTTTTCCCCAGATTTCCAGCTCCCCAACCGCCCCAGTTTTCCAGCCCCCAACTCCCCCAGTTTTCCCCCGTTTTTTCCCGGTTTTCCCACCCCCAAATCCTCCCAGTTTTCCCCAGTTTCCCAGCCCCCAAATCCTCCCAGTTTTCCCCAGTTTTTCCCCAGTTTTCCAGCCCCCAACTCCCCCAGTTTTCCCCAGTTTTCCCCAGTTTTCCCCAGTTTTCCCCAGTTTTCCCCAGTTTTTTCCCGGTTTTCCAGCCCCCAAATCCTCCCAGTTTTTCCCCAGTTTTCCAGCCCCAAATCCTCCCAGTTTTCCCCAGTTTTTTCCTGGTTTTCCAGCCCCCAACTCCCCCAGTTTTCCCCAGTTTTCCCCAGTTTTTTCCTGGTTTTCCAGCCCCCAAATCCTCCCAGTTTTCCCCAGTTTTCCCCAGTTTCCCAGCCCCCAAATCCTCCCAGTTTCCCAGCCCCCAACTCCCCCAGTTTTCCCCAGTTTTCCAGCCCCCAAATCCTCCCAGTTTTCCCCAGTTTTTCCCCACTTTTCCAGCCCCCAAACTCCCCAGTTTTCCAGCCCCAAAACCCCCCATTTTTTTCCCAGTTTTCCAGCCCCCAACTCCCCCACTTTTCCAGCCCCAACTCCCCCAATTTTCCCAGTTTTCCAGCCCCAAACTCCCCAGTTTTCCTGCCCCTAAACCCCCCAATTTTCCCAGTTTTCCAGCCCCAAACTCCCCAGTTTTCCTGCCCCTAAACCCCCCAATTTTCCCACTTTTCCAGCCCCCAAACTCCCCAGTTTTCCAGCCCCCAACTCCCCCAGTTCTCCCACTTTTCCAGCCCCAAACCCCCCACTTCTCCCAGTTTTCCAGCCCCAAACTCCCCCATTTTCCAGCCCCAACTCCCCCAATTTTCCCAGTTTTCCAGCCCCAAACCCCCCAGTTCTCCCACTTTTCCAGCCCCCAAACTCCCCCATTTTCCAGCCCCAACTCCCCCAATTTTCCCAGTTTTCCAGCCCCAAACCCCCCAGTTCTCCCACTTTTCCAGCCCCCAAACTCCCCCATTTTCCAGCCCCAACTCCCCCAATTTTCCCACTTTCCAGCCCCCAAACCCCCCAGTTCTCCCACTTTTCCAGCCCCCAAACTCCCCAGTTTTCCTGCCCCTAAACCCCCCAATTTTCCCACTTTCCAGCCCCCAAACTCCCCCAGTTCTCCCACTTTTCCAGTCCCAAACTCCCCCATTTTCCAGCCCCCAAACTCCCCAGTTTTCCAGCCCCAAAACCCCCCATTTTTTCCCACTTTCCAGCCCCCAAACCCCCCAGTTCTCCCACTTTTCCAGCCCCCAAACCCCCCAGTTCTCCCACTTTTCCAGCCCCCAAACTCCCCCATTTTCCAGCCCCAACTCCCCCAATTTTCCCACTTTCCAGCCCCCAAACCCCCCAGTTCTCCCACTTTTCCAGCCCCCAAACTCCCCCAGTTCTCCCACTTTTCCAGTCCCAAACTCCCCCATTTTCCAGCCCCAACTCCCCCAATTTTCCCACTTTTCCAGCCCCAAACTCCCCAGTTTTCCAGCCCCAAAACCCCCCATTTTTTCCCACTTTCCAGCCCCCAAACCCCCCAGTTCTCCCACTTTTCCAGCCCCCAAACTCCCCCAGTTCTCCCACTTTTCCAGCCCCAAACTCCCCAGTTTTCCAGCCCCAACTCCCCCAATTTTCCCACTTTTCCAGCCCCCAAACCCCCCAGTTCTCCCACTTTTCCAGCCCCAATCCCCCCAGTTCTCCGGTGCCACCGCTGTGCCCCCGCCCCACAGAGAGCCGGCTGGTGCTGGCGGCGGCGCTGGGCTCGGTGGGCGCCGCCACCGCGGTGGGTTTGGCGGCCGCCGGCGGTTACTACCTGAAGACCACGGCGTGCAAAAAGGGCGAGTACAACGTGCGCGAGGCCGAAGGCTCCGGCGACGCCGCCCGGCTGCACCGCGGCCACCGCGACGACGTCTTCGGCATCCAGCTCACCCAGCCCTGACCGCGGCGCCACCGTCCCCAACTTATCCGGGGGGGTGGGGGGGGGTCCCGTAAACCCCCACCCCAGTTTGGGGCGAATCGGAGGCTTTTTTGGGTGTTTTTTGGTGTTTTTTAAGCACTTCGGCGCCGTGCCAAGAACTCGTTGGGGATGCTCGGGGTGGGGGTGGAAGTTTTGGGGGGTCCTTTTCGTCCCCCCCCGCCCCAGGGTGCTGTGGTTTTGGGGGGATTCGAGGAGTTTTTGGGGTGTTTTTTAAGCATTTTGAGCCAGAACTGTTGGGGGAGTCGCAGCCACCGGCTTTTCCCACCTATAAATAAATAATTCTGTTTTCATGGGGGGAGGACGATGGTGACTCCGGCTGTGGGGGGGCAGCCGCACTCTGAGCCCCCCACGCCAGCCCCAGGGAGGGAACCCAGGCGTCCGGGGCCCCTTGGGGTGCACAGAGATAGGGGACCCAGGCATCCGGGGTCCCCTGGGGTGCACAGAGGTAGGGGACCCAGGCGTCCGGGGTCCCCGGGGGTGCACAGAGATAAGGGACCCAGGCGTCCGGGGTCCCCTGGGGTGCACAGAGGTAGGGGACCCAGGCGTCCGGGGTCCCCTGGGGTGCACAGAGGTAGGGGACCCAGGCGTCCGGGGTCCCTGGGGGTGCACAGAGATAGGGGACCCAGGCGTCCGGGGTCCCCGGGGGTGCACAGAGGTAGGGGACCCAGGCATCCGGGGTCCCCGGGGGTGCACAGAGATAAGGGACCCAGGCGTCCGAGGTCCCCGGGGGTGCACAGAGATAAGGGACCCAGGCATCCGGGGTCCCCGGGGGTGCACAGAGGTAGGGGACCCAGGCGTCCGGGGTCCCCGGGGGTGCAGAGTTAAGGGACCCAGGCGTCCGGGGTCCCCGGGGGTGCACAGAGGTAGGGGACCCAGGCGTCCGGGGTCCCCGGGGGTGCACAGAGATAAGGGACCCAGGCGTCCGGGATCCCCGAGGGTGCACAGAGATAGGGGACCCAGGCGTCCGGGGTCCCCGGGGGTGCACAGAGATAGGGGACCCAGGCGTCCGGGGTCCCCGGGGGTGCACAGAGATAAGGGACCCAGGCATCCGGGGTCCCCTGGGGTGCACAGAGGTAGGGGACCCAGGCGTCCGGGGTCCCCGGGGGTGCACAGAGGTAGGGGACCCAGGCGTCCGGGTCCCCCGAGCCCCCCCCAAAGCGCCCATTTTCCCACCCGTCCTGTCCCGTCTGTCCCCAAACCGCGTCCCACGCCCCCAGCCCGCACCCAGGACCCCACACCTCCCTGCCGAGGCCGCCAGTGGTGACACCAAGACCTGGCCAAGACCCCCCCGGTGTCACACCCGCCCCCCCGAGCAGGAGACGCTGGGACACCAGCTGCCATCGTCACCAGGACATTTAATTGCTCCCAAGGGACCAGCCGGGACCCCGACACCCCCCGGTTGTTGCCGTCACCCCCTCCCGCCCCCGGCCGGGTGACACCAGTCCCAGCACTGGGGACACTGGGGACACTGGGGCCGGGGGGTCCCGCTCTTCCCGGGGACGTTCCAGCAGCGCCAGCACCGCACCCGGTACTTCTTGTACCTGCGGGAAACCGGGGGGTGAAACCAGTTCTGGGGGGGGGGGGTCCTGGGGGTTTGGGGTGTCCCCAGGGTTGGGGGTGTCCCCAGGGTTGGGGGTGTCCCCAGGGTTTGGGGGTGTCCCCAGGGTTTGGGGGGTGTCCCCAGGGTTTGGGGGGTCCCGTCCCCTACCTGATGCCGCAGGCGTTGCACAGGGGGGTCCCGTTCTCGGCCGCCCGCCACAGGGGGGTCCGGCGCGTCTTGCAGGAGGCGCAGCGCTTGCTGCCTGGGGGGGGACGCGCGGCTGCAGCCCCACACACAGCGGGGGGGCCCGGCCTGGGGGGGGCCCGGGCTGTGTTGGGGGGGTCCCTGTCCCGCCCTGGGGGTCCCTGTTCTGTCCTGGGGGGTCCCTGCTCCTCCCTGGGGGTCCCTGTGTTGTGGGGGTCCCTATTCTGTCCTGGGGGTCCCTGTCCTGGGTGGGGGGGCTCCTGTCCCTCCCTGGGGGTCCCTGTGTTGGGGGGGGGGCTCCTGTCCCTCCCTGGGGGTCCCCGTTCTGTCCTGGGGGGGGTCCCTGCTCCTCCCTGGGGGTCCCTGTGTTGGGGGGTCCCTGTTCTGTCCTGGGGGTCCCTGTGTTGGGGGGTCCCTGTTCTGTCCTGGGGGTCCCCGTTCTGTCCTGGGGGGGTCCCTGCTCATCCCTGGGGGTCCCTGTGTTGGGGGGTCCCTGTTCTGTCCTGGGGGGGTCCCTGCTCATCCCTGGGGGTCCCTGTGTTGGGGGGTCCCTGTTCTGTCCTGGGGGTCCCTGTTCTGTCCTGGGGGGTCCCTGCTCCTCCCTGGGGGTCCCTGTGTTGGGGGGGGGGTTCCCGTCCCGCCCTGGGGGTCCCCGTTCTGTCCGGGAGGGGTCCATGTCTGGGGGTCCCCGTGTTGGGGACAGACCCCCCCGGCCCCCCCGGCCTTACCCTGGGCCAGGGGAGCGTCGTCCTCCGAGCTGCTGCCCACCCCGGGGGGGGGGCTGCACCCCCAGCTCCGGCCGGGCTCCCTGCGGGAAAAGGGGGGTCAGGGGCAAGGAGGGGACCCCCATGGAACGGGGACCCCCCCCTTTGAATGGGACCCCCCCCCCGGATGGGAACACCCCTGGAATGGGGGACCCCCCTCTGGGCTTCTGGGTCCCCCCCCAGGGGCCACAGCCGGGGGGGGCTTGCCTGGTGGGGAAGGTGCAGCCGGACAGACAGACAGAGCAGCCCGGGGTCCAGGGGTGCCCAGGGGTGCAGCCGGACAGACGGACAATATGGCCCCAGTTCCAGAGGTGCCTTCAGATGGGCAGAGCAGCCCAGGGGTGCAGCCGGACAGACGGACGCTCAGTCCCGAGGTCCAGGGGGGGGGCAGAAGAGCATCCAGACAGACGGACGGTGCATCCTATGCCCAAAAGTGCATCCGGACAGACGGACGGTGCATCCCACGGCCCAAAGGTGCAGCCGGACAGATGGACGGTGCATCCCACAGCTGCAGCCGGACAGACAGACAGTACATCCCCCAGCCCAAAGCTGCAGCCGGACAGACGGACAGTACATCCCCCAGCCCAAAGCTGCAGCCGGACAGACGGACAGTACATCCCCCAGCCCAAAGCTGCAGCCGGACAGACGGACAGTACATCCCCCAGCCCAAAGCTGCAGCCGGACAGACGGACAGTACATCCCCCAGCCCACAGCTGCAGCCGGACAGACGGACAGTACATCCCACAGCTGCAGCCGGACAGATGGACAGTGCATCCCCCAGCCCAAAGCTGCAGCCGGACAGATGGACAGTGCATCCCCCAGCCCAAAGCTGCAGCCGGACAGACGGACAGTGCATCCCCCAGCCCAAAGCTGCAGCCGGACAGACGGACAGTGCATCCCCCAGCCCAAAGCTGCAGCCGGACAGACGGACAGTGCATCCCCCAGCCCAAAGCTGCAGCCGGACAGACGGACAGTGCATCCCCCAGCCCAAAGCTGCAGCCGGACAGACGGACAGTGCATCCCCCAGCCCAAAGCTGCAGCCGGACAGACGGACAGTGCATCCCCCAGCCCAAAGCTGCAGCCGGACAGACGGACAGTGCATCCCCCAGCCCAAAGCTGCAGCCGGACAGACGGACAGTGCATCCCCCAGCCCAAAGCTGCAGCCGGACAGACGGACAGTGCATCCCCCAGCCCAAAGCTGCAGCCGGACAGACGGACAGTGCATCCCCCAGCCCAAAGCTGCAGCCGGACAGACAGACGGCCGGCGCGCGGTACCTGCGGCCGCGGGCGGTGATGAGGAGGCTGAAGCCTTCGGCGCTGCCGCCGGGGGGGCCCAGGCGCATGCGGACGGTCACCCCCCGGAAAAAGGGGTCCCGGGGTTCGGCCCCGCGCTGGGGGGTCGCCTGTTTGCGCCGCCGCCCGGTGCCGGAGCTGCTCCCGGTGCCGGTCCCGTTCATGGAGCTGCTCCCGGTGTCGTTCCCGTTCCCGGTGTCGTTCCCGGTGCCATACCCATTACCGGTCCCGTTAATGGAGCCGCTCCTGGTGCCGTTCCCATTCCCGTTCCCGGTGCCGTTCCCATTACCGGTCCCGTTCCCATTAATAGAGCCATTCCCGGTGCCGTTCCCGTTCCCGGTGCCGTTCCCGGTCCCGTTAATGGAGCCGCTCCCGTTCCCGGTGCCGTTCCCATTAATGGAGCCGTTCCCGGTGTCGTTCCCGTTCCCGGTGCCGTTCCCGTTCCCGGTGCCGTTCCCGTTAATGGAGCCGTTCCCGGTGTCGTTCCCATTACCGGTCCCGTTCCCGTTCCCATTAATGGAGCTGCTCCCGTTCCCGGTGCCGTTCCCGTTAATGGAGCCGTTCCCGTTCCTGGTCCCGTTCCCGGTGCCGTTAATGGAGCCGCTCCCGCTCCCGTCCCCGGTGCCGGTGCCCCCCGCCAGGTGCCGGCACTGGAGGCTGATGATGCTGAGGGTGTCGGGGCCGCCGGGGGGGGCCGGGGGGAGCCGGGGCTGCTCCGGGGGGGCAGCGGGAGGCGCCGGGGGCGGCTCGGGGGGGTCCAGCAGCTGCACCGTCTCCTGCAGGAACGCGAGACCCTCCCCGGGGGGGCCCGGGGGGCTCGGCGGGGCCGGGGGGGGCGCCGGGAGCCCCGTCCTGCGGGGGCTGTGAGGGAACGGGGCGGGAAAGGGGGAACCCCCCCGGATGAGCCGGGCCCGGCGGGACCGGCCCGGCCCCGCTCCTCCCAGTTCCCCCCGCGGGGACCGAACCCGGGCCCGGTTCCCCCGCTCGGGCCATCCCCGGCCCCGCTCCCCCCGTTCGGACCACCCTTGGTCCCGGTTCCCCCCGGCGGGACCAAACCCGGGCCCGTTTCTACCAGTTCCCCCCGATCAGACCATCCCCGCTCCCGGTTCCCCCCGGTTCGGACCATCCCCGCTCCCGGTTCTCCCCGTCCGGACCATCCCCGGCCCCGTTTCTCCCGGTTCCCCCCGCTGGGACGATCCCCGGTCCCGTTTCTCCCCGTTCTCCCCGGTGGGACCATCCCCGGCTCCGTTCCCCCCAGTGGGACGATCCCCGGTCCTGTTTCTCCCGGTTCCCCCGCTGGGACCATCCCTGGCCCCGTTCCCCCCGTTTCTCCCGGTTCGGTCCATCCCCGGCCCCGTTTCCCCCGTTTCTCCCGGTTCGGACCATCCCCGGCCCCGTTTCTCCCGGTTCCCCCCGGTGGGACGATCCCCGGTCCCGTTTCTCCCCGGTGGGACCATCCCCATCCCCAGCCCCGTTCCCCCCGTTTCTCCCGTTCCCCCCGTTCGGACCATCCCCGGCCCCGTTTCTCCCGTTCCCCCCGTTTCTCCCCGTCCGGACCATCCCCGGCCCCGTTTCTCCCGGTTCCCCCCGGTGGGACGATCCCCGGTCCCGTTTCTCCCCGTTCTCCCCGGTGGGACCATCCCCGGCTCCGTTCCCCCCGGTGGGACGATCTCCGGTCCCGTTTCTCCCGGTTCCCCCGCTGGGACCATCCCTGGCCCCGTTCCCCCCGTTTCTCCCGTTCCCCCCGTTCGGACCATCCCCGGCCCCGTTTCTCCCGGTTCCCCCCGGTGGGACGATCCCCGGTCCCGTTTCTCCCCGGTGGGACCATCCCCATCCCCATCCCCGTTTCTCCCCGTTCCCCCGGTTCCCACCTGCGGGGGCGGCCGGGGCCGGCGTGGCCCCCGCCGGGGCTGGGGGGCGGCAGGAGCGGGGGCCCGAGCTCGGGCTCCAGGCAGAGCAGCCGCCGGAGCAGCGAGAAGTCGGGGGGCTGCCCGTCCAGGAACAGCGGCTCCGCCATCCCCAGCGGCGCCCAGCGGCCTCCGGGGCCCTAAAGCCGCGGCAGCTGCGCGGGGCGGGACCGGCGGGCGGGACCCCCGGGCGGGGCTGGGACCCCCAGGGTGGGGCTGGGACCCCCGGGCGGGGCTGGGACCCCCAGGTGGGGCTGGGACCCCCGGGAGGGGCTGGGACCCCAGGGTGGGGCTGGGACCCCCGGGCGGGGCTGGGACCCCCAGGGAGGGGCTGGGACCCCCGGGAGGGGCTGAGACCCCCAGGGTGGGGCTGGGACCCCCGGGCGGGGCTGGGACCCCCAGGGAGGGGCTGGGACCCCCGGGTGGGGCTGGGACCCCCGGGTGGGGCTGAGACCCCCAGGCGGGGCTGAGACCCCCCGGGCGGGGCTGGGACCCCCAGGGTGGGGCTGGGACCCCCAGGTGGGGCTGGAACCCCAGGGAGGGGCTGGGACCCCCAGGGAGGGGCTGGGACCCCCGGGCGGGGCTGGGACCCCCAGGGAGGGGCTGGGACCCCCGGGTGGGGCTGGGACCCCCAGGTGGGGCTGGAACCCCAGGGAGGGGCTGGGACCCCCGGGAGGGGCTGAGACCCCCAGGGTGGGGCTGGGACCCCCGGGCGGGGCTGGGACCCCCAGGTGGGGCTGGAACCCCAGGGAGGGGCTGGGACCCCCAGGGTGGGGCTGGGACCCCAGGGAGGGGCTGGGACCCCCGGGCGGGGCTGGGACCCCCAGGGAGGGGCTGAGACCCCAGGTGGGGCTGGGACCCCAGGGAGGGGCTGGGACCCCCGAGAGGGGCTGGGACCCCCCCAGGATGGGGCAAGACCCCCCCAGAGTAGAGCAGGACCCCCCCCCAGGATGGGGCACAATCCCCCTGGACTCCCCCCCCCCCAAGGACAGGAAGCCCCCAGCACCACTCCGATAAATTTTATTATAATATTAACGAGCTGCAACGCTCGTTATCCCAAATCCGGAGCCCCTGGGGGGGCACAGAGCCCCCCACTCTGCGTGTGCGGCCCCCCCTCGGTGCTGCTGTCACTGTCACCGGCCCGCAGCGTCATCTCCTGCTTGGGGGGGTCTCATCCTTTTTGGGGGGGTCTCATCCTTTTGGGGGGGGTCTCATCCTTTTTGGGGGGGTCTCATCCTGCTGGGGGGGTGTCTCATCCTTTTGGGGGGGGTCTCATCCTTTTTGGGGGGTCTCATCCTGCTGGGCGGGGTCTCATCCTTTTTGGGGGGGGTCTCATCCTTTTTTGGGGGGGTCTCATCCTGCTGGGCGGGGTCTCATCCTTTTTGGGGGGGGTCCTTGTCTTTTTTAGGGGAGTCATCCTTCTCGGGGGGAATCTCATCCTGCTGGGGGGGTCTCATCCTTTTGGGGGGGGGTCTCATCCTTTTTGGGGGGGGTCTCATCCTTTTTGGGGGGGTCTCATCCTTTTTGGGGGGGGTCTCATCCTGCTGGGCGGGGACTCATCCTTTTTGGGGGGGGTCTCATCCTTTTTGGGGGGGTCTCATCCTTTTTTGGGGGGGTCTCATCCTGCTGGGGGGGGTCTCAGCCTTCTGGGGGGGGTCTCATCCTTTTTGGGGGGTCCCATCCTTTTTTGGGGGTCCCACTGCCCCGCGGGGCTGCGCGCTGCTCGGGGGGGGCCGCGTCGTGCTTGGAGCAGGGTGTATCCTGCTGGGGGGGTCTCATCGTTTCGGGGGGGGGGTCAGTGGGGTTTAGGGACGTGTCCGTCCACGTAGAAGTTGCGGGTGACGCGGGGGAGGGCGAACTGGGCCCCCTCCAGCTCGGGGCTCAGCAGGATCTGGCAGCCCAGGCGCGAATTCTCCTGCAGCAGCGGCGCCTGGTCCAGCAAATCCTCCTCCCTGGGGGGGCAGAACAATGGGGGGGGTCCCTCAGGGCTGGGGGGGGCGGGCGGGGGTCTCAAGGGGCCGTGGGGGGGGCTCGTGGGGCTGTGGAGGAGGTTACGGTCACGGGGTGCTGGTGGGATGGTGGGGGGGACGGGACGGGTTTGGGGGGGTCTGTTGGGTTGGGGGGGTTTGTTGGGGTCTGGGGGGGTTTGTTGGGTTTGGGGGGGTCTGTTGGGGTCTGGGGGGGTCTGTTGGGGTCTGGGGGGTCTGTTGGGGTCTGGGGGGGTCTGTTGGGTTGGGGGGGTCTGTTGGGTTTGGGGGGGTCTGTTGGGGTCTGGGGGGTCTGTTGGGTTTGGGGGGTCTGTTGAGGTTTGGGGGGTCTGTTGGGGTTTGGGGGGGTCTGTTGGGGTCTGGGGGGTCTGTTGGGTTGGGGGGGTCTGTTGGGTTGGGGGGGTCTGTTGGGGTCTGGGGGGGTCTGTTGGGGTCTGGGGGGTCTGTTGGGTTTGGGGGGGTCTGTTGGGTTGGGGGGGTCTGTTGGGTTTGGGGGGATCTGTTGGGTTTGGGGGGGTCTGTTGTGGTCTGGGGGGGTCTGTTGGGGTCTGGGGGGTCTGTTGGGTTTGGGGGGATCTGTTGGGTTTGGGGGGTCTGTTGGGGTCTGGGGGTCTGTTGGGTTGGGGGGGTCTGTTGGGTTTGGGGGGTCTGTTGGGTTTGGGGGGATCTGTTGGGGTCTGGGGGGGTCTGTTGGGGTCTGGGGGGGTCTGTTGGGTTTGGGGGGTCTGTTGGGGTCTGGGGGGGTCTGTTGGGTCTGGGGGGGTCTGTTGGGTTTGGGGGGTCTGTTGGGGTCTGGGGGGGTCTGTTGGGTTGGGGGGGTCTGTTGGGGTCTGGGGGGGTCTGTTGGGTTTGGGGGGGTCTGTTGGGTTGGGGGGGTCTGTTGGGTTTGGGGGGGTCTGTTGGGGTCTGGGGGGGTCTGTTGGGTTTGGGGGGGGTCTGTTGGGGTCTGGGGGGTCTGTTGGGTTTGGGGGGGTCTGTTGGGTTGGGGGGGTCTGTTGGGTTTGGGGGGTCTGTTGGGTTTGGGGGGGTCTGTTGTGGTCTGGGGGGGTCTGTTGGGGTCTGGGGGGTCTGTTGGGTCTGGGGGGGTCTGTTGGGTTTGGGGGGGTCTGTTGGGGTCTGGGGGGGTCTAGGGGGGTCTGTTGGGTTTGGGGGGGTCTGTTGGGGTCTGGGGGGTCTGTTGGGTTTGGGGGGTCTGTTGGGGTCTGGGGGGTCTGTTGGGTTTGGGGGGGTCTGTTGGGTTTGGGGGGTCTGTTGGGTTTGGGGGGTCTGTTGGGTTTGGGGGGGGTCTGTTGGGGTCTGGGGGGTCTGTTGGGTTGGGGGGGTCTGTTGGGGTTTGGGGGGGTCTGTTGGGGTCTGGGGGGGTCTGTTTGTTTTGGGGGGGTCTGTTGGGGTCTGGGGGGGTCTGTTGGGTTTGGGGGGTCTGTTGGGGTCTGGGGGGGTCTGTTGTGTTGGGGGGGTCTGTTGTGGTCTGGGGGGGTCTGTTGGGTTTGGGGGGGTCTGTTGGGGTCTGGGGGGGTCTGTTGCGTTGGGGGGGTCTGTTGGGGTCTGGGGGGGTCTGTTGGGTTTGGGGGGGTCTGTTGGGGTCTGGGGGGGTCTGTTGGGTTTGGGGGGGTCTGTTGGGGTCTGGGGGGGTCTGTTGGGTCTGGGGGGGTCTGTTGGGTTGGGGGGGTCTGTTGGGTTTGGGGGTCTGTTGGGGTTTGGGGGGGTCTGTTGGGTTGGGGGGGTCTGTTGTGGTCTGGGGGGGTCTGTTGGGTTTGGGGGGGTCTGTTGGGGTCTGGGGGGGTCTGTTGGGTTGGGGGGGTCTGGGGGGTCTGTTGGGTTGGGGGGGGTCTGTTGGGGTCTGGGGGGGTCTGTTGGGTTTGGGGGGTCTGGGGGGTCTGTTGGGTTTGGGGGGGTCTGTTGGGGTCTGGGGGGGCTGTTGGGGTTTGGGGGGGTCTGTTGGGTTGGGGGGGTCTGTTGTGGTCTGGGGGGGTCTGTTGGGTTTGGGGGGGTCTGTTGGGGTCTGGGGGGGTCTGTTGGGTTTGGGGGGTCTGGGGGGTCTGTTGGGTTGGGGGGGGTCTGTTGGGGTCTGGGGGGGTCTGTTGGGTTTGGGGGGTCTGGGGGGTCTGTTGGGTTGGGGGGGGTCTGTTGGGGTCTGGGGGGGTCTGTTGGGTTTGGGGGGTCTGGGGGGTCTGTTGGGTTTGGGGGGGTCTGTTGGGGTCTGGGGGGGCTGTTGGGGTCTGGGGGGGTCTGTTGGGTTTGGGGGGGTCTGTTGGGGTCTGGGGGGGTCTGTTGGGTTTGGGGGGGTCTGTTGGGGTCTGGGGGGGTCTGTTGGGTTGGGGGGGTCTGTTGGGGTCTGAGGGGGTCTGTTTGGTTTGGGGGGGTCTGTTGGGTCTGGGGGGGTCTGTTGGGTTGGGGGGGTCTGTTGGGGTCTAGGGGGGTCTGTTGGGTTTGGGGGGGTCTGTTGGGGTCTGGGGGGGCTGTTTGGGTCTGGGGGGGCTGTTGGGTTTGGGAGGTCTGTTGGGGTCTGGGGGGGTCTGTTGGGTTTGGGGGGGGTCTGTTGGGTTTGGGGGGGTCTGTTGGGGTCTGGGGGGGTCTGTTGGGTTTGGGGGGGTCTGTTTGGGTCTGGGGGGGTCTGTTGGGTTTGGGGGAGTCTGTTGGGTTTGGGGGGTTTGTTGGGGTCTGGGGGGGTCTGTTGGGGTCTGGGGGGGTCTGTTGGGTTTGGGGGGTCTGTTGGGGTCTGGGGGGTCTGTTGGGTTTGGGGGGGTCTGTTGGGGTCTGGGGGGGTCTGTTGGGGTCTGGGGGGGTCTGTTTGTTTTGGGGGGGTCTGTTGGGGTCTGTTTGGTTTGGGGGGGTCTGTTGGGGTCTGGGGGAGCTGTGGTCCCTGGGGGGGCTGCAGTGCTTGGGGGGGTCATGGGTCCTGGAGGGGGGATCAGGGGTTGGGGGGACAGTTCTATGGTCCCCGGGGGGGGCATCAGGGGGCTCTGGGGTCCCCAGAGGCTGTGGGGGGCACGCGGTGGGTCACACGGCGGGGGGCGGGGGGGCCGTTACCGCTCGTCGGGGGCCGGGAGCCGGTCCAGGTGGGGGGCGCTGACGTAGACGTGGCAGGTGGAGCAGGCCAGGGAGGCCTCGCAGGCGCCTGCGGGACCCCCCCGGAGCCCCTCAGCACCGGGAAAACCCCCGGGCACCGGGAAACCCCCCCAGGCACCGGGACCCCCCCGGAGCCCCTCAGCACCGGGAAACCCCCCCGGGCACCGGGAAACCCCCCCAGGCACCGGGACCCCCCCGGAGCCCCTCAGCACCGGGAAACCCCCCCGGGCACCGGGAAACCCCCCGGAGCCCCTCAGCACCGGGAAACCCCCCAGGCACCGGGACCTGACACCGGGACCCCCCCTCAAACACCGGGACCCCCCTTCAGTACCAGGAAACCCCCGGGCACCAGGACCCCCGCCCCAGGCACCGGGACTCCCCTGGACCCTCCTCAGCACCAGGAAACCCCCCCGGGCACCGGGCACCCCCGTCGGTACCGGGCCCCCCCTCGGTACCGGGCACCCCCTCAGTACCGGGACCCCCCCTCGGTACCGGGACCCCCCCCTCGGCACCGGGAAACCCCCGTCGGTACCGGGCACCCCCTCGGTACCGGGCCCCCCCTCAGTACCGGGCACCCCCTCGGTACCGGGCCCCCCCTCAGTACCGGGAAACCCCCCTCGGTACCGGGCCCCCCCCTCGGCACCGGGCCCCCTCTCAGTACCGGGACCCCCCGCCTCGGTACCGGGCCCCCCCTCGGTACCGGGACCCCCCCCTCGGTACCGGGACCCCCCCCTCGGTACCGGGCCCCCCCTCGGTACCGGGCCCCCCCCTCGGCACCGGGAAACCCTCCTCGGCACCGGGCCCCCACTCAGTACCGGGACCCCCCCTCGGTACCGGGCCCCCCCTCAGTACCGGGACCCCCCCTCGGTACCGGGCCCCTCCTCGGCACCGGGACCCCCCCTCGGTACCGGGCACCCCCTCGGTACCGGGCCCCCCCTCGGTACCGGGCCCCGCCTCGGTACCGGGCCCCCCCGCCCGGTCCGGGTTCGCCCCCCTCCCCGCAGCCCCGTTCCGATCGCGCTCCCGGCGCCGGTACCGACCCTCCAGCTCCAGCCCGTGCCGCTGCGCCAGCTGCAGCACGTTGTCCCCGACGCGGCCCCGCACCGGGACGTGCCGCCCCGCCCGGTCCACGAACACGACGTTCACCCTGGGGCGGAACCGGGACACCGGGAGTCAGCGGCGGGCCCCGCCGCCGCTGCCAGGCCCCGCCGCCGCCCCGGTACCCACACGGCGGCCTCCGGCTGCTCGGCCGCGGCGCCCCCGGTGCCGGTGCCGCTCAGGCCCCGCGCCGCCCCCCGCAGCAACCGCCGCGTTACGGCACCGCCGCTCGTCACCATGGAGGCCGCCATGACGGGCGCCACGTGACCGCCGCCACGTGACGCCGGCGGCGCACGGAGCCCCAGAGGGAAACGCGCTGGTCCTAGTGCCCCTCCCGCCCGCTCCCATTAAACCTTCTTTGGGAGGGGGGGGTAATAGGGGCCCCCCAGCGCTTGAACGGACCCCCCTAATGTGGGGGGCTTCTTACACGAGGAGAGACCCCCCTAATGGGCTGGGGGGGGGGCTTCTTGCACGCGGAAGGGCCCCCTAAATGGGGGCACAAGGGAACCCCCAAATTGGGGAACACACAGAGGGGATCCCACACATGAAGCAGGGGGGGGCACATCACCCCAGAAGGGTGGGAGCCCCTATAGGGGGGGACACAACACCCAGACACCCCCCCACCCCTTGCTGGGGGGAGAGGGCAGAATTTGGGGGGGTCCCACTCTCCAATTAAGGGGCAGCAGCCTCATTAGGGGGAGCGATAATGAAATAAACAATAAAATCGGGGAGAGGCGATATAAATATAGCTTTACTTTTTGGAAGGGGGGGCCCGGCGGGGTGGGGGGGACACACACGGACCCCCCCGGTACAGCAAACCAGACAGAATGGACAACAGAACCAGGAAAACAACTCAAACCCAGGAAACCTCCCCAAAACAAGAGCGAGGGAGGAGGGAGGGCAGGGACCCCCCCAAAAAGGCGCCTGCTGGGGGGGTGGGCTCCCCCCAGCCGGGGGGGGGGAGGTGAAGCCCCCCCAGCCCAGAGGAGAAGAATCTTTGTTTTTTTTAAAAAAAGGCAATAAAAACAAGCGGCAAAAGTAAAAAGGCGACTTTCAACCCTAAAAAAAGCTCCGGTCATTAAAAAAAAACCAAACAAACAACAAACCACGAAATTAAAACACAAAACGCCCCCCCCCCCGAGTGAAATGTTGATAAGGGGGGGCCGGGGCCTGTCCCCCCCACCCCAGGGACCCCCCCAGTTCCTCGCCCCCAGCAGCAGGTTAAGGCGGGGAGTGCGTGGTTTTTGGGGGGGGACACGCACACACACGCAGCTCCCAGTTACTGCTCTGGGGGGGGGGACACAGGAAAAGGGGGGGGACACACAGCTCAGGGGGAATGGGGGGTGTCAAACCTTTCCCGTCACTTTAAAACCCTCCGAAAACAATCCAAAAAAACCCCTAAACGTTAAAAAAACCTCAACCCACGTTTGTACAAGTTTTACAGGAGGGGGCGGGGGGATTTTGGGGGCGGGGGGGGGCACTAAAATATCCTTTTTCTCTTCAGGTAGGAGTCAGCGTAGTGGCCCCCCAGGCCCTGTGAGTGCTGCCCCACGTAACAGCCCTCGGGACTGGGCTCCGGGGAGGGCAGCAGGTGGGAGAAGGTTCGTTTCTGCCCCCCCAGGGGGGTCTAAAACAGAAAAGAAATAAAGGGGGGGGTCAGTTTGAGGTTTGGGGGGGGTCAGTTTGAGGTTTGGGGGGGGTCAGGGTGAAACTGGGTGGGGGGTTGTTACCTTCGCGTGGGAGTTTTGGGGGGCCAAGGCGAGGATGGCGTCGGTGGAGCTGGAGGGGGGGATCCCGACGGCCTGGGGGGGGGAAAAAAGGGGGGTTTTGGCATGGGGGGGGTGTCTGGGCATGCGGGGGGGTCCTCAGTTTTGGGGGGGGTCTCACCTTGTTGAGGTGACTCTGCTTGAGCCCGGCTTGAAGGCCACTGGTGAAGTAGGAACTGGGGGAGCCTGAGTAAAAAGGGGGCAGGGGGGGCCCCAAACCCCCTCGTTCCAACCCCTGGAAGGGAAAGGGGGGGTTAAAAATGGGGAACCCCCCCTAAACAAGGTGTGGGGGGGGGGCCCAAATTTCCCGTGGGGGGGTTTACCTTGTGTCTGCTGTGCCCGAAGCCTCCCAGGATGAGGCCGGGGGGGTCGCGCGGGGGGTAAATCCGGGAGCTCAAATCCTGCCCCGGGGAGAAAAGGGGTGAGGGGGGGCCCTAAAAACTGCCTAAAAATCATCTACCCCCCAAAAAAAAACCCCTAACCCCCAAAAATCTACCCCCTTAAAAACTATTTAACCCCCTAAAAACCATTTACCCCCCCCCAAATCTACCCCCCTAAAAACCATTTAATCCCCCAAAAATCTACCCCCCCTAAAAACCATTTAACCCCCCAAATCTTCCACCCACCGGCTGGTAGTCGAAGGTGAAGGCGTCGCCGGGGGGGGGCAGGAGCGATTCGCTGAGGGGGGGCTGGGCGCCCCCTCCCAAACCGCCGGATTTCACCTTAAATCCCTTCTTGGGGGCGCCTGAAAAGAAGAGCCAAAAGTTGTTGAAAAAAAGGCAGAAATGGATCCCAAATGGGTGGATTTGAGGTGCGGGGGGCGTAGGGGGGGCTCACCTGGGAGGCTGGCGGGGGGGGGCAGGAGGCTCTGCAGGTTCAGGTAGGGGTTGAGGGGGATCTTGAGATCTTTGGGGGGCTCCCCCAGGAGTGAAACCTGTGGGAGGAACATTTTGGGGGAGTCGGGTGGTTCCTGGGGGGGCTCAAACAAAAAAAACAGCCCCAAAAGCACATTGGGGGGGTGTTTGGTGACAGCACAGAGCCCCCCCCCGAGGGGGAACAGGCTTGTGTCCCCCCCAGAGCAAGGGGACCTTATCCTGGGGCGGGACATGACACCTTAACCCAAGTGGGGGACACACACAACTTACCCCGGGGGCAGCAGCTCCGTTTTCCCCTTTTTTGGGTTTTTGGAAGGCGGTGAGAGCCGGGGGGGTCCCGGCAGTGGGGGGCAGCTGCGCCACCTGCGTCCCCAGCACCGAATTCTCCCGTTCGACCCCCAAAAACGGCGCCAGGGGGACGGGGCCCGATTTGACGTGTCCCTGCGCGATGTCACCCGGCAGGGGGCCACCTGGGGGGGGACACAAGCAGAGAAATGGCACCGGCAACGACCCCCCCAAAAAAATAAACCCCCAGTCTCCCCAACCCGCCTGGGGGGGATTTTGGGTTTTTTTTTCCCCCAATGTGGGGGGCTCTGTGCGCGGTGTGGGGGGATTTTGGGGGTTTTTCCCCAATGTGGGGGACTGTGTGCCCGATTTGGGGGTGCGGGTGGTACCTGAGAGTTGGGGGGCGGCGCTGGGGGGCTGCGCGGGGGCCAAAGCGCGGGGGCCGTGGGGGAGGGAGCTCAGTGGCGAATCGCCCAAAATCCCCGGTTTCTGCAACAAAAATCAAGCAGGTTTAATGCTGGTTCAGCTGGAGGTGGAACAAACATCCCCCCCGCCCCGAGATCACCAGATCGTGGCAAAAAATTGGGCTGAAGAGCAGAGAAATTGCTCAAAAAAAGAGAGCAGGAAAAATAAATAAAAGAGGAGGAAATGAAAAGAGCAGAAAAAAAAGCGGGGGGAAAGGGGCAAAAGGAAAAAAAAGGGGGAGAAAGGGGCAAAAGGAAAAAGGGGGAGAAAGGGGCAGGAAAAGAAAGAGGAGAAAGCGGCAAACGGGACCCGGTGGCAAATCTGGGGGGTCCCCAGTGAGTTTGGGGGGTCCCCTGAGGTCTGGGGGGTCCCCAGTGCAGGACACAGGAGCACAAAGGGCCCCGGGACGCCGGTGCCGGTGCCGTTTGGTGCCGTTTCCCCCCGGTACCTGCGTGTGGTTCAGCGCCAGCTGCAGCAGCGCGGTGGAAAGCGCCGGGGTGGGCATCAGCGGGACGGGGGGAGCGGCCCCAAGGAGTCCTGGGCAGGGGAAAAAACCACCGGATAAGTAAAAAATTACTGGGTAGCAGTGAGAAACGCCCCCCCCCCCCGCGTGGTTTTGGGGCTCACCCTGTTTGCCGGGGGGCAGCAGGGGGGGCAGCAGCAGCTGCAGGGCCGCGGGGCTGCTCAGGCTGCCCAGCAGCTGCAGGAGGGTCGGGTCGGGGAGGAGCCCTTTGCCGCGGTTCAGCGCCTGGAAAACCACAAAAACCAAGGAAAAAATGGGCGTTAGAAGCAAAAGAGGCAGTACTGAGGGTTCTCGGGGGACAGCACAGCAAAGGTGGCCCCAAAGCAGCAGGATTTGGGGTGCCGGGAAGGTCCTGGTTCGCCAAAGCCTTGTGCTGATGGGGTGTCAGGAATGTCACTGCGGTGACGGCAAATGGGGAGGAGGAGGAGGAAGGAAAGAGGGAGGAAGGAAAGAAGGAGGAGGAGGAACGCAGCAGGAAGGCGAGAAGAGGAGGAAAGAGGAGCAAGGGAGGAAAGAGGAGCAAGAAGGCCGCGGCCGATCTCACCGTCGCCTGCGCTGCGATGAGAGCGGCCAACATGCTGCGGCCGGGGGGGCCGGGGGCGCAGAAGGACACACGGACATGCGTCCCCGCCAGCCCCCAGCCGTCCGTGCCGCGCTGAACCGCCTCGGCTGCCGCCGCCGACTCGAACTCCAGCACCGCGAACCCCTTCAGCTGCCCGTCCTGCCCCTGCGCCAGCTGGGGGACAAACGGGGTGACACCGTGGGAAAAGTGGGACACAGGGACCCCAGGAACCCCGAGACCCCCCAGGAACCCCAAAACCCTCAACACCACCAGGACCAGGGGACCCTGGGAACCCTAAGACCCTCAAAGAGCCCCAGGACCAGGGGACACCCCCGACCCCCTGAGACGCCCAGGACCCCTGAGACCCCCAAGAACCCCAAAACCCTCAAGATCACCAGGACCTGGAGACCTCGGGAACCCCGAGACCCTCAAGACCACCGGGACTGGCGATACCCAGGACCCCTGAGACCCCCAGGAACCCCAAGACCCTTAGTACCCCTCAAGTCCTGCAGGACAGCCGAGACCCTCAGGACCCTCAAGACTTCCAGGATGTTAGGACCCCTGGAACTGCTGAGACCCCCAAGACCACCAGGAGCCCCAGAACCTCTAGAACCACCCAGGACCCTCAAGATCCCCAGGGCCACCAGGACCCCTGGAACCTCCAAGCCCCCCAGGGCACCCGGAACCCCCTGAGACCCTCCGGCCCCCTGAGACCCCCAGGACCTTGGCACCCCCAGAACCTCTGAGACCCCCAGGACCCCTGGGACCACCAAGCCCCTTGAGACCCTCAAGGCCACCAGGACCCCTGGAGCCCCTGAGACCTTTGGGATCTCCAAGACCCTCAAGACCACCAGGACTCCTGGGACCCCCAAGACTCCCAGGACCCTGAGACAGCCCGGGACACCTGACAAACCCCGCAGTCCCAAAAAACCTCCTTCCACCCCTAAAATCCTCCCTTTACCTGGCAAAAAACAGGGGGGTGGGTGGCAGAGAAGACGCGGCGCAGCTCGGCCAGGTCGGCGTAGCCGTGGGGCAGCTTGTCCACACACAAACACTTAGACTGGAGCAGCTCCGGTGTCAACTGGTTCCCGTCCGTCCAGTGCACGTAAAGCGTCCGCGTCCCCAGTTGCTTCCCCAGTAAATCCGATTTCGCTCTAGCTGCCGAATCCTTTTTCATGTACTCGACGAAGCCGTAACCTTTGGAATGTCCCGTTTTTTCGCTATAAACCAGGAAACAACGTTCCAAGTTGCCGAAGGGCCGGACCAGTTCCTCAAACTGGTGCTGGGTGTAGAGCTGGGGGAGGTTGGCGATGCACAGGAGGGCGTCCGGGGGCTGCAGCTGCACCGAAATCTCTTTGTCCCGGAGTTTAGTACGGTGGAATTTTTTGATGGCCGATTCCGCTTGTTCCCCATTGAGCAAAGTGACGAAGGCTGCGGGGAGGGGAGGGGGAGGTTGGGGAGCACACGCGACACCCCCAAAACACAAAGCTGTGGGGTTAAATCTGCGGCGATTTGGGGGGAAATTCACCCCCCTCGTGTCATCAGGAAGGTCCTCGGTGAAGCCTCGTGTGCCAACATGGATGGAGATTGTCCCCAAATCCCAGAGACGGTGTCCCCAGGTCCCCTCCCCTGACCCAGCCAGAGGAGCTTTTCCCACCCCTGAGAAAAATTTTTGGGGTGGGGGGGTAACACCAGCAGGCACAGACCCCCAAAAGCGGCTCAAAAAAGCAATTTAAATCCCATGTGGCAACATAAAAAAACTCTCCTGTGGGGGGATTTAAACATCAAAACTCTCCCGGGGGGGTCTAAACTCACAGAATGAGGTTTTGATCTTCCCAACAGACCCCCCCGGCAGCAGAAAAGCCACCGGTGACGGATTCGGCGCTGCCGGAGCAGCTGAACTCACCAGTCCCTTTGTATTTGTCCACAAAGCAATATTTGAGCTCGTAGTCGCTCAGCAGATCGTGGATTTCCTGGATAAACAGAGATGTTTTAAATAAAAATAAGAACCACCGACTTCCAGGGAGACGCTCTAGCGGATCCTCTCGTTCTTACGGGGGCGGCAGCCACAAATATTTCTCTTCAGGCAGGGAAATGGGATCGATTTGAAGCAAAAATGTTCCCCGGGGAAGCTCATTGTGAGCTAAAACCTGCCCCTAGGCTCCAATGTCACCTCGATGTCACCTCCCGTGTCCCTAAAGTGTCACCCCCGGGGTGTGTTTGTCCCTTAAGCTGCTGCTCCTCCCAGTTACACGCCTCCCAAACCAGTTGCTGCAGGCGCCGGTGCTGCTGGTTTTGCTGCTGCTGCCAGTCGCCGGTTTAAGACTTTGCCCTCCCCGAAATGATTTAATTTCCTGACCTCTGCCCCTTGACGATAATTAAGTCTGTTAATGAGGAGAGAAGACTTAAAAAGCAGGTGAAGAGGGCGACGGGGGCTCTTGAAATGATAATACGGGGCGGGGGTGGGAGGGATTTGGGGGGTACTGGGGGCGACAGAACCTGGACCCTGGGGGGTCCAGGAGCCTCAAGGAGCAGCTGCAGGAACCGCTGGAATTTGGGGACCCCCCCCAACCCGGGACTGCCCATCTTCCTGGGTACCGGGCCCAGCCTTCACCCTCACACACCCCCCCACAAAACCGGGCCCTACCCGAGGCCTCAACCCCCATCCGTGGGGGGCTCCAAATTCCCCTCAGACCCCCATTCCCCCTCAATCCCCCCATTCCCCTCAGCCCCCCCATTCCCCTTCAATCCCCCCCATTCTTCCTCAGTCCCCATTCCCCTTCAATCTCCCCACTCCCCTTCAATCCCCCCCATTCTTCCTCAGCCCCCATTCCCCCTCAATCCCCCGCTCTCCCCTCAGCCCCCCCATGCCCCTCAATCCCCCGCTCTCCCCTCAGCCCCCCCATGCCCCTCAATCCCCCGCTCTCCCCTCAGCCCCCCCATGCCCCTCAATCCCCCGCTCTCCCCTCACCTGGTTGCTCACGTCGGCCGGGAGCCCTCGGATCAGCACCTTCCGCCGGTTACGGAACTGGCGGGCGCTTCGCTCCAGGCGGTTCCGCACCTCGGCCGGGTCCAGCACCGGTAACTCCTCCTCAGGGGCCCGGCCCAGCCCCGGGGCCGCCACCGGCAGCTCCGGGTTCGGGCTCGTTGCGGCGCCCGCCAGCGAAACAGCCGCCGCCGCCATCTTGGCCGCCCGCCTCCCCCCCGGGACCATCGAGAGGCGGCCGGCGGATAGAGCGCCACCAAGACGCCGCCGCCTCATTGGCCCGCCCGCCCGCCCCGCCCACGCGGCAGCATCCGGAGCGCTCATTGGGCAGAGCAAAAAAAACAAGCCGGGAGCACCGGCGCTCTCTTATTGAGCGAAGAGGCCCCCTTATTTACATTCCGCCTCCTGATTGGACGGAACCGCACGAGCCCTGCGGTGAACGCACGCTATTGGCTGCTTCTCGGGGGACACACCCTTGTGCGCCCCATCAACCAATAGGGGCCCCTAACCCCCCTCACCAGGCCCTATAGGAACCCCCAGAACCCCCCAATAGCAAATAGGGACCCCCCCAGGCCCTATAGGGGACCCAAGAGCCCCCCCCCCCCCATAGGAACCCCCAGAACCCCCCAATAGGAAATAGGGACCCCCCCCAGGCCCTGTAGGGGACCCCAAGAGCCCCCCCCACCCTATAGGAACCCCCAGAACCCCCCAATAGGAAATAGGAACCCCCCCCAGGCCCTATAGGGGACCCCAAGAGGCCCCCCACCCTATAGGAACCCCACCCTGTAGGAACCCCCAGAACCCCCCAATAGCAAACAGGGACCCCCCTCCCAGGCCCTATAGGGGATCTCAAGAGGCCCCCCCACGCTACAGGGACCCCCAGGCCCCCCCAACAGCCTATAGGGATCCCCAGCCTCCCTCAATAGCAAACAGGAACCCCCCCCCGGTCCTATAGGGGACCCCAGGAGGCCCTCCCTCATCCTATAGGGACCCCCAGCCCCCCCAATAGCTTATAGGGACCCCCCCGCCCCACAGCGACCCCCCCCAGGCAGAGAGGGAGGGGCCGTTACATCATTTATTGGGAGGTGGGGGGTAAGGGGGCAGACAATAGGCAATAAATAATGGGGAAGGGGGGAAACAGCCCCCCCAGCACCCCAAAACCAGTCCTGGGGGGGCAACCAGGCCAAGGGGGGGGGGACAGAGGATGGGGGGAGCCCTCCCCCCCGACCAAGTCCCACCTGGGGGGGGCACAAAGCCAGCGGAGACCCCGAACCCCAATAAAGTGCCAAATTCTTTTGCTGAACCCCCATTCTTGGGTGAGGGGGGGGCAGCCCATATCCCATTGGGGGAGATCCGGGGGGGGGGCACCCCAAATCCCAGCAGCCCGTGGTCCCAAAAGTGCCCCCCCCCCCATGGAAGAGGAAGGTGTGGGGTGGGGGGGGTGTTTAAGGCCCTAAATCTGGGGGTGTAAGGCCGTAAATCTGGGGGTGTCCCCCCAGCGTCATTCACAGTGTTTGGCGGCGAGGACAGGCACGATGCGGAGCCGGGGGGCCATGGGGGGGCCATGGGGGGGTCATGGGGGGGTCCTGCTCCCCCCTCAACCCCATTTCCTCATTTTCCAGGAAAACCAAAAATCCAGGAAAACAGGTGTTGGCATGAGGCTGTGCCCCCCCCCTCCAATGGCATTTTTAGCGGGGGGGGGGATGTTTTTTGGGGTGCCCCCCCCCGATCAGCAGAGGCTGAAGACGGAGGGGGCCTGAGCGCGGTACTTGAGGTGGAGGCTGCGCAGGACGGGGACCAGCGTGCGGAACGGGGGGCGGAACGAGGCGGCGGGGCCCAGCAGCTCTGCAGCAGGCGCGAGATCTGGGGACCGGGGGGGAAACATGGCGGGGGGAAACATGGGGAAACATGGGGGGGGGGAAACCATCGGGGGGGGGAAGAAACAAGGCGGGGGGGGAAGAAACAAGGCGGGGGGGAAGAAACAAGGGGGGGGGGGAAGAAACAAGGGGGGGGGAAGAAACAAGGGGGGGGAAGAAACAAGGGGGGGGGAAGAAACAAGGGGGGGGAAGAAACAAGGGGGGGGGAAGAAACAAGGGGGGGGGAAGAAACAAGGGGGGGGGAAGAAACAAGGGGGGGGAAGAAACAAGGGGGGGGAAGAAACAAGGGGGGGGGAAGAAACAAGGGGGGGGAAGAAACAAGGGGGGGGGAAGAAACAAGGGGGGGGAAGAAACAAGGGGGGGGGAAGAAACAAGGGGGGGGAAGAAACAAGGGGGGGAAGAAACAAGGGGGGGGGAAGAACAAGGGGGGGGAAGAACAAGGGGGGAAGAAACAAGGGGGGGGAAGAAACAAGGGGGGGGAAGAAACAAGGGGGGGAGAAACAAGGGGGGAAGAAACAAGGGGGGGGAAGAAACAAGGGGGGGGAAGAAACAAGGGGGGGGGAAGAAACAAGGGGGGGGGAAGAAACAAGGGGGGGGAAGAACAAGGGGGGGGGAAGAAACAAGGGGGGGGAAGAAACAAGGGGGGGGGAAGAAACAAGGGGGGGAAGAAACAAGGGGGGGGGAAGAAACAAGGGGGGGGAAGAAACAAGGTGGGGGGGGAAACAAGGGGGGGGGGGAACCAAGGAGGGGGAAAACCAGGGGGGGGGAACCGGGGGGGGGAACCGGGTGGGGGGAACCGGGGGGGGAAACGGGGGGGGGAAACCAGGGAGGGGGAACCAGGGGTTTGTCTCTTCCTGCTTTTCCCCATTTTCCCCATTTCCCCCATTTTCCTCACTTCCCCCCATTTCCTCCACTCCCCCCCATTTTCCCCATTCCCCCCCATTTCCCTCA
This sequence comes from Caloenas nicobarica, assembly GCF_036013445.1. NCBI lineage: Eukaryota > Metazoa > Chordata > Aves > Columbiformes > Columbidae > Caloenas > Caloenas nicobarica. The sequence continues at coordinate 204,040 of NC_088280.1, forward strand.
TTCCCTCCCATTTCCCCACTCCCCCCATTTCCCCTGTCCCCCCACCTCGCAGGGGCAGCCGGGGGGGCTGGGCAGCCGCCCCCCCTCTCCAGCAGCTCCAGCAGCCGCAGCACCGTCATCTGGCCCTGAGTCGCCCCCAGGAGCTCCAGGAACTTCTGGGGGAAAAACCCCCAAAATCGGGGAAAAAAAAATCACTGGGGGGCACCCCCAGCTCTGACCCCCCCCCCAAATGGCTCTGACCCGCCCAAAGTGCTCTAAACCCCCCAAAATGGGTCTAAAACCCCCTAAATGGCTCTGACTCCTCCCAATGCATTTAACTGCCCCAAATGGCTCAATCCACCCCAAAATGCCTCTAACCCCTCCCAAAATGCCTTTAGCTCCCCAAAATGCACTTAATTCCCCCAAAATGCTTCTAACCCCCACCAAAATTCCTCTGACCCCCCAAAAAAAAGGCTCTGACCCCCTAAAATGGCTTTTAACCCCCCCAAGATGCTTCTAATCCCTTCCAAATTGCCCTTAATTCCCCCTAAATCCCTTTAACACCCCTCGAAATGCCTCTAAGCCCCCAAAATGCCGCTGACCCCCCCCAAAAAGGCTCTGACCCCCTTTAAAATGCCTCTGACCCCCCCAAATGTCTCTGATACCCCCTAAAATGCCCCTAACTGCCCCCAAATTGCCTTTAATTTCCCCCAAATGCCTCTGACCCCCCCAAATGCCTCTGACCCCCCCCAAATGCCTCTGACCCCCCCGAAAACAGCCTCTGACCTCCCCCAAAACAGCCTCTGACCCCCTTGTCTTTAACCCCCCCAAAATGGCTTTAACCCCTTCCAAAACGCCTTTAACTGCCCCCAAATTGCCTTTAATTCCCCCAAATTGGCTCTGACACTCCCCCCCAAATGCCTCTAACCCCCCCAAACCGCTTTTAATCCCCCCAAACCCCCCCCGGGGGGGGGGTCCACTCACCGCGGGGGGGCTCTGGGCCGGGTCGCAGCGCGTCAGCAGCTCGTAGAGCGTCACCCCGAAAGACCAAACGTCGGAGGCGTAATAAAACTTACACTCCTTGAGACACTCCAGCGCGTACCTGCACGGCACCGTTACCCCCCCGCACCCCAAAAACACCCCCCTCGGAGGGGAAAACAGGGAGGGGGACACTCACCAGAACACGGGGCTGTCCCCGTCCTCGCGCACCCGGTAATAGTCGTGGCCCTCGGGGACAGCTTTGGCTAAGCCGAAATCGCCGATTTTCACCACATTCTCGTTCTCCAGCAGCACGTTGCGGGCGGCCAGGTCGCGGTGGATGTAGTGGAGGGAGTGCAGGTATGCCATGCCCTGGGGGGGGGCACGGGCAAATCGGGGGGGTCAGAGGCATTTGGGGGGGTCAGAGGCATTCTAGGGGGGCTCAGAGCCAATTTGGGGGAGTCAGAGGCATTCTGGGGGAGTCAGAGGCATTCTAGGGGGGCTCAGAGCCAATTTGGGGGAGTCAGAGGCATTCTGGGGGATTAGAGCCAAATTGGAGGGGGGGGCAAAGCCATTTTGGGGGGTGTTCAAGCCAATTTGGGAGAATTTGAGCCAATCTTGGGGGGGGTCAGAGCCATTTTTAGGGGGTCCCAGAGGCATTTTGGGGCAAGTCGGAGCCATTTTTGGAGGGGTCTAGAGGCAATTTGAGCAGGTCTGAGCTATTGTGGGGGGGGGGCAGAGCCATTGGGGGGGAGTCGGGGCCATTTTTGGGGGGGTCGGAGCCGTTTTTGGGGCCGTACCTCGCAGATCTGCTGGGCGAAGAGCAGGAGGTGGCCCAGGCTGAGCTGGTGCTTGGGCAGGAAATCCCGCAGGCTGCCCAGCGGCACGTACTCCATGATGAGCCGAACAACTTGCTCCCCTGGGGGGAAACGGGGGGAAATGGGGGGGAAGGAGGCAAGAGGAGGAGGAGGAGGAAGGCAAGAGGAGGAGGAGGAGGAAGGCAAGAGGAGGAGGAGGAGGAAGGCAAGAGGAGGAGGAAGGCAAGAGGAGGAGGAAGGCAAGAGGAGGAGGAAGGCAAGAGGAGGAGGAAGGCAAGAGGAGGAGGAGGAAGGAGGCGTCAAGAGGAGGAGGAGGAAGGAGGCGTCAAGAGGAGGAGGAGGAAGGAGGCGTCAAGAGGAGGAGGAGGAAGGAGGCGTCAAGAGGAGGAGGAGGAAGAAGGCGGCAAGAGGAGGAAGAAGGCGGCAAGAGGAGGAAGAAGGCGGCAAGAGGAGGAAGAAGGCGGCAAGAGGAGGAGGAGGAAGGCGGCGGCAAGAGGAGGAGGAGGAAGCCGAGAGCAAGCCGAAGGCAGCATGTGATCCTCATGGCCACAACCACCCACCCAGCGCCCCGCCAAAGGCAAATCCCCTCCTGCCACCCACCAAAACGCTCCCCAAACCGTGTTTTCCGCATCCGAGGGGAAAACCCCCACGGGGGGGACACACTGTGACTCCAGCAAAGCCCCCCGGTGCCCCCCGGTTCCTCACCCTGCTCGCTGCAGCAGCCCTTGTACTTGACGATGTTTTCATGGTAAAGCGTCTTGAGGATCTCGATCTCACGCTTCCAGCTGCTAAGGAGCTGGTGGCTGCACCCGGATTTCAGCGACTTCACCGCCACCATCTCCCCGGTGCCGTCGTTGGTGGGGTCGTAGCAATAGAGACCCACCTTCCCAAAGTGCCCCTGCCGCAAAAAACACCCAAAATCGGGGCTTCTGCCCCGGGAGGAGCTTCTCTGAGCCAAAAATGGCCTCTCTGGAAGCTCCTTGCACGGGTTGATAAACTCCCTGGGGAGGAAAAAGCCCCCAAATTGGGGATTCTGCCCCAGGAAAAGCTTCTCCAAACCCAAAATAGCCTCTCTCATATGCGTCAAGAAACTCCCTGGGGAGGAAAAAGCCCCAAAATTGGGGATTTTGCCCCAGGAGAAGCTGCTCCCAACCAAAAATGGCCTCTCTGGAAGCTCCTCATAGGGGTCAAGAAACTCCCTGGGGAGGAAAAAGCCCCAAAATTGGGGATTTTGCCTCAGGAGAAGCTCCTGATATGGGGCTATAAATTCCCTCACCTCCTTTTCCCGCCCTGAGGAATCTGGAGGCAGAATTTGGGATGGTTTGGTCTCAATTTGGGATGGTTTGGTCTCAATTTGGGGGGGTTTGGTCTCAATTTGGTCACTCACCTCCCCCAGCTCCCGGATTTTTTTCAGGTATCGCTTCTGGAACACGGTGGGATCAGACACCGGGAACTCAGGGTTCACCGACGTGACGTCCACCAGGTCTGGAAATCAGGAGAGATGCTTTGCACCCCTTTTTTTGCCTTTTCTTTCCCCTTTTTTACCCCATTTTTTGCCTTTTCTTTCCCCTTTTTTGCCTTTTCTTTCTCCTTTTTTACCCCATTTTTTGCCTTCCCTTTCCTCTTTCTGGCCCTTTTTTGCCTTCCCTTTCCTCTTTCTGGCCCTTTTTTGCCTTCCCTTTCCTCTTTCTGTCTCCTTTCACCATTTTTGCCTTCCCTTTCCCCATTTTTGCCCTCCCTTTCCCCATTTTTTCCCCCTTGTCCACTTTATTTTTTTCGCCTTCCCTTTTCCGCTTTCCACCTTTTTTTTTGCCTTCCCTTTTCCCTTTCTTGTCCCTTTTTAAACCTTTATTCCCTTTAACCTCCTCGCCCCTTTCTAACCTTTATTCCCTTTAATCTCCTTGCCCCTTTCTAAGCTTCTTGCCCATTTTCTGCCCCTTTCACGCTCTTTTTTGCCCTTTTTGCCCGGTTTCCCTCACCGCGGGGCTGGAGCCGCGTGAGGTCGCGCAGGACGGTGCGGAAGGATGGCCGCTCGGCCGCGCTGTAGTTGAGGCAGCGGGAGATGAGGGCGGCCAGGTCCCTGCAGGACGGCTCGGGCAGGCGGTGCCGCTTCTCGTAAAAACGCTCTTTCTGGGGGAAAAGAGAGAAAAACGGGGGTAAACGGGGTGGGATTGGATGGTGCTTCTCGTAAAAACGCTCTGTCAGGGGGAAAAGAGAGAAAAACAGGGGTAAATGGGGTGGGATCCAGGAGGAGAGGAGGAGGAGGAGGAGGAGAGGAGGAGGAGGAGGAGGAGGAGGAGGAGAGGAGGAGGAGAGGAGGAGGAGGAGAGGAGGAGAAGGAGATAAAGAGGAGGAGGAAAAAAGAGGAGGAGGAAAAAAGGAGGAACAGGAGGAGAAGGAGATAAAGAGGAGGAGGAGAAGGAGAAGAGGAGGAATCCACCTCGGAGGGCGTGCGCTCCTTGAGCGGGACGTCGGCATCGAAGCAGATTTCCAGCAGGGTGGTGCCGAAGCTCCATTTATCGGCCGCCGTGCTGAGGTTCCCCACGTCCCGCACGCACTCCGGGGCGATCCAGGGGATCCGCTCCACGCGCTCTGCGGGAAACACAGCGAAATTCTGGGGTTCCCAAGCATCCAGCCGGAAAAAGCCCAAAGCCACAGCGGGGAAAAGCTTCCCGCAGGATTCCAGCCACCAGGACCAGCTCCAACAGCAGCTCTGAGCCCCAAACCAGCACACGATCACAAGTCCGCACATTCAAAGAGCAAAAAACTAAGGTCTGAGAAGCTGTCGAAACAGCTCAGGCGTAACCCAGGTGACTTACGAGCTACCTGGGCTGCAGGAGGGGAAAAAACAGCTGGATTTTTGGATTTTCAGCTCAGAACGAGCTAATACCTTCTCGCGAGAGCACGGCGAAGCTGACGCCGGGGTCGCTGAGCTTGGCGAAGGGCGCGGATCCATCTTCCAGCCCCTTCCTGGCCAGCAGGATGTTCTTGGCGCACACATTGCCATGCACCAGGTTTTTGTCCTCCTGCGGAAACACAAAAGGGAGAAGAAACCTTGGAGAAGCCGCCGCCGATGCCGCAGAACAAGGCGGAGTCTACGGAGTTAATAAAATGTAAAAAGCGGGGCTGTAATTATCGCGGTCATGTTGTCCTTTTGCACAATGGAAGATGAGGATTATCCCAATTATTCCACCTCCTGGAAACCCAAAAATGAAGCTCCGGAGCTGGGATGAAGCGTTTGAAGTTTGTGGGAGCTCCAGGGAAGAGGGAGCAAAGAGGAGGAGGAGGAGGAGGAGGAGGGAAGGAGGAGGAAGGGGAGGGAAGGAGGAGGAAGGGGAGGGAAGGAGGAGGAAGGGGAGGGAAGGAGGAGGAAGGGGAGGGAAGGAGGAGCAGGAGGAAGGGGAGGAAGGTACCAGGTAGCTCAAGGCACTGGCCAGCTGCTTGGCCACGGTGATTTTCCAGCCCACGCCGACGCGTCCTTTCTCCTTCCGCAGCAGCACGTCCAGAGGCCCGTGTTCCACGAACTCCTCCACCATGATATCTGGGGGAAAAAACCCCGGTATTTGCCCCAACGCGGCGCGGGAGCCGGCGGGTGGAGGGCACGGGGGTGTTGCGGAGCCCCGGACTCACTCTCGGAGCCTCGCACGCACACGCCGTGCACGAAAGCCAAGTGGACGTGCGACACTTGGCTCATCAGGCTGGCGGTCTCGAAGAACGCCTGCGGGGAGACAAAACACGGCGTCACAGCATCGCAGAATGTCAGCGATTGGAAGGGACCCTGAAAGCTCAGCCAGCCCAATCCCCCCGCCGGAGCAGGAACACCCGGATGAGGTTACACTGGAAGGTGTTCCTGTCCTTCTGGAACTGAGGGACACAGAACTGGACACAATATTCCAGATGTGGTCTCACCAGGGCAGAGGAGAGGGGGAGGAGAACAAGGGAGTGACCCCCAAGCTGCCTCGAAATGGCCCCAGAATCACCTCAGGGCTCAACAAGGCGGCCCCAGGGGAACCAATTTTGGGTTTTTTTGGCCTCGATGCAAGACTCTACACTTGCCCTTGTTGTATTTCATTATATTTCTCCCCGCCCAACTCTCCAGCCTGTCACGATGGCGAACGGTCTCTCCGAGCATTCAGAGAGCAGCATGGGGACGTTTCCCCCCCACATCCCGTCTCCTTTTCGCCATCCCAACGCGGGGACTCACCAGGGCGATGTCCCTGTGACTGGGGTCCAGGACTTTGAGCACCACGTGCATCTCCCGGCTGTTGTTGTTCTGTTCGGTGGAGAAATACTCGGCTTCGTCGTCGGCCCCGGTGCCCCCGCAGACGCTCAGCACCCCGTCGTAGATGTTGGTGCGGGTGCCCTGGCCCAGGTGGGCTCGCTGCAGGCACAGGGAGAAAGTTGGTGGGGGTCAGAACCCCCAAAACCCCCGCTGGCCCCCCAAAAACCCCTGCCGTTTGGCGGATCGCTCACCTGCGTGATCTCGTTCTTGCGGATCTGGTGGAAGCTGAGCTGGCTCAGGTTCAGGATCTGCTTGGCGTTGTCCTTCACCTTCCGCGCAATCAGCAGGTCCGAGATCTCTGCCAGGGGGAGGGAATAGACAGAAATTAAAGGCCCAGAAGGTACCGGATGCCTTTTATTCCTCGAGTGCGACGGGGGGAAGATCAGGCGTCCTCGTACCTCCCGGTTTGGGCGGGCAGCACCTCTTCACCGTGAAGCTTTCCTCGCCAGATTTGAGCGTGCAGCCCTTGAGCGCATCCAAGAGCTCGCGCAAAGTGGGGAATTCCCGCTCCCAGCCTTCCAGCACGAAGGAATCGCCTTTTTTTTGGATGCGGAACTGTCTGTACTTGAGGGCTCCCTGCTCCTGGGAAAAGAGAAACGACGGGACGAGGACGTCGCGCATCCCGTTGCCCCCGATCCGGCTCGTTCCCGGCAATCGCCTCGTACCGGCTGCGGGTTCCTCTTGACCACGGAGAGAATCATCCTGTTGAAATCCAGGACGCTCCAGCGGATCACGTAGAGCCCGTCCTCGGGTTCCTCCCGCCGCAGCTTGGCCAAAACAAACTCCTCCCTGGCAGCAGGAGGAAGGGGAACGGTAAAGCACTTGGCACCGTCTCCCACAGCATCCTCGCAGCTAAACCGAGGAATGGCCGGAGGAATGATGGACCGTGAACCGGCCGAAGGAAAGAAGCCAGAGAGTTGCGGTCTGACGGGGCAGAGTCTGGTTGGAGGCCTGTATCTAGTGGAGTCCCTCAAGGGTCGGTGCTGGGACCGGTACTACTCGACATATTCACCAACGACGTGGATGAGCGATCAGCAAGTTTGCTGATGACACCGAACTGGGAGGAGCGGCTGACACCGGGAGGCCGCGCTGCCATCCAGAGGCCTGGGCAGGCTGGAGAGTTGCGCGGGGAGAAATTTAATGAAATAGAACAAGGGCAAGCGTACTCTTGCATCGAGGCCAAAAAAACCAAAATTGGTTCCCTTGGGGCCGCCACTTTGAGCCCTGAGGTGATTCTGGCGCCATTTTGAACCCTGAGGTGATTCTGGCGCCATTTGGAGCCCTGAGGTGATTCTGGCGCCATTTTGAGCCCTGAGGTGATTTTGGCACCATTTTGAACCCTGAGCTGATTCTGGTGCTGCTATGTTGAGCCCTGAGGTGATTTTGGCGCCATTTTGAGCCCTGAGGTGATTTTGGCGCCATTTTGAGCCCTGAGGTGATTCTGGTGCCGCCATTTTGAGCCCTGAGGTGATTCTGGCGCCACTTTGAGCCCTGAGGTGATTCTGGCGCCACTTTGAGCCCTGAGGTGATTCTGGCGCCACTTTGAGCCTGAGGTGATTCTGGCGCCATTTTGAGCCCTGAGGTGATTCTGGCGCCATTTTGAACCCTGAGGTGATTCTGGCGCCGCCATTTTGAGCCCTGAGGTGATTCTGGCGCCATTTTGAGCCCTGAGGTGATTCTGGCGCCGCCATTTTGAGCCCTGAGGTGATTCTGGCGCCATTTTGAGGCAGCTTAGGGGTCACTCCCTTGTTCTCTCCTCTGCCCTGGTGAGGCCACATCTGGAACGTTGTGTCCAGTTCTGCGTCCCTCAGTTCAAGAAGGACAAAGACATATTCCCGTGTAACCTCATCTGGGTGTTCCTGCTCCAGAACAGATGATCTTTCGCGGTCCCTTCCAATCCCTGACATTCTGCGATTCTGTGGTTTGGGAAGCGCCCCGAGGACACGGGGGTGTCCCCTTGATGTCCCCAAAACGTCAGGACGAAGCCACTTACTGCATGGGCCCGTGGATGCCGTTCAAGATGCTCATGACGAGGCGCGGAGGAGCCACTTCGTGGCACAAATAGTGGCTGGAATCGGCCGTGAGGCGGAAATAACCGTCCAGCAGCGAGACCAGGGAGAGCGCGATCGCCGGGGACGGGAGAAGCAGCTCCTGGGAAAAGGTTTGGGGATTAACCCCGGAAAATATCCTTGTTCTTCCCCCCAAATCCACCGATCCCTCTGCCAGCGGAAAACTCCTCGATTTTGGGGATCAGCCCTGGAAAAAGTCCCGCTCACCAGGCACTTGTTGTCCTGCCGGTTGATGCTGACCCTGCTGTCCTTGACCACGACGTGCGTGATTTCCCGAAAATCGCAGAAATGGGCCCATTTCGCCTCGTTCCGCTGCTCCGCCGGCCCTTTGGGTTCCGCCTCTTTGTTTCTGCTCCGTCTCCCAAAATACCCGCGCTGGGAAAAGCCCTCGGCGCTCTGCTGAGGTGGAAGACGCAAAAGCATCAGTCGCATCCCTGGGAAACGGCGCCTGCTGGGTTGTTAACACTCAAACTGGGAGCACAACGAGCCCAAGGAAAAGCGCGGGAGTGCAGAACAGGGAAAAGGAGGCGGCACGCGACGCGATTTGGGTGGGATTCGGACGGAAACGGCTCTTCCCACCCGCCAAATTACCTCCGCGGGCACCGGCCGCCACTGGATCCCGCTCGTGCCGGTGACAAGGACCTCGTGGGTGACGAGCGGCTCCTTGGGGAGCGAATGTCCCCCGTTGACGCCGAGCTGAGGCTTCTCCCCCTCCGAGGTTTCCAAGGAGAGGACGGGGAAAACCTCGGTGCCGAACCGCGGGGCGAGCTGCTCCAGCGTCGCCAGGTACTTGTACATGACGTCCTGCGCCGTCAGCTTCCCGGCGCCCACCGTGTGCCGCTGGAAGCGCCGCACGAACCTCCGGAAGACGTTTTTCAGGCGGAATCTGGTCAGGTAGTTGCTCTGCTGGATCTGGCGCTGGAAGGAGCGCGGGATGCAGTTCTTGAAGCTGCGGAGGGAAGCGGGGACCGGTCAGCAAAGAGGTGGCGGGTGCCACTGGCAAAATACGCGGCGGAGGAGCCGCCGATCTTCTCCATCGCATAAAATGGCCCCAGAGTTGCTCCCGGTGGGGAGGACAGAGAGAAAAAAAGGGTGAGGAAGCAGAAGAAAGCAAAATACGCGGTGGAGAAGCCGCCAATCTTCTCCATCGCATAAAATGGCCCCAGAGTTGCTCCCGGTGGGGAGGACAGAGAGAAAAAAAGGGTGAGGAAGCAGAAGAAAGCAAAATACGCGGTGGAGGAGCCGCCAATCTTCTCCATCGCATAAAACGGCCCCAGAGTCGCTCCCGGTGAGGACAGAGAGGAAAAAAGGGCGAGAAACCAGAATACGTGGTGGAGGAGCCGCTGACGATCCCTCTGTCATTAAAACAGCCCCGGAGTCACTCCCGGTGAGGACAGAGAGCAAAAAAAAGGTTGAAAAACCAGAAGAAGACACCTCGGCCGAGGGCAGAGCCAAACGCCACCTGTATTTTCGGGCCACGTCCTCAAGGGAGACGCCGCGTTTTAGGGCGACGTGGGACAGGTGCAGCACGGCCATGCCCAGACACTCGTTCTTGAACCGCTGCACCTCCTGCTCGCTCTGCAGGTCCCTCAAAGACGCCACGTCGTTGATGAAGTCGTATTTCCCCTATTAACGAGAAAAAGTTAATTAAAAGGGGGAAAAGACCCCCGCCCACGCTGAGCCCTGGGGTGCTTTGTTTTTGTCTCATTTTCATTTTCAGGGTGTAACGGGATCCCCCTTCAGCCTTCGAGCAGGACAAAAGCTTTTTGAGGGCAAAGCTCTGGCTGTGTTTGTCCTCAAAACAAAACCCTCGCGGGCAGAAAAGCATCCTGAGGACGGATCTGAGCCAAACGCGGCTGGACGGAGGAAAACCCCCAACCCGATTTCCCGGCCGTTACCTGCTCGAACAGGTACTCGAAGGAGGATTTATCGAGCAAAGCTCCTCCGTGCGGTTTCTCCTCGGGGGAATCGCTCTGTCGGGCCGCGTTGCGGTAAACGGCCGGTTCCTTCTCATTCAGCCCGTGCCAGTTGCGAAAATAGAACCTGGAGGGGAGGAGGAGCCGAAAATCACGTCCTGGTTTTGCTCCTAGAGCCAAACGCGGGGTCGCTGGAGCCACTCAGGGGTCGTTTTGCCCGTAAATCGGCTCTTTCCACCCAAAGTGCTGCTTGTTCTTCCCCCGGGGGCTGGAACCAGGTCCCCAAGTGGGTTTTGCTGCAGTTTTGTCAGCGGTTTTGTCACCAGGGACGGGGAAAGAACCGTGGGAGCGGGAGCAGGGAGCTCGTCCCACCCCGGCGCCGCGTTCCGGGCTCAGATTGGGGGGTTTGGGGTTTTATTAAAGAGCCAAACTTTTTAAAATTTAAAAAAAACCCCAAAAAACCAACAAAAAACCCACCATTGCTGACACGAGAATCGGCCACATCCTCAAAAAAATGACCTGAGCACGAGGCGAAGGGGAAGCGGCTTCTTCCTGCCACCAAAACTGGGGCCTTTTCGCTTTGTTTTCACACGTTTTAGGGCCGTTCAGCACAAAAAATACAGCCCGGTCAGCAGAGCCTCGTTAACGGGGCCCTAATTAACCTGCAAACGCCTCCTTGTGCCGAGTTTTCCTGCCACCGGGCTGCCAGAAAAAAGGGGAGAACGGGCAAAGTGAGGAGTTTTACCCCAAAACCGCCACATTTCAAAGCAAATAATCAGCACAACGAGAGCTCTGCGGGCAGGAGTTTCCGTTCCTGCTGCTCAGCCCCCAAAAAAGCCGCGATTCTGCCTGCGGTTTGACACTTTCGGGGTTATTTTGGGGCCGAACTGAAGCTGAAAGGTTTTTCACAAGCAGAAGCGAAGAAAAAAATGACTTTTTTTGGCCTAAAAAGCCAGAGTTCTGTGAGAAAAACCCCCCTCCTCATAAATATCAGGAGGAAACACTAAAATTGCCGTCGCCGGGGAAGCCGAATATGTTTAATATCTCGCAAAAATAAATCAATAGAAGCTGAAAAGCAGAAAGGGAAATTTGGAGGAAAATTGGGAACAGAGAAATTAATTTTTTCCGCGCTGATGAGAGGCGGGAGCTTCAAAAATTCCTCATTTTAACCCTTTAGAGCCCGATTTTGGTCCGTTCCCCGACCTCCACGGACACTTTTCTGGGTAAATCTCAAACAGGTGACGCCGGGGGTGGAAAAATAATGGAAATTCTTTCTAGAAAAGCCCAAATTAATCCCCGGGAAGGGTCTCTGCTGTGTAACGATGAGGAGCTTGGCCGCTCTGCGGGGTTTGGTGCCAAAAATCGGGGTTTGGAGCCAAAAAAAAAGGGCGGGAATGGGGTAAAAAGGGCGGGAACGGGGTAAAAAAAGGCAGAAACGAGGCAAAAAATGCGGGAATGGGCCTCACCTCATGCGGAAGAGCAGGCTGATGTTGGTGTCCTTGGTGATTTCGAAGAGGTGGTTTGGGGGGACCCAGAGGCCGTTCTGGGGGTCGTAGAGGCCGAAGAGGCTGTAGCAGAGCGGGGTGATCCCTGCGGAACGAAACAAACCCGATAACCGCAAAAAATCCCTTTTTTCTCCTCACGCTGCTTCTCCCGACTGCTCGGAAATCCGATTTTCCCACAAAAAACACGCCCAGAAATCCGATTTTCTTACCAAAAACGCACCCAGAAATCCGATTTTCTTACCAAAAACGCACCCAGAAATCCGATTTTCTTACCAAAAACGCACCTAGAAATCCAATTTTCTTACCAAAAAACATGCGCAGAAATCCGATCTTCTTACAAAAAAACACACCTAGAAATCCAACATTCCTACCGAAAAAATGCGCAGAAATCCGATTTTCGTACAAAACACACGCGCGGAAATCCCATTGTCTCACAAAAAACGCACAGAAATCCGATTGTCTCACAAAAAACATGCGCAGAAATCCGACTTTCTTACAAAAAACGCACCTAGAAATGCGATTTTCTTCCAAAAGACGCACAGAAATCCGATTTTCTTACCAAAAAATGCGCCTAGAAATGCGGTTTTCTTCCAAAAGACGCACAGAAATCTGATTTTCTTACCAAAAAATGCACCTAGAAATGCGATTTTCTTCCAAAAGACGCACAGAAATCTGATTTTCTTATCAAAAAATGCACCTAGAAACGCGATTTTCTTACCAAAAAATGCACCTAGAAACACGGTTTTCTCCCAAAAGACGCGCAGAAACGCAGTTTTCTCCCAAAAGACGCGCAGAAACGCGATTTTCTCCCAAAAGACGCGCAGAAACGCGATTTTCTCCCAAAAGACGCGCAGAAATCTGATTTTCTTACCAAAAAATGCACCTAGAAATGCGATTTTCTTACCAAAAAACGCACCTAGAAACGCGGTTTTCTCCCAAAAGACGCGCAGAAACGCGGTTTTCTCCCAAGAGACGCGCAGAAACGCGGTTTTCTCCCAAAAGACGCGCAGAAACGCGGTTTTCTCCCAAAAGACGCGCAGAAACGCGGTTTTCTCCCAAAAGACGCGCAGAAACGCGGTTTTCTCCCAAGAGACGCGCAGAAACGCGGTTTTCTCCCAAAAGACGCGCAGAAACGCGGTTTTCTCCCAAGAGACGCGCAGAAAGGCGGTTTTCTCCCAAAAGACGCGCAGAAACGCGGTTTTCTCCCAAGAGCCCTCCCCGCACCCGGCGTTTCCTCGGGCCCCAGCTCCCGTTCCGCGGCTGGAGCGGCCGCTGCCGGGTCTCACCGAGCCCCCGCGCCAGGCGCAGGCAGATCTCCTCGGCGCTCAGCGTCCCGCGGAACCGGCGCCACCGCCGGCCCTCGGCCTCGGCCTCCTCCTCCTCCTCCTCGTCCTCGTTTTCCTCCTCGCCCTGGTCCCGGGGGCCGCGGTGCAGCCGGACCCGCAGGCCGCGGCCCTCGGCCTCGCGCTCGCCGCGGGTCGCCGCGCGCCGGCACAGGGACATGGCGAATAGCACCAGAGATCGGGGGGAAGGAGGGAGAGCGACGGGAAATGAAAGAGATTGGGGGAAAAGGAAGGAGATCGACAGGGAAATGGAAGAAATTGAGGGAAAGGAGAGAGAGCGATAGGGAAATGAAAGAAATTGGGGGAAAGGAAAGAGATCAATGCAAAACTGAAAGAAATTGGGGGAAAAGCAAAGAGATCGACACAGAAATGAAAGAAATTGAGGGAAAGGAAAGAGATCAATGCAAAACTGAAAGAAATTGAGGGAAAAGGAAAGAAATCGATACGGAAATGAAAGAAATTGAGGGAAAGGAAAGAGATCAATGCAAAACTGAAAGAAATTGAGAGAAAAGAGATCGATACGGAAATGAAAGAAATTGAGGGGAAGGAGAGAGAGCGATCGGAAATAAAAGAAATGGGTGGGAAAGGAAAGAGATCAATGCAAGACTGAAAGAAATTGGGGGAAAAGGAAAGAGATCGATACAGAAATGAAAGAAATTGGGGGAAAAGGAAAGAGAGCGATACAAGAATGAGAGAAATTGAGGGGAAGGAGAGAGATTGATATGGAAATGAAAGAAATGGGTGGGAAAGGAGAGAGATTGATACAAAAATGAAAGAAATTGATGGAAAAGGAAAGAGATCGATACGGAAATGAAAGAAATTGGGGGAAAGGAGAGAGGACGATCAGAAATAAAAGAAATGGGTGGAAAAGGAAACAGATCAATACGGAAATGAAAGAAATTAAGGGAAAAGGAAAGAAATCAATAGAAAAATGAAAGAAATTAAGGGAAAAGGAAAGAGATAGATACGGAAATGAAAGAAATTGAGGGAAAGGAAAGAAATCAACACAAGTATGAAAGAAATCGATGGAAAAGGAAAGACATTGATACAAAAATAAAAGAAATAAAAAACCAGGAGACATCAATAAAAAAATAAGAGAAATCAATAAAGAACCAAGAGAAATCGATAAAAATCCTGACCCCCACATTCTCTGGCCCCACAGCTCCTGAGCCCCCCGCCCCAGCCCCACATACCCCAACCTTCCACATCCCCAGCCCCACGGATCCTGAGGCCCCCACCCCAGCCCCACATACCCCAACCTTCCACATCCCCAGCCCCACGGATCCTGAGCCCCCCACCCCAGAAGCTCCTGCCCCCCACATCCTGACCCCTCCAGCTCCAAACACCTTGACCCCCACCCCAGGGCCTCTTAACCCCACATATTCTGACCCCCCTCAGCCCCACAGATCCTGAGCCCCCCAGCCCACACACCCTGACCCCCCACCCCACACACCCTGACTCCCCCAGCCCCACAGATCCTGACCCCCCCAGCTCACACACCCTGACCCCCCACCCTACAGATCCTGATCCCCCCAGCCCACAGATCCTGACCCCCCCACCCCACAGATCTTGACCCCCCCACCCCACAGTGCTGACCGCCCCAGCCCCACAGATCCTGACCCCCCCCACCCCACACACCCTGACCCCCCACCCTACAGATCCTGATCCCCCCAGCCCACAGATCCTGACCCCCCCACCCCACACACCCTGACCCCCCCGCCCCACACATCCCGACCTTCCACATCCCCAGCCCCACAGATCCTGACCCCCCCAGCCCACACACCCTGACCCCCCAGCCCCACAGACCCTGACCCCCCCACCCCAGGGTCTCTTCACCCCCACACACCCGGACCCCCCCAGTCCCCTGACCCCACAGGCCCGGACACTCCGGACAGGCCCCTACCTCGCAGGCTCTGACCCCCCCACACCCCCCAGTCCCCGTCCCCCGTCCCTCGGGCCCCCCAATCCCGCCCCCGCCGCTCGTACCGGCCGCGGGTCCCGCTCGTACCGGCCCCGCGTCCCGGGTCCCGCGTCCCGCTCCCCGCCGGCCCGGCCGCCGCTCCGCCTCCCTGCGCCCCGCAGAGCCGCCGCCTCCCATTGGGCCGCAGAGACGCGCGCTGCCATTGGTTCTCCGCCCGCCACGCCCACACGCCTGCGTCCGGTGGGCGGGGCGCTGCGTGAGACCACGCCCCGGGACGGGCTGGCGGCGGCGGCGATTGGCTGGAGAGTGGGAAGGGGGCGGAGCCTGGGGGAGGGCGGGGCCACAGCTGGATAGGGCGGAGTCACAGCTGGATAGGGCGGGGCCACAGCTGCTTCTAAACGAGGGGACACATCCAGATAGAGCCATGGGCACAGCTGGTCCCCCAAACCCCCCTTGCCGGGGGGTCCTGTCCCCAATGCCCCCCCGCCAAGGGCTCCATCTTTCCCCCCCCCCCCCACCCCCCAATTTTCCCAAATCCACCCCTGGCGGCTCCATCTTGTCCCCCCCCAAATTGTCCCCAAATTATCCCAAATCCCACCCCGGGGGGCTCCGTCTTGTCCCCCCCCACCCCCAAACTGTCCCCAATCCCCCCCCCACGACTCCACATCCAGCTCCTTCCATCTCTTTATTCAACGCCACAGTCGCGCCCGCACCAACCGACCCCCCCAAAACCTCCCCCTCCAGCATTAAACCCCCCAAACCCCCCCCGGGCCGTGGGGGGGGACAAGGCGGGGGCAGCAGCTCCGTGATGTCACCAAAAGGCGCGTAAAGGGTGGGGGGTGAGGGGAGGAGGGAGAGACCCCTTGGTGCCTTTTTTTTTTAATATCTTACACTATTTTTATGATTTATGCTTTTTTTTCAGCCTTTACAAACTTTTTTTATGGTTTTTGCCTTTGTTTAAGCCTTTACACTGAATTGGTTTTATGCTTTACACCTTTTTTTTTAGCCTTTACGCCGGTTTTTTTTACGCTTTACGCCTTTTTTTGGAGCCTTTACACCTTTTTTCAACCCTTTCCGCCTCTTTTTCACGCGTCTCCTTTCTCCCCGTCGCCGTTTTCCTTGGGAATTTCCTCATAAACGGCTTCGCCGCCGCCTCCTTTTTCAGCCCCTTCCCCCGTTTTGGCGTTGGGGACCCAAAGCCCCGAATCGATGCAACGTTGCATGTGGTATTTGGCTTCCTAAATGAAAAAAAGAGCGAGAAAAAGGTTTTTTGGGGGGGGTGGGCTAAAAGCCCCCCTGGGGTTATTTTTTAGGGAAAGAAGAACAAAAACTCACGGTCGGATCCATTTTGCTGATCGTGTCTTGCAACATCTGAACATCTTTGACGTCAAAACATTTCTGCAGCTCCTGAAAAACACATTAAACCCCCGCCCAGGGTGTGACGATATGACCAAAATTGGCTGGTTTACCCCCAAAAACTCATACTCACGGGGGGGAGGGACTCGTAAACCTCCACGGGGTCGAGCCCCCCGGGTCCCAGGCGCTTTTGTCGCTCCTCTTCCTCGTATTCCTTCATCGCTTTTTCAATTCGGGCCTTGGCGCGGCCGCGCACCCGCTCCTTGAAAGCGTCCAGCTCGTCGTTGAAACCCTCCATGTACTGCTGGTCGGCCGTCTGCGCAACACGGTGGGGGCAAAATCCTCGCTTTCCACCCCAAAAATCCACCCCGGGGTCCCAAAGGGTTTCATGTCCGTGACAAGAGATTCGTTTTGTCCCCAAATTGTCCCAAATCCCCCCTCACGACTTCACATCCAGCTCCTTCCATCGCTTCATTCGACACGACGGGCGACGCAAAAACCCTGTTTTCTCGCCACCCCCCCCAAAAATCCAGCCCAGGGTCCCAAACGGTTTAATCTCCATGATAAGAGATTAATTTTTTGTGTGTGTCCCCCCCCGCAAATTGTCCCCCCCACCCCCGACCCCTTAAGGGTCGCCCAAAAACGCACCCAAAAAAATTAATTCGGTGGCGATTTATCTTCACCCCGCGAGCTGCTGAAAAGTCACCGCGGTGGGAAATCACCAACCCGGGGGGGGATTAACTACCTGGGGGGGGAAATCAACCACCTGGCGGGGGGAATTAGGGGGTTTTTACCTTAATTTTGGTGAAAAATTGCCGGAAACAAGCTCTGGGATCCACCTTGAGGCTCTTGGCCAGCTCGAGGATGAACTGCATGACGATGGTCTGGTGGGCGACCTGCTCCATCAGCGCGTGTTTCTGGGGGGGGAAAGGGGTGAGGACCCCAAAATTCACCCAATTGCACAGCGGGGGGTTGGGGGGGCTCATCCCCAACCCCTTTTTGGGGAGAAAAAGATGTCGGTGGGTGAATTGTGGGGGGGGAATCTGGGGTTTGTGGCGGGTTAAGGGTTGGAGTTGATGATGGAAAAAGTATTTTCTGACCCAAATTATTCCCCGATTTTCTCCAGTTCTGGGTTCTTCAGCGCGGGGGGGACACGGAGATGGGCTGAGGACAAGGCGGGGGGGGGGGTTAAACCAAAAATAAAAAGGGGAATTCAAAGCAAATGGAAGGCAGAAATTGGAGGTGGGGGATGTGGCGTCCCTGGGAACAGCCAAGGTCAAGGTGGAGGCGGCTCGGGGGGCTTATTCTGGATAACTGGGGGGCCCGGGGGCACCTTCTCGCTCCCCAAAAGCCCCCAAGAGGAGGTTGGGGCGACAACGGGGCGTCAGGCTCCTCGCCCAAGCGACAGGACAAAAAGAAACGGCCTCAAGTTGCGCCGGGGAAGGTTGAAATCAGATTTTTTTGGACAAATTCTGTCCCTTGAAGGGTCGTGGAGTTTCAGAACTGTCAATGTCACCGTCCCGGGGGGGTTAAATGTGTCAATATGGCACTTGGGGACACGGTTTAGTGGTAAATATGGCAGTTTGAGGTTAACACCAGAACTCGATGATCTGAAAGCTCTATAATTCCACAATTCCCCGATTTCTGGCAGGAAAAACATCTTGACCTGCAGCGAGACGAGGCCGCCGCCATCCCGGCAGGAAAAGACGGGGTTTTAGCCCATTTTCTCACCTCTTCCACCTCCAGATCGATGCACCAGATGACTAAGTAATTAGCCGTCTCCTCGCAAACGAGGTGAGGGTTATCGGAGAGATATTTCTGGCTGTCGTCCCAGCGCCGCAACATCCCTGCAGAGCAGGGCAGGAAATTCATAAAACTCGTTACAAAAACGGCATCGAAACCTCGTCAGGGGGACAGGGGGTGGATGGGGGAGAAAGGATTCATCCCGAACCCCCCCAGCTCCAAATCGGGACGAACGAGGCTTCGCCTCGGCAAAAAAACTTGGGAGAAATGTGGCAAAACGTCACTGGAGTGAGTTCCCGGCTGCTGGAGGGGATGGGGGGCGATCCCGCTAAAAGGGGGTCGCAGTCTCCCCAAAAAGGGGGTCCCAGCCCCCCCAAAAAGGGTTCCAAGCCTCACAAAAAAAGGGGTCGCAGCCCCCCCAAAAAGGGGTCCCAGCCCCACCAAAAAGGGTTCCAAGACCCCCCAAAAAGGGGTCCCAGCCCCAACAAAAAGGGTTCCAAGACCCAACAAAAAGGGGGTCCCAGCCCCCTCAAAAAGGGGTCCCAGCCCCCTCAAAAAGGGGTCCAAGACCCAACAAAAAGGGGGTCCCAGCCCCCTCAAAAAGGGTTCCAAGACCCCCCAAAAAGGGGTCCCAGCCCCACCAAAAAGGGGGTCTCGGCCCCACCAAAAAGGGGGGTCCCGGCCCCTTCCCCGCACTCACCGAAGTGTTTGATCTGCTTCTCGTATCTCTCCACAAAGGTTTTGTGTTTTTTCTCTTTCTGCTCCTCCGTCTCCTCCTTCTCCTCCGGTTTGACGTTGAAAACGCTCTGGGGAGCGGAGGGACACAAACTGTCACCCCGGGCCGGGGGGGGGCGCACACGGCGACACAGGGACACCCCTGCGCCCCCCAAAACCCACCTTGCTGAACCCGTCTTTGCTGAGCGTGTCCACGTTCCAGGGCATGTTCTTCTCCTTCTTTTTCAGCTCCTCCAGTTTATTTTCCCAGCTCTTCTCCTCGTTCCGCAGCTGCTGCGCCTCGGCCTGGAGCTTCTCCAGCTCCCCCCGCCCGCTCTCCGTCACCTCCAGCTCCTTCATCTTCTTCTGGCACTCGGCGAGTTTGCGCTTGCACTCCCGGCAGCCTTTGTCCAGCTCCTCTTTCTCCTTCTGGAATTGTTCCATCCGCTCCACGCGAGCCTGGAGGCGACAGGACGGGAAATCAAGTCACTGGGGTGGGGGGGGGGGTTAATTCTCATTGTTAATTATCTTCACGGACTCATTAGGGAAGCCGGAGACGCATCTCCCGGATCTGTTTTCCCTGTGGAATGGGAGATGTTCTGAAAAACCCCAAAACGGTCCGTTTAAGAGGAAAAAAGGGACACGAACACCCCCAAAACAGCCTGTTTTAGAAGAAAAATCAATGAAGTTCCTCCGTGCGGCTTTTGGTGGAAGAGTTCGGGCGGCAGATTTTTTCCTCCCCCCCAAAAAATTGGGGCTGAATCTGGAAAACAGCGACTAAAGTCCCTGAGGATTCGCTGTGCTCTGGCTGCGGGACAAGCAGGAGCAAAACTCCTCCCCCCAGTTTAACCCCCACTCCAAACTGGGAGAAACCCCCTGCGAGACGCTGGGGGGGCTGTGGGGGCCCAGCCCCACCCTCCAGCTCCAGGGGGGGTTAAAACGGCCCTAGAGCCCCCCCAGCACCCACCTGCACCCCCCCGAGGGGCCTCCTGGGGTGGCAGGAGGGGACTGCGGCCCCCCCGGGGGACCCCCGGTCGTGGGGAGGATGGGGGGGGAGGAGGAACCCGGGGCGGGGGGGCTGGTTGCTATGGAAACAGAGGGAGCAGAAAAAGGGGATGGGGGAGACCCCCCCCCGTGGGGGGCCCTTGTCATCGGTTGCCATGGGAACCGGGGGGGGGGGGGCGGTTGCTGTGACAACAGGAGAAGCCCCCCCATGGGGGTCCCGCCGCTGGTTGCTATGGGAACGGGGGAGCCCCCACCCCCATGGGGGTCCCGCCGCTGGTTGCCACGGCAACACGCCCCCCCCCGCCCGCTCCCCCTCCCCACGGGGGTCCCGGTTGCCATGGGAACGGGCCTGGAGCTGGGGGGGGGGGGGGGGTTGCGCGGCCTTAGGCCTCCCCGAGCGCACCTGGTGCCGCCATCGGAACAGGCTGGCGGTGTCGATGTTGGGGTGAGTCTCGTCCTCGTCGTCCGAGACCTCGATGTGGTCCCACACGCTGTAATCCACCATGGCCGGGCCGCCCCGGGGCCGCCGCCTCCGGCCGCTTCTCGAACCCTCCAGCGCCCGCCCCGCCTTCTCTTCCGCCCGCGACGCGCGCACTTCCGGACGCGCCGCCGCGCGTACTTCCGGTTGCGCCGCCAGGCCGCCCTGCGCATGCGCGCGGCGGAGCGGCCGCCTCGCCCGGCACAAAGATGGCGGTGGTTTTTAAAGAGACACGCACGCCGGAGAAAGGGGGTGAGGGAGGGGCCGCCCGCTCGACGCCCCAAGGGCTGGGGGGGCTGGGGGCGCCCCCACCGTCATCCTCAGGCAGGGCCGGCCCGGGAGGGTGGGCAGGGACCTGCTGGTGCCGCACGTCTGGGGCCATGGGGACACAGGGACACGGGGAATAGGGACATGGTGGCACAGGGACGGGAGGTGGCCAGGGTCATGGGGACACAGCGGGAGCTTGGGGACACAGGGACGTGGGGACACAGGGACATGGGGACATGGGGACACGGTGGCACAGGGACATGGGGACACGGGGACATGGGGACACAGGGACACGGGGACATGGGGACATGGGGACACGGGGACACGGTGGCACAGGGACACGGGGACATGGGGACACGGTGGCACAGGGACATGGGGACACGGGGACATGGGGACACAGGGACATGGGGACATGGGGACACGGTGGCACAGGGACATGAGGACATGGGGACACGGGGACACGGTGGCACAGGGACACGGGGACATGGGGACACAGGGACATGGGGACACAGGGACACGGGGACACGAGGACATGGGGACACGAGGACACAGGGACATGGTGGCACAGGGACACGGGGACACGGGGACACAGTGGCACAGGGACACGGGGACACGGGGACACAGTGGCACAGGGACATGGGGACACGAGGACACGGGGACACAGTGGCACAGGGACACGGGGACACGGGGACACGGTGGCACAGGGACACGGGGACACAGGGACACGGGGACACGGTGGCACAGGGACACGGGGACACAGGGACACAGGGACACGGGGACACGGTGGCACAGGGACACGAGGACACGAGGACACGGGGACACGGTGGCACAGGGACACGGGGACACGGGGACACAGGGACATGGGGACACGGTGGCACAGGGACATGGGGACACGGGGACACAGGGACATGGGACACTGGGGGCCACGAGGGCAGAGGGACACGGGGGGACATGGGGACACCGGGGCCCGGGTGGGACGCGCAGAGGTACCGGGGGACGGCGCTGGGGGGCTCTGGGGGCACGCGGGGCCGCCCCCGGTGCCGGGGCCACGCGTGGGCTCGGGCCGGGGGAGGGGCCGGGGGGGCAGCCGTTCCCGCCGCGTTTCCGCCGCCGCTGTGCACCGGGAGCTCCCGGCGGCACCGGGGCCGCCGCCCCAAACAAAGGCGGGTGGATGCCGGGGAGCGCCGCGGCACCGGGACGCGGCCAGGTACGGGAACGGGAACCGCACCGGCACCGGGAACGGGAACGGGAACGGGAACGGGAACGGGGCGGCTCCTTCCCGTGTCCCCGCCGCTGCCGGAGCCCCACCCCGGTGCTGCCCCGGCCCCGGGCACCAGCCCTCCGGTGCCCCCCCCGCCGTGAGATGGCCGGGGCCGCGGGGGGTGCGGGGCCGGGAGCTCCGGGGATGCGGGACCGGGGGATGCGGGACCGGTGGATGCAGAACCGGGAGCTGCGGGGATGCGGGACCGGGGACTCCGGGGATGCAAGACCGGGGGATGCAGAACCGGGAGCTGCGGGGATGCGGGACCAGGGAATGCGGGACCGGTGGATGCAGAACCGGGAGCTCCGGGGATGCGGGACCGGGGACTCCGGGGATGCAAGACCGGGGGATGCAGAACCGGGAGCTGCGGGGATGCGGGACCGGGGAATGCGGGACCGGTGGATGCAGAACCGGGAGCTCCGGGGATGCAAGACCGGGGGATGCGGGGCCGGGAGCTGCGGGGATGCAGGACGGGGGAATGCGGGACCGGGAGCTCCGGGGATGCGGGACCGGGGACTCCGGGGATGCAGAACCGGTGGATGCAGAACCGGGAGCTCCGGGGATGGAGGACGGGGGAATGCGGGACCGGGAGCTGCGGGGATGCGAGACCGGGGGATGCGGGATCGGGAGCTCCGGGGATGCGGGACCGGGGACTGTAGGACCGGCGGCTCCGGGGCTCTGAGGCTCCGGGGATGCGGGACCGGCAGCTGCGGGACCGGGAACCCCCGAGGCTGCAGGACGGGGGGACCGGGCAGCACCCGCTCGGGGTGCGGGAGCCGGTGCCGCAGCAGCCGGGAACGGCACCGGACGCCCGGGTGGGCACGACCCCCCCCGGCTCATCCCGCCGGGGGCTCCGAGACCCGAAGCCGGACCCGGTGAGGGTCCCGGTAGAGGGGGCGTGGTGGCCGGGGGGGGACACACGAGGCTGCGCCCTCCCCTGAGGGGTCTCCCCCACCAGTGACAGCGTCGAATAATTAATTGATTCAGAAAATAATTCCCAAATCCCGTGTTGGGGGGCGATGCCGGTACCGGGGGGGTGATGCTGAAGGGATGCCGGTACCGGTGGGGGTGATGCCAAAGGGATGCCGGTACCGGGGGGGTGATGCCGAAGGGATGCCGGTACTGGGGGGCGATGCCGAAGGGATGCCAGTACCGGGGGGGTGATGCTGAAGGGATGCCAGTACCGGGGGGGTGATGCCAAAGGGATGCCGGTACTGGGGGGGTGATGCTGAAGGGATGCCGGTACTGGGGGGCGATGCCGAAGGGATGCCGGTACCGGGGGGGTGATGCCGAAGGGATGCCAGTACACTGGGGGGCGATGCCGAAGGGATGCCGGTACTGGGGGGCGATGCCGAAGGGATGCCGGTACCGGGTGGGGCGATGCCGGTGATCCCGGGGTTTCCTTGGCAACCTTTGCCAGGAAGAGCCAGGGGTCCCCGGGGGTGCCGGGAGCGGTTCACCCCCAGCACGGCCCCCCCGGCCCCCCAGCACCGCTGTGTGGAGGCGCAGGGGGGGCTGTGCCAACCGCGGGGGCTCCGGTTGTGCCACAGCTGCAATGAGCGTGTCGGGGCTCAGCTGCTCCCCAGAAGCCCCCGGTGCCGCCACACGAAAGTGGGGGGGCGCTGGGTGTCTCCCCGCTCCCCCCTCACCCTTGGCTCCCCCCCGCAGCCCCCCGGGACGTGTTGGGGTCCCCCCGCGCCCCCCAGCATGGCCCCCGCGCCCTGAGCCCCGGTGCCGGGTGGGCACATGAGGAAGAACCGGAGCGACGTTGCCGGGCCTGAGGAGCAGGTGAGGGGCACCGGGGGGGGCACCGGGGGCACAGGGGACCTCAGGGGACACCGGGGGGGCACAGGGGATCCCCAGGGGGGCTGTGGGGTGGGGGGCTCCTGCTCTCGTGCCATGCCCGGTCTGACCCCCCCGTCCCTTCCTCGCAGCCCCCCCCGGAGCCGCCGGCCATGCTGGGTGCCGACCTGCGCCGCGGGCACCGCCGGCTCTCCGCCAGCCTGCAGGTGCCCCCCTGGAAGCCCCCGGAGCCCCCCGGCCCCCCGCGCCCCACCACGCTGCCCCTCGGCGCCCCGCCGCGCGTCACCGTCACCCGCCCCGACACCCCCAGGTACGCACGGGGATGGGGGGACACGGGGCACGAGGCCAAGCCCGGCACCGCGCATGGCGGGGACACGGCCGGGGTGGGGATGTTGGCCGGGATGGGGACAGTTTCGGGGATGGGGACGTTGTCTGGGACGGAGACATGGCCAGGATGGGGACATGTCGGGATGGGGACAATTTCTGGGATGGGGACATGGCCAGGATGGGGACACTTCAGGATGGGGACAGTGCCAGGGATGGGGACGCTGCTCGGGATGGTGCCCAATTCATGGCCAGTGCCTGGGATGGGGACAGTGCCCAGGATGGGGACACTCCCTGGGACTGGGACTGTGTCCCGGATGGGGACGGTACCCGGGATGGTGACAGTGCCAGGGATGGGGACGATACCCGGGATGGTGACAGTGCCAGGGATGGGGACAGTGCCAGGGATGGTGACAGTGCCAGGATGGGGACGGTACCCGGGATGGTGACAGTACCCGGGATGGTGACAGTGCCAGGGATGGGGACAGTGCCAGGATGGGGACGGTACCCGGGATGGTGACAGTGCCAGGGATGGTGACAGTGCCAGGGGTGGGGACGGTACCCGGCATGGTGACAGTGCCAGGGATGGGGACGGTACCCGGGATGGTGACAGTACCCGGGATGGTGACAGTACCCGGGATGGTGACAATGTCCAGGACAAGGTCCCTGTGCAGGTGACACCAGCGCTGGCCCCGCCGCCTCCTTGTCACCAGCCCCGTCGTTGTCACAGCGCGGCAAAGCTCAGCCAGATCCCGCGTCCCCACCGCGTCCCCACCGCGTCCCCACCGCGTCCCTACGGCAGTGGGGAGGAGCAGCCCCCAAAAGTCCCCAAATCCCACAATTCTGGCTCCGGGTCCCCCCGCAGCGGCCCCCGCCGGGTCCCCAAGCGGCGGCCGTGGTGGTGGCACCGCGGTGACCCGGCCGGGGGGGCGGCCGCGGTGTCGCGTCCCCGGTGCGGTGCCGGCAGCGCCGTGTGCCGCCCGCCCCCCCCGCTGCAATGAATCATCCGCCGAATTTTCCAGGGTGTGTTGCCGCCCGGATCCCCCGTTTCCCATCCTGCAGCCCCAAAATTGCCGGATCCCGGTGATTTTCCCATGGTGGGGGGGGGGATATCGGGGTCCCCCGCGCCACAGCTGGTCTCTTGGGTGGGTGACATTAATGGGGACGTTATTTTGGGGGGGGAAGGCAGCTGCGTTCACGCCTGCCCGCACCCCCCAATGTCGGCGGAGCAGCTGAAAGTTGGGGGGTCACATTGGACCCCCCCGTTTTGTGCCGGGGCTGGAGCTGGGGGGGGACGGACCACTTTGGGGGGTGCAGGCAGACGTGGGGACCCCCCCGGTGTCCCCTCGGTAAGGTGGGACCCCCGCCCCGCCCCCGGGGGCTGCGAAGGAGGGGGGACCCCCATTGCTGCTGGGGGGTCCGTGCGGCGCCGTGGACGGGGGGGTCCCCAAGCTGGGGGGGATCCCTCCCCGTCCCTGGGGGGCTCTGCAGGAGGGGAACCCCCCCCAGATCTGTTGTGCCTGGCGGGGGGGGGTCCCTGCTGGGTCTGCTCCGCCCCCCCACGCGTGGGGCTCCGCTGGTTTCCCCGGGGGGGGATCCCCCCTCGGTTGGGAGGGGCCATCTCGCGGGGGGGGGATCCCCACAGGCCGGGGGGGGGGGGCGCCCCGATGGGGGGATCCCTGAACGGGGGTCCCGGGGCGGGCCGGGGGTTTCGGGGTCCCTGGGGGATTCCTGCGGGGGGGGGGGCGGACACCGGGGGATGCCGGGGGGGGATCCCGGGGGGGGATCCCGGGTGGGGGGATCCCGGGAGGGGGATCCCGGGGGGGGGATCCCGGGGTGGGGATCGCGGGTGGGGGGGATCCCGGAGGGGGGGGTGTCCGCACCGCCTGGTACCTGCGGGGGGGTCCCGGGGCGGAGCCGCCCCCCGGGGGAGGGGAGCGGGGGGGGCAGGTCCCGGGGCGGGAGGAGGCGCCGAACCGGGGGCGCAGCGGCGTCACCGGCGGCAGCACCGGCAGCGGCACCGGCAGCACCGGCAGCGGCACCGGCAGCGGCAGCACCGGCGGCGGCGGCGGCGACAGGCGCCTCCCCCGGCCGGGGCGGGGGGGTCGTCCCAGCCGGTTGCACGGGGCCATGCGGAGCCCGGGGCCGGGAAAAGCCGCCGCCGCCGCCGCTCCCGCCGCCGCGCGTCGCTGAGCACCGGGAGCGGCCCCGGGAGCGGCACCGGCGGCGGCACCGGCGGCGGCCCCGGGAGCGGCACCGGGAGCGGCACCGGGAGCGGCGGCGGCACCGGCAGCACCGGGAGCGGCACCGGGAGCGGCACCGGCAGCACCGGCGGCGGCACCGGGAGTGGCACCGGCAGCGGCGGCGGCACCGGCAGCACCGGGAGCGGCTCCGGGAGCGGCAGCGGCTCCTTTCCCGGGAGCATCTCGGGGTCCCCGGTGGTGCCGCGGGTGATGGAGCCGGTCCCGGGAGCCAGGAAAAGCCTCTCGCTGTCGCTGCCGGTGCCCCGGGAGGGGCCCGGCACCCTGAAGCCCCCCCAGCACCTCTGGCGCCAGCCCCGCACCCCCATCCGCATCCGCCACCGCGGCTTCTCCGACACCGACCGGCACCGGCCGCGGCCCATGGAGCGGGCGGACGCCGTGGACACCGGGGACCGGCCCGGGCTGCGCAAATCCCGCATGTCCTGGCCCTCCTCCCTCCACGGGACCCCCGGCGCCGGCAAGCGGTAGGTGACAGCGCCAGGGACCCCCCAGAGCCCCCTCGGCATCATCCCGGTACCCGGAGCGGAGGGGTGACCTCCCGGTATCGTCCCGGTATGGGAGATGGGACCCCCCAGATCACCCCGGTACGGGAGATGGGACCCCCCAGATCACCCCGGTACCGGAGCGGGGACCCCCGGGTATCATCCCAGTACTGGAGATGGGACCCCCCAGATCATCCCGGTACCGCAGCGGGGACCCCCGGGTACCATCCCAGTACTGGAGATGGGACCCCCCCCAGATCATCCCGGTACCGCAGCGGGGACCCCCAGGTACCATCCCAGTACTGGAGGTGGGACCCCCCCCAGATCACCCTGGTACCAGAGGGGGGACCCCCGGGTATCATCCCAGTACTGGAGGTGGGACCCCCCAGATCACCCCGGTACCGCAGCGGGGACCCCCGGGTATCATCCCAGTACTGGAGATGGGACCCCCCCCAGATCATCCCGGTACGGGAGCGGGGACCCCCGGGTACCATCCCAGTACTGGAGGTGGGACCCCCCCCCCAGATCACCCTGGTACCAGAGCGGGGACCCCCGGGTATCATCCCAGTACGGGAGATGGGACCCCCCAGATCACCCCGGTACCGGTACCAGACGTGGGACCTCCCGGTATCATCCTAGTATTGATACTGGAGGTGAGACCCTCCCATCATTATCCTGGTGCTGAAGCAGGCCCCCCCGTATCATCCCAGTACCGGGACTGGGGGTGAGACCCGCCCAGCGTCACCCTCATCCCGGTGCCGTGGCAGCAGGACGGGCCCGGGGGTGGCAGCGCCTGGGGGGGTCACATCCCTTGGGACCCCCTTCCTGGCATTGGGGACGGTGACGGTGACACCGGCACAACCACAGCTCCCGGCTCCATCCCCCCCCAGACCCGCTGGGGGTCCAGGGACCCCCCCAAGACCCGACCGAGGGCCCCGCCACCCCAGCAGCCGCTGGGATGCTGGCGGGGGGGTCCCCATCTGGGTGCCGACGGGGGGGGCCCCACCCTGACACCGGCAGCCGCCAGATGTGGCGCTTGGGAGATGCTCAAAGCCGGGGGGGGGGATGGACACAGCACCCCCAAACCAAGCGGGGGGAAACCACAACCGCCCCCCCCCGGGATCCGTCCGGTGCCGGCGCCGCCTCCGCCCGTTCCCGCTCGGGACGTTTTTTGGGGAAAACCAGCGGGGCCGGCGCCGAGGGCCGGTTGTGCCGCGGCGGCACCATGTGCCGGGCGTCGCGTCCTTCCGGCAGCGCCGAGGGGGCAGCGGCACCTCCGGCTTCGTTAGGGGAGTTAATTGATGCGCAGGAGGCTCAGCAGATGGTCGGGACTCGGGGGTTTGGTTTCCTTCCTCCTCCTCCTCTTCCTCCCTTCCACACGGAGTTTCCCCCCCCGGCAGAACCGGCGTCTCCCGGTGAACCCGGGGGGGTCCGTCCCCCCCAAATCCAGGGGTCGCGGTGCTGGACCCCCCGTTGGTGACACCGGTAGGCGGGTGACCCCCCCACCTTACCCGGCGTCCCCATCCCGTTCAACCGGGAGGAACCGGCTCAGCCCTCGCTTACGGGTTTGTCCCTTCCTGGAGACAATTAGCGTAATTAAGCCAAACGAAGGTGCGACCGCAGGCGGGGGTTTCGGTGGCCGGCGGCGGTGCCGGGATCCGTCCGGTTGCCGCCGGCTCCCAGAGGCTCTTCCCGGGTTCCCATGGCCCCAACCGATCCCCCGTGCTTCGGTTCCTTCCCTTTCCAGATGGAAAATCATCGTCACCATCATAACAGTGCCCAAACCGCCGGCGGTGCCGGTGCCGCCGTCCAGGCCCCGCCGGTGTCCCTGTCGTGCCGTCATCTTTGTGCCGGGGGGGATGAGTCACCTGCGGCCATTTGGAACCGTTCGCGTTTCGGCTCCGGCTGGCGGAGCGAAACCTGTGCCGGCGTGTGCCGAACCGGGCTGCGCGGCACAGCGCGGCGTGGGCTGCTGGGGGGCGGTATGGGACAGTACGGGGTGATATGGCACAGTATGGCACGCTATGGTATTGTATAGGGCGGTATTGTATGTTACGGCACAGTATGGTATGGCACGGTATGGTATGGCACAGTACAGTATGGTATTGCATAGGACAGCATTGTATGTTACGGCACAGTGTGGTACGGTATGGTAGGGTAGGGTAGGGTATGGTATTGTATAGGACGGTATTGTATGTTATAGCACGGTATGGTATGGTACAGTATGGTATGGTGTGGTATGGTATGGTACGGTATGGTATGCTACGGTACAGTATGGTATAGCACGGTATGGTATGGCACGGTATGGTATTGTATAGGACAGTATTATATGTTACGGCCCAGTATGGTATGGCACGGTATGGTATCGTATAGCACGGTGTGGTGTAGCACGGTACGGTATAGCTCAGTATGGCACGCTGTGGTATAGCACAGCATGTGTGGTATAGCACGGTACGGTTTGGTATAGCAGGGTGTGGATGGTATAGCACAGTGTGGTATCGCGTAGCGTGGTATGGCACAGTGTGGATGCTACAGCACGGTACGGTATCGCACAGTATGGATAGCGCAGTGTGGTTTTGTATAGCACGGTATGGATGGTATGGGACACTGGGGACACTGGGGACACTGGGGACACTGGGGACACTGGGGACAGTGGGGGACAGTGGGGGACAGTGGGGACACTGGGGACACTGGGGACACTGGGGACAGTGGGGGACAGTGGGGACACTGGGGACACTGGGGACACTGGGGACAGTGGGGGACAGTGGGGACACTGGGGGACAGTGGGGACACTGGGGACACTGGGGACACTGGGGACAGTGGGGACAGTGGGGACAGTGGGGGTCACTGGGGACACTGGGGACAGTGGAGACACTGGGGGACAGTGGGGGACAGTGGGGACAGTGGGGACACTGGGGGACACTGGGAGACACTAGAGACTCTGGGGGACACTGGGGACAGTGGGGACACTGGGGGACAGTGGGGGACAGTGGGGACAGTGGGGACACTGGGGGACACTGGGAGACACTAGAGACTCTGGGGGACACTGGGGACACTGGGGACACTGGGGGCCACTGGGGACACCGTGGGGTCCCTGAGCCCCCCGGCCCGGCTGCCCCGGCCCTCCCGGCAGCTGCGGC
The DNA here is from genome assembly GCF_036013445.1 of Caloenas nicobarica. Taxonomy (NCBI): domain Eukaryota; kingdom Metazoa; phylum Chordata; class Aves; order Columbiformes; family Columbidae; genus Caloenas; species Caloenas nicobarica. Next base: position 233,685 of record NC_088280.1, read on the forward strand.
TCCCAAGGCGCAAAACGATCCTGATCAAAAACCCAAAAAACGCCCCAAAAAGCCCCAAAAAAGCCCCTTTCCCTCCCCAGAGCCGGCTGCTCAATTTGCCGCTGTGAGTCACCCCCCCGGCCCCCCGGCCCCTTCCCGGGGGGACACAGGGGGCGGGACCCCCCGGGACACGCGGGGCCAAAGTGGCTCTGAGGGACCCCAAAAAAGGGCACGGGGACCCCCCCGTGGGGTCAGAGACCCCCGGACAGGACTCGGGGACCCCCGGGGGGGCTCAGGGACCCCGATATGGGACACAGGGACCCCAATGGGGACTCGGGGACCCTGGGGGGGCTCAGGGACCCCAATATGGACACAGGGACCCCAAGGGGGTCCGGTGAGCGGGGAGCGCCGGGGGCTCCGGCCGGGGGGGCCGAGGATGAGACGTTCCTGCCCGGCCCCCCCACCCCGGGGGGGGGTCCCCAACTTTCCCGCGCCGCCTCCGCCTCGACCGCAGCGTCCAGGCGCCGCAGGATGCGGGGCAGGTAACGGGCCCCCCCCCCCCAAAAAAATAGGACCCCCCCCCCGCCCCTCCCCCCGGGCCCCAGGCCCCCCGGCCGCCGCTGGCACCCCCAGCCCCCCCGTACAGACGGCCCCGCCCCCATACGGGCCCCCCCAGACCCCCCAACCCAGCCTGGACGCCCCCCCCCCCACGTCCTCTGGGGCATGGGGGGGCACTGGGGTCAAAGGTCAGAGCGCGGGGGGGGGAATTCCACCCCCCCCGGGGCTGCTCCTCCTTACGGGGATGGGGACCCCCCGGTTGGGTTTGCGGGGGGGTGTCAGGTCGTCCTCCCCCCCATAAGCAACAGGCCCCCCCGGGGTGTCGAAGGGAAGCGGGGGGGCCCCCCCGCCGCTCGGTTGAGGAAGCCGGTAGAGGAAGGGGGGGGCGGAGCGGGAGCACCCCCGCGTCCCCCCCACGCGGCCATGGAGCCGGGGGGCACCCGGAGGGTCGGGGGCGAGCGACCCCCCCCGGGGAGCGAGCCGGGGGGGTGGGCAGCGAGGTAAGGGGGGGGACAGGGGGAGGGACAGGGACCCCCCCATACCCAGTTTGGGGGGGGGACACAAACAGGGCCCCCCCCATGACCACACAGGAGCCCCCCCCATGTGCAGGGGGGGAAACGGGCCCCCCCATTGCGGTGGGACAGGAGCCCCCCACACCGGGTTTTGGGGGACAGGGGGGTCCCCCACGCCCGGGTTTAAGGGGGGGGTCTGGGGTCCCTTTGGGTGCCCCCCCCTCGCATCGGGACCCCCCAGTAACGGGGGGTGGGGGCGGGGGGGGCAGGACGCCTGGGTTCCTTCCGCGGCCCAGAGGGAAGCGGGCGACGGTTGGAGGGGGGAGGGAACGAGGAGCCCCCCCAGCCCCCCCGCGGGTCCTCACCCACACCGGGGGGGCCCCAAAGCTGGGGGGGCCCTGCTTGGGACATTGGGGGTCCTGGGGGGGCAGGACTGGGGGGGGATCGGGGTGCACCGTCTCGGGGGGGTCAGTTTGGGGGTCCCGGGGGTTGCGGTGTTGGGGGGTCCTGGGGGGGTCCCAGTATTGGGGAGTCTGGACCACAAGGCTCCTGGTCTTGGGGGGTCCTGGTGTTTGGGGGATCAGCCCCCAGTCCCTGGGCCCCCCCAGATCCCCCTCCTGTCCCCCCCGTTTCCTGACGTGTGTGTGGGGACACTGGGGCACACGGTGACACGGGTGTAAATGGTGACACTGGTGCAAATGGTGACACCGGTGCACACGGTGACACTGGTGTAAACGGTGACACTGGTGCAAATGGTGACACCGGTGCAGATGGTGACACCGGTGCAAATGGTGACACTGGTGCAAATGGTGACACCGGTGCACACGGTGACACTGGTGCAGATGGTGACACTGGTGCAAATGGTGACACCGGTGCAGATGGTGACACCGGTGCACACGGTGACACTGGTGCAAATGGTGACACCGGTGCAGATGGTGACACCGATGCACATGGTGACACTGGAGGACACGGTGACACTGGTGCAAATGGTGACACTGGTGCAAACAGTGACACTGGTGTACATGGTGACACTGGAGGACACGGTGACACTGGTGCAGGTGGTGACACTGGTGTAAACGGTGACACTGGTGTAGATGGTGACACTGGTGCAAATGGTGACACTGGTGCACACGGTGACACTGGTGTAGATGGTGACACTGGTGCAAATGGTGACACTGGTGCACACGGTGACACTGGTGTAGATGGTGACACTGGTGTAAACGGTGATACCGGTGCAGATGGTGACACTGGTGTAAACGGTGACACTGGTGCACACGGTGACACTGGTGCAAATGGTGACACCGGTGCACACGGTGACACTGGTGTAAATGGTGACACCGGTGCAGATGGTGACACCGATGCACATGGTGACACTGGAGGACACGGTGACACTGGTGCAAATGGTGACACTGGTGCAAACAGTGACACTGGTGTACATGGTGACACTGGAGGACACGGTGACACTGGTGCAGGTGGTGACACTGGTGTAAACGGTGACACTGGTGTAGATGGTGACACTGGTGCAAATGGTGACACTGGTGCACACAGTGACACTGGTGTAGATGGTGACACTGGTGTAAATGGTGACACCGGTGCAGATGGTGACACTGGTGTAAACGGTGACACTGGTGCACACGGTGACACTGGTGCAAATGGTGACACTGGTGTAAACGGTGACACCGGTGCACGCGGTGACACCGATGCCTTTGTCACCACGGCCCATGTCACCAACGCCACCTGGGTCTGCAGGGGCTGCTCCGTATCCTGGGGGGCCGCAGGGGGTCCCCCCCGCTGCCCCCGCCCCGTCCCCGACGTCCCCCCGTGTCCCCACAGCTTCGAGGTGGACAATGGTCCCTCCCCGGGGCGCAGCCCCCCGGACCCCCAGGCCAGCCCGGGGGGGCTGGTGCTGCTCCCGGGGGGGCCCCCCCCCGGCCAGCGCCGCGAGTCCTTCCTGTACCGCTCGGACAGCGACTACGACGCCTCCCCCAAGAGCATGTCCCGAAACTCCTCCATCGCCAGCGAGGCGTGAGTGCGGCCCCCCGGGACCCCCCGGGACCCCCCGGGACCCCCCAGCACCCCTGGGACCCCCCAGGACCTTCTGGGACCCCCCAACACTGCCAGGACCCCCCCAGCATCCCCAGGACCCCCTGGGACCCCCCATCACCCCCGGGACCCCCCAGGACCCCCCCAGCACCCCCCGCACTCTGGGTGTCCTGGGGAACCCCCCAGTGCCCCCCCATGGACCTCCCCATTTCCCCCCCGCCAGGGACCCCCCCAATACCCGCCCTGGGCACCCCCTGATATCCCCCCAGGCACCCCCCCCATCCCCTTGGGACCCCCCAATTTTCCCCCAAGGGTCCCCCAATGTCCCTCCCGGTGCTCCCCCCAATGCCCCCGTGGGCCGTGTCCCCCCGCAGGGGTCAAGGGGGGGACCCAGGCGTCCTGCCCCCCCCCCCCGACACCCCCATTTCTCTTCCAGCCACGCTGAGGACCTGATTGTCACCCCCTTCGCCCAGGTAGGGCTGGGGGGTCCCTTGGGGAGGGGGGTGTGTCCCCCCGTTTTGTGTCCCTGACCCCCCCTGTGCCCCCCCCCGCCAGGTCCTGGCGAGTCTCCGCAGCGTCCGCAGCAACTTCTCCATCCTGGCGAATGTCCCCAGCCCCACGGCCACCAAGTGAGTGACCTTGACCTTGACCTTGACCTTGACCCTGACCCCAGCCGGGGTTCCCAGCCAGCCCTGACTGTGCCCCCCCAGGCGGTCGCCCATCGGCTCCCAGCCCCCCCTCTGCAAGGCCACGCTCTCGGGTAAGGGGGTGATTTGGGGGGATTTGGGGGAAGGGGGGGGTAAAACTGGCCGTGCCCCCACCTCTGTCATACTGGGGAAACTGAGGCACGGGGCCTGCAGCCCCCCAAGATTTGTCCTCGTGTCCCCCCACCCCTGCACCCCCACATCCCTGGGGGGGTCCCCACAGGCCCTGGGGGGGGGTCCCTGCATCCCCCATCCCCGGGGGGGTTCCCACAGGCCCTGGGGGGGGTCCCTGCATCCCCCATCCCTGGGGGGTCCCCACAGCCCCATCCCTTGGGGGTCCCTGCCCCCTCCCACCCCGGGGTGTCCCCAGCCGGGGGGTCCCCGGGGGTGTCCGGGGGGTGACCGCTGTGTCCCCCCCAGAGGAGACGTCGCAGCAGCTGGCGCGGGAGACGCTGGAGGAGCTGGACTGGTGCCTGGAGCAGCTGGAGACGCTGCAGACGCACCGGGCCGTGAGCGAGATGGCATCCAACAAGGTGGGGACGCGGGGACACCGCGGGGACACCGCGGGGACACGGGGACGCGGACGGGACCCTGGTGTGGCACAGGGACAGGGGCAGGACCCCGGTGGCACATGGGGATGGGACCCTGGTGTGACACGGGGATGGGGACAGGACCCTGGTGGCACATGGGGACAGGACCCTGGTGTGACACGGGGATGGGGACAGGACCCTGGTGTGACACGGATGGGGACAGGACCCTGGTGTCACATGGGGATGGGACCCTGGTGTGACACGGGGATGGGGACAGGACCCTGGTGGCACATGGGGATGGGACCCTGGTGTGACACGGGGATGGGGACAGGACCCTGGTGGCACATGGGGATCAGACCCTGGTGTGACACGGGGATGGGGACAGGACCCTGGTGTGACACAGGGATGGGGACAGGACCCTGGTGGCGCATGGGGATCAGACCCTGGTGTGACACGGGGATGGGGACAGGACCCTGGTGGCGCATGGGGATCAGACCCTGGTGTGACACGGGGATGGGGACAGGACCCCAGTGTCACATGGGGATGGGACCCTGGTGTGACACGGGGACGGGGACAGGACCCTGGTGTGACACGGATGGGGACAGGACCCTGGTGTGACGCAGGGATGGGGACAGGACCCTGGTGTCACATGGGTATGGGGACAGGACCCCCCTGCAGCCTGGGGACAGGGACAGGACCCCAATGTGACACGGGGATGGGGACAGGACCCCGATGTGACACGGGGACAGGACCCTGATGTGACACGGGGATGGGGACAGGACCCCGATGTGACATGGGGACAGGACCCCAATGTGACACGGGGACAGGGACAGGACCCCGATGTGACACGGGGACAGGGACAGAGCCTGGGACAGGCTGTGACACTGCTGTGACATTGGGACGGGGCAAGGGTGGGGACAGCTGCTGGTGGCAGTTTGGGGACAGTGGCCAGGGGCTGCAGGGGGTCCTGGCCCATTGGGTGCCAGTGGTGGCAGTGCCGGTGGTGACAGTGCTGGTGGTGACACAGTTGTGCCGGTGGTGACACAGTTGTGCCGGTGGTGGCAGTGCCGGTGGTGGCAGTCGTGCCGGTGGTGACAGTGCCGGTGCCACCAGGGCTGGTGGTGGCAGTTGTGTCTGTGTCGGTGTCACGAGGCCGGTGGCCGTGGTGGTGCCGATGGTGCCAATGGTGCCAATGGTGCCGGTGCCATAACCGGTGCTGCAGATCTGGGTGCAGGATTGTGCCCCCCCCAACGTGTCCCCCCATGTCCCCACGGACCCGTCACCCCCCAGTGTCCCCCCCCCGGCGTGGGGGGTTCGGGGGGGGTCCCTGGCCAGTGGGGGGTGACCCCTGGGGTGTCCCCCCCCAAAGTGAGGTCACCCCCGGGTGTCCCCATCCCGGGGGTGGGGGGGGGGTCCCGGCCTCAGCGTGGGGGGGACCCCAGGAATCCCCCCGCTAACCCGGGGCCCCCACCAGCCCCCCCCCCCCGAACGCCTGGGTCCCCCCTCGCCCCGCCCCCCCCGGCGCTGCGGCGGTGGGGGAGGGGCGGGGGGCGGGGCCGGGGGCGGAGCGAGGCGCGCGCAGGCGTGTGCCCCCCCCGCCCCCCCCGCCCATCGCTCCGCGGCCTCCGCAGCCCCGGCGGGACCCCGCGGCCCCCCCGGCACCCCCAGGACCCCCCCGGGACCCCGCGGCCCCCCCCGGCACCCCAAAGACCCCCCCAGGACCCCCCCAGGACCCCGCGGCCCCCCCGCCACCCCAAAGACCCCCCCAGGACCCCCCCAGGACCCCGCGGCCCCCCCCGCCACCCCAAAGACCCCCCCAGGACCCCCCCCAGGACCCCAAGGACCCCCCGGCACCCCAAGACCCCCCCCCAGGACCCCCCCCAGGACCCCAAGACCCCCCCGGGACCCCCGCCCCCGCGTTCCTCCGCATCCTCCCGCATCCCCGACCCCCCCCCAGCCCCCCCAGCCCCCCCCGCCCCCCCCCCCCATGGGCTCCCGCTGAGCCCCCAGCACCCCGGGGTGGGGGGGGCGATGTGAAGGACCCCCCCCGGCCGGCCGCTGTGGGGGGGGGGGGCTGGCGGTGCCCTCCCAAGGCGGGGGGGCCCTGCTGCCCCCCCCCGGCCCCACCATGTCCAACCGCGTCCCCCGGGCCCTGAGAGGCTGCGGGTGAGGGGGGGGCGCTCAAGGAAAGGGGGGGCCCCCCCCCCCGGGGTAACCAGGGACCCCCCCCAGTTCCCTCGGGGTGGCGGGGGGGGCCCAGCACCCCCAGCGACCCCCCCGCGGCCGGAAAATGCCCTTGGTGGATTTTTTCTGCGAGGCGTGCGCCAAGCCCTGGCTGGTGGGCTGGTGGGACCAGGTAAGGGGGGGGCACGGGCCGGGGGGGGGCACTTGTGACCTTCCCCCCCCCCCCACAATGTCACGGTGGGACCCCTGGGGGTGTCACCTCCTGTCCCTGCAAGGTGCCCCCCCCGCCCAGCTTTGGGGGGGGGTATTTGGACACGTACGGCCCCACCGAGGCGGGGGGATGTATAAGGGGGGGGCACCCCGGGTTGTGCCTTGGGGGGGTCACTGTCACACTGAGACCCGGCAAACTCGTGACAGGGGGCAGCAAGTTGGGGGTGGCCCCGTTTTTTGGGGGGGGGGGACACTGGAGGACACCCCCCCCCGGCAAGGAGCGGGATGGGGCAGTTGCTATGGAGACTGCGGTTGCCATGGCGATGGGGCGGAGGGTCCTGATTGGCTGAGGGGGGGAGGGATGCGGGTGATGCTCTTTACTGCCCCCCCCACCCCTCGGGGGGGGCAATGGGGGGGTTTGGGTGGGCTGGGCGGGGGGCGCCCGGACGCCTGGGTTCCCTCCGGGGGGAGGTGACACGCAGATGGGTCCCCCCCAGCTTGGGGGTACCCGGGGGGGGGTGAAGGCCCCGTGCCCCCCCCAGCCCCCCCACCCCGGTCCTGCAGCCTCTGCCGAGGGATGAGTCACCGGGGGGGCGGGGGGGGCAGCATCCGGGCCCCGCTCAAGGACAGCGAGGACTCGGGGGACACGGGTGGCGTTTGTCACCCCCCCCGCCACAGCCCCCCCAGGGAGACACCCCTGGGTGCCCCCCCAAATGGGGAGGGTCCTCGGGGGGGTGGGACAGCGGCTGCGAGCACTGCGTGCCCAGTGTCCCCTCCCAGTGCCACCAGTGTCCTCTCCCAGTGCCACCAGTGTGTGTCCCCAGTGCCACCAGTGTGTCCTCCCAGTGCCACCAGTGTCCCCTCCCCAGTGCCACCAGTGTCCCCTCCCCAGTGCCACCACTGTCCCCTCCCAGTGCCACCAGTGTGTGTCCCCAGTGCCACCAGTGTGTCCTCCCAGTGCCACCAGTGTGTCCCCCAGTGCCACCAGTGTGTGTCCCCAGTGCCACCAGTGTGTGTCCCCCAGTGCCACCACTGTCCCCTCCCCAGTGCCACCACTGTCCCCTCCCAGTGCCACCAGTGTGTGTCCCCAGTGCCACCAGTGTGTCCTCCCAGTGCCACCAGTGTGTGTCCCCCAGTGCCACCACTGTCCCCTCCCAGTGCCACCAGTGTGTCCTCCCAGTGCCACCAGTGTCCCCTCCCCAGTGCCACCAGTGTCCCCTCCCAGTGCCACCAGTGTGTCCCCCAGTGCCACCAGTGTGTGTGGAGCCTCTGGGCTTCCCTGGGGTGAAGCCGCGGTGTCCCCATCCCGTCCCGTCCTGTCCCCATCCCATTCCGTGTCCCTGTCCCCATCCCCATCCCCATCCGCTTTCCATTCTCAATCTGTCCCCATCCTTGTCCCCGTCCCTGTCCTTGTCCCCCCACATCCCTGTCCCCATCCCCGTCCCCTCAGTGTCCCCATCCTTGTCCCAGTCTTTTCCTTGTCCCTGTCCCCATCCCAGTCCCATCACCATTCTCATCCTTGTCCCCATCCCTGTCCCTGTCCCCATCCCTGTCCCCATCCCCTGTCCCTGTCCCCATCCTTGTCCCCTTTCAATCCCCATCCCTCTCCCCATCCCTGTCCCCATCCTCGTCCCCATCCCTTTCCCCATCCCTGTCCCCATCCTTGTCCCTTTTCTGTCCCCATCCCATGTCCCTCTCCCCATCCCTGTCCCCTTCCTTGTCCCCATCCCTGTCCCCATCCTTGTCCCCTTCCTTGTCCCCATCCTTGTCCCTTTTCTGTCCCCATCCCATGTCCCTCTCCCCATCCCTGTCCCCTTCCTTGTCCCCATCCTTGTCCCCTTCCTTGTCCCCATCCCTGTCCCCATCCCTGTCCCCTTCCTTGTCCCCATCCCTGTCCCCTTCCTTGTCCCCATCCTTGTCCCTTTTCTGTCCCCATCCCATGTCCCTCTCCCCATCCCTCTCCCCATCCCTGTCCCCATCCTCGTCCCCATCCCTGTCCCCATCCCTGTCCCCATCCTTCTCCCTTTTCTGTCCCCATCCCATGTCCCTCTGCCCATCCCTGTCCCCTTCCTTGTCCCCATCCCTGTCCCCATTCTTGTCCCCTTGTCGCCATCCCTGTCCCCCGGAACTGACAGGAGGGGGTGACCCGGCCCAGCTGGGACCCCCCTGTCCCCCCCTGGGGTGTTTGTCCCTCTCCGGGGGTCACACCCTGGAGACGTGGGGGGTCCCGGGGGGAGATGGGACAATGGAGGGGGGTCCTGGCATGGGGGAGGGATTTGGTGGGATCCCAGAGGTGGGGGGCGATGCAGGGGGGTCCCACGAGCGGGGGAGGATTTGGGGGGGGTCGTGTAGGTTTGGGGTGATGGGGGGTCCATCCCTCACCCCCCCTGCCCCCCCAGTTCAAGAGGATGCTGAACCGGGAGCTCACCCACCTCTCCGAGATGAGCCGCTCGGGCAACCAGGTCTCCGAGTACATCGCCAGCACCTTCCTGGGTGAGACCCCCCGGGACCCCCGAAGATCCCCAGGACCCCCCCCGGGACCCCCACCAGCCCCCCGGGACCCCCAGGACCCCCACCAGCCCCTGGGATCCCCAAAGATCCCCAGGACCCCCCCCGGGACCCCCACCAGCCCCCCGGGACCCCCAGGACCCCCACCAGCCCCTGGGATCCCCCCAGGGACCCCCACCAGCCCCCCAGGACCCCCAGGGACCCCAATCAATCCCCAGAGACCCCCAGGGACCCCCAGGGACCCCCACCAGCCCCCAGGGACCCCCAAAGTCACCACCAGCTCCCAGACCCAGCGTCGCCGCGTCCCCCAACCCGTCCCCCCCGTGTCCCCCCCCCAGACAAGCAGCACGAGGTGGAGATCCCGGCCCCCGGCCCCAAGGAGCGGGAGAAGAAGCGGCGGCAGCCGCCCCCCCCCATGGGGCAGATCAGTGGGGTGAAGAAGCTGCCCCCCCCCGGCTCCGGCACCGGCGGCTCCGCCGTCCCCCGGTTCGGCGTCAAGACCGACCGCGAGGAGCTGCTGGGCAAGGTGGGGGGGGGACGGGATTGGGGGGGGGGTCTGGGGATTCGGGGGGGGGGGTCTGGGGATGGGGGGGGGTCACGATGAACCCGCCCCCACCCCCCCCAGGAGCTCGACAGCCTCAACAAGTGGGGCCTGAACATCTTCCGCGTCTCCGAATATTCCAACAACCGCTCGCTCAGCTGCATCATGTACACGATATTCCAGGTACCCGACCCCCCCGGCCCCCCCAAACCCCCTGATCCCTCCAACCCCCCAGTTCCCACCCCAACTCCCCATTCCCTCCCCAACCCCCCAACCCCCCCGATCCCCCCAAACCCCCCAGTTCCCACCCCAACCCCCCATCCCCACTCATCTGCACCCCAAATTCCAACCCCTCCGCTGCCCAAACCCCCCAATCCCACCCCACCCCCCAGCCTTCCCATCCCCCCCAATTCCCACCCCAACCCCCCCCCATCTCCACCCCAACCCCCCAGTTCCCACCCCAACCCTCCCCACTCCCCCCAACCCCCCCAATTCCCACCCCCCATCCTCCCCATCCCCGCTCCCACCCCAACCCCCCACCCGGACGCCTGGGTCCTCTTTGGGGGGGGTCTCTGATCCCCCCCCCGGCGCAGGAGCGGGAGCTGGTGAAGACGTTCAAGATCCCGGTGGAGACGCTGCTGACCTACACCTTGACCTTGGAGGACCACTACCACGCGGACGTGGCCTACCACAACAGCCTGCACGCCGCCGACGTCATGCAGTCCACACACGTCCTGCTGGCCACCCCTGCCCTCGACGTGAGCCCCGCCACCCGCTGTGGGGTGGGGGGACCAGTGGTGGGGTGGTGGGACCAGTGGTTGGGTGGTGGGACCCATAGTGGGGTGGTGGGACCCGTGGTTGGGTGGTGGGACCCATCATGGGGTGGTGGGACCAGTGGTTGGGTGGTGGGACCCATCATGGGGTGGTGGGACCAGTGGTTGGGTGGTGTGACCAGTGGGTGGGTGGTGGGACCCATGGTGGGGTGGTGGGACCTGTCATGGGGTGGTGCGACCCGTCATGGGGTGGTGGGACCAGTGGTTGGGTGGTGGGACCCATGGTGGGGTGGTGGGACCAGTGGTTGGGTGGTGGGACCCATGGTGGGGTGGTGGGACCAGTGGTTGGGTGGTGGGACCCATGGTGGGGTGGTGGGACCAGTGGTTGGGTGGTGGGACCCATGGTGGGGTGGTGGGACCTGTCATGGGGTGGCGGGACCAGTGGTTGGGTGGTGGGACCAGTGGTTGTGTGGTGGGACCCAGCATGGGGTGGTGGGACCCAGCATGGGGTGGTGGGACCCGTCATGGGGTGGCGGGACCAGTGGTTGTGTGGTGGGACCCGTCATGGGGTGGCGGGACCAGTGGTTGGGTGGTGGGACCAATGGTTGGGTGGTGGGACCCATGGTGGGGTGGTGGGACCCATGGTGGGGTGGTGGGACCGGTGGTTGGGTTATGGGAATGGTTGTAGGGTGGTGAGACCCGTCATGGGGTGGGGGGACCCGTCACAGGGTGGTGGGATCAATGGTTGGGTGGGGGCACCCAAGGGGGTGCTGAGACCTGGGGGTTGTTTTTGGGGTGTGTTTTTGGGGTGCTCATCCCTGGGGTGTTTGTTTTCGGGGTGCCCCAGGCGGTGTTCACCGACCTGGAGATCCTGGCCGCCCTCTTTGCCGCCGCCATCCACGACGTCGACCACCCCGGCGTGTCCAACCAGTTCCTCATCAACACCAGTGAGTGCGGCCAACTGGGACGGGCCGGGACACCCCGGGGGGCCTTAAACACACACGTCACCTCGCATGCACGTGTCACCTCACTCTGTGTCCCCATGTCCCCACTCCAGGGGGGTCCCTCACCCATGTCCCCACCCGGGGTGTCCCCCACCCATGTCCCCATGGGGGGACCCATGGCGGGGTGGTGGGAATGGTCATAGGGTGGTGGGACCCATCATGGGGTGAGAGACCCATTATGGGGCGGTGGGACCTGTGTTGTGGTGATGGGAATGGTTGTAGGATGGTGGGACCCATCAGGAGCTGGTGGGACCTGTCATGGGGTGGTGGGACCCATGGTTGGGTGGTGGGACCAGTGGTGGGGTGGTGGGACCCATCATGGGGTGGTGGGACCTGTCATGGGGTGGGGGGACCTATCACAGGGTGGTGGAACCCACGGTGGGGTGATGGGTCATGGGGTGGTGGGACCCATCATGAGCTGGTGGGACCTGTCGTGGGGTGGTGGGACCTGTCGTGGGGTGGTGGGACCCATCGTGGGGTGGTGGCACCCATAGTGGGGTGGTGGGACCCATCACGTGGTGGGGGGGCCCATGGTGGGTTGATGGGACCCATAGTGGGATGGTGGGACCCATCATGGGGTGGTGGGACCCATGGTGGGGTGGTGGGACCCATAGTGGGATGGTGGCACCCATAGTGGGGTGGTGGGACCCATCACGTGGTGGGGGGGCCCATGGTGGGTTGATGGGACCCATAGTGGGATGGTGGGACCCATCATGGGGTGGTGGGACCCATGGTGGGGTGGTGGGACCCATAGTGGGATGGTGGGACCCATCATGGGGTGGTGGGACCCATCATGGGATGGTGGGACCCATCATGGGGTGGTGGGACCCATCATGGGTTGGTGGGACCCATCATGGGGTGGTGGGACCCATCATGGGGTGGTGGGACCCATAGTGGGATGGTGGGACCCATGGTGGGGTGGTGGGACCCATAGTGGGATGGTGGGACCCATCATGGGGTGGTGGGACCCTTGGTGGGGTGGGGTGACCGGTCACGGGGTGGCGGGACCCATCATGTGTGTCCCCATCTCGGGGGGTCCCTGACCCGTGTCCCCACCTTTTGGGGGGTCCCTGACCCGTGTCCCCGCCGTGTCCCCAGACTCGGAGCTGGCGCTGATGTACAACGACGAGTCGGTGCTGGAGAATCATCACCTGGCCGTGGGCTTCAAGCTGCTGCAGGAGGAAAACTGCGACATCTTCCAGAACCTCAGCAAGCGCCAGCGCCAAACCCTCCGCAAAATGGTCATCGACATGGTAGGGGACACCCCAAAACCCGCCCCACACGGGGGGGGCGCTCGTCCTGACCCCCCCACGTCACCCGCAGGTCTTGGCCACCGACATGTCCAAGCACATGAGCCTCTTGGCCGACCTGAAGACGATGGTGGAGACCAAGAAGGTGACGAGCTCCGGGGTGCTGCTGCTGGACAATTACACCGACAGGATCCAGGTGACGCGGGGGACAGCGGGGGCACCCGGGGGGCGGGTGACGGGGGGGGTGACCGATTTTTATTTTTTTGGGGCGGGGGCAGGTTCTGAGGAACATGGTGCATTGCGCGGACCTGAGCAACCCCACGAAGCCGCTGGGGCTGTACCGGCAGTGGACGGAGCGGATCATGGAGGAGTTCTTCCGGCAGGGCGACCGCAAGCGCGAGCGCGGCATGGAGATCAGCCCCATGTGCGACAAGCACAGCGCCTCCGTGGAGAAGTCACAGGTCAGGGGACATCGGGGGACATGGCGGGGGTGGCATGGTGGGGGAGAATCGGGGGGTGCAGGGGCAGGGGTGACATCGCGGGGACACGTGGCCGGAGGGACCAGCCCCATGTGGGACAAACACGGCGCCTCCGTGGAGAAGTCACGGGTTGGGGGACAGCGGGGACGTTGGGGACACCGGGGGACAGCAGGGGACTGGGGGTCCCACACTGGCAGTGACCCTTGGTGCCACCACCATGTCCCCGAACGGGCATCCCATGGGACAAGGACCCTCGGTGTCCCCAATCAGGCATCCTATGGGGACAAAGACCCTCGGTGTCCCCATGGTGTCCCCAAATGCACATTCCATAGGGACAAGGACCCTTGGTGTCCCCGTCTGGGCATCCCATGGGACAAGGACCCTTGGTGTCCCCAATCAGGCATCCTATGGGGACAAAGACCCTTGGTGTCCCCAACTGGGCATCCCATGGGACAAGGACCCTCGGTGTCCCCATGGTGTCCCCAAATGCGCATTCCATAGGGACAAGGACCCTCGGTGTCCCCAATCAGGCATCCTATGGGGACAAAGACCCTCGGTGTCCCCAAATGCGCATTCCATAGGGACAAAGACCCTCGGTGTCCCCAACTGGGCATCCCATGGGGATGAGGACCCTCGGTGTCCCCAGTTGGGCATCCCATGGGGACAAAGACCCTTGGTGTCCCCATGGTGTCCCCAAATGTGCATTCCATAGGGACAACGACCCTCGGTGTCCCCAACTGGGCATCCCATGGGACAAGGACCCTCAGTGTCCCCAATTAGGCATCCTATGGGGACAAAGACCCTCGGTGTCCCCAGTCGGGCATCCTATGGGGACAAAGACCCTCGGTGTCCCCAGCTGGGCATCCCATGGGACAAGGACCCTCGGTGTCCCCAGCTGGGCATCCCATGGGGACAAGGACCCTCGTTGTCCCCAGTTGGGCATCGCATGGGGACAAAGACCCTTGGCGTCCCCAACTGGGCATCCCATGGAGACAAAGACCCTCGGTGTCCCCAATCAGGCATCCTATGGGGACAAAGACCCTCGGTGTCCCCATGGTGTCCCCAAATGCATATCCCATGGGGACAAGGACCCTCGTTGTCCCCAGTTGGGCATCCCATGGGGACAAAGACCCTTGGTGTCCCCATGGTGTCCCCAAATGTGCATTCCATAGGGACAACGACCCTCGGTGTCCCCAGCTGGGCATCCCATGGGACAAAGACCCTCGGTGTCCCCAATTAGGCATCCTATGGGGACAAAGACCCTTGGCGTCCCCAACTGGGCATCCCATGGGACAAGGACCCTCAGTGTCCCCAATTAGGCATCCTATGGGGACAAAGACCCTCGGTGTCCCCAGTCGGGCATCCTATGGGGACAAAGACCCTCGGTGTCCCCAGCTGGGCATCCCATGGGACAAGGACCCTCGGTGTCCCCAGCTGGGCATCCCATGGGGACAAGGACCCTCGTTGTCCCCAGTTGGGCATCGCATGGGGACAAAGACCCTTGGCGTCCCCAACTGGGCATCCCATGGAGACAAAGACCCTCGGTGTCCCCAATCAGGCATCCTATGGGGACAAAGACCCTCGGTGTCCCCATGGTGTCCCCAAATGCATATCCCATGGGGACAAGGACCCTCGTTGTCCCCAGTTGGGCATCCCATGGGGACAAAGACCCTTGGTGTCCCCATGGTGTCCCCAAATGTGCATTCCATAGGGACAACGACCCTCGGTGTCCCCAGCTGGGCATCCCATGGGACAAAGACCCTCGGTGTCCCCAATTAGGCATCCTATGGGGACAAAGACCCTTGGTGTCCCCAACTGGGCATCCCATGGGACGAGGACCCTCGGTGTCCCCATGGTGTCCCCAAATTCATATCCCATGGGGACAAGGACCCTCGTTGTCCCCAGTTGGGCATCCCATGGGACAAGGACCCTCGTTGTCCCCAGCTGGGCATCTATGGGGACAAAGACCCTTGGCGTCCCCAACTGGGCATCCCATGGGACGAGGACCCTCGGTGTCCCCATGGTGTCCCCAAATGCATATCCCATGGGGACAAGGACCCTCATTGTCCCCAGTTGGGCATCCCATGGGGACAAAGACCCTCGGTGTCCCCAATTAGGCATCCTATGGGGACAAAGACCCTCGGTGTCCCCAGCTGGGCATCCCATGGGGACAAAGACCCTCGGTGTCCCCAGCTGGGCATCCCATGGGGACAAAGACCCTCGGTGTCCCCAGCTGGGCATCCCATGGGGACAAGGACCCTCGTTGTCCCCAGTTGGGCATCGCATGGGGACAAAGACCCTTGGCGTCCCCAACTGGGCATCCCATGGGACAAGGACCCTCGGTGTCCCCAATTAGGCATCCTATGGGGACAAAGACCCTCGGCGTCCCCACGGTGTCCCCAAATGCGCATCCCCCGGGCCAAGGGCCCCCGGTGACGCTCGGTGCCGCCCCCCCAGGTGGGTTTCATCGACTACATCGTGCACCCGCTGTGGGAGACCTGGGCCGACCTGGTGGCCCCGGACGCGCAGGAGCAGCTGGAGACGCTGGAGCAGAACCGGGACTGGTACCAGCGGCGCGTACCCAGCAGCCCCTCCCCCCCGCCCGCCCCCGCCCCCGCCCCGCGCTTCCGCTTCCGCCTGCACCGCGGGGAGGGGGAGGAGCCTCCCTGGCCAGATGACACCCCCACGCCGCCAGGGGGCGCTGTCCCGGGGCACGGTGACACCGCCACGCCGCCAGGGGGCGCTGTCCCGGGGCACGGTGACACCCCCAGGCCGCCAGGGGGCGCTGTCATGGGGCACAGTGACACCCCCAGGCCGCCAGGGGGCGCTGTCCCGGGGCAGCCGCCGGGGAGACCCCCCGGGGAGGGGGGGGGTGGGGGGGGGGGTGGTGGCCCCGCCCCCCCCGAGCTCGGAGGGGTTTAATTTAATCGAAGCTTAATTAGAGTGTTTTAATTTTATCGGGTTTTGCTTTGGTTTCGTTTTAATTTGGTGTTTTGTTTGATTTTATTTAAAAAAAAAAAAAAAAAAAAAAAATTCGGCTTTATTTAAAAAAAAAAAATTAGTTTTTAATTTTGTTTTGGTTTAATTTGGGTTTACTTAAAAAAATGATTATTTTAATTGCATTTTGTTTTTAATTTTTGCTCTAATCAGGTTTTCCTTGGCTTTTAATTTTGTTTTACTTTTATTTTAATTTTCTGTTGGTTTAATTCTATTTTAATTTTGGTTTGGTTTCGTTTTAATTTTCTTTTGCTTTTAGTTTTATTTTAATTTGGGTTTACGTTTCATTTCAATTTCCTTTTGGTTTTAATTTTATTTGAAATTTTGTTTTAGTTTTTTTCTTAATTTTTAACTTGATTTTAATTATGCTCCAGTTTGAATTTAATTTTTAACTTAATTAAAATTTTGTTTTAATTTTTTTAATTTAAGATTTTGATGGAGTTTGATTTTGAATTTTAGTTTTGGTTTAGTTATATTTTAATTTATTTTCCTCGTTTTATTTCAATTTTCTTTTAGCCTCTTTTGTTTTAACCTTTTAAATTTAATTTTTGTTTAATATCCGTTTAATTTAAAATGTGTTTAAATTATATTTTAACTTTAATTTTATTATACTAATTTAATTTTTTTAAATTTTTATTTTCCATGGATTTCACCAGATGGGGTTTATTTGGGGGGGGGGGGGGGGGGGGACAGAGGGAATTTTTATTGTATTTTTAAAAAACTTGAAAAGACAAAAAAAGGCTCCGACGCCCCCCCGGGGGGAGGAAAACAAAGGGGAACATGGACAGACCCCCCCCCAAAAAAAGGGGGGGGCAGTGGGGACCCCCCCCCATCACCAAAAGCCATTGACCCACAGGGAGGACGGACCCGGGGGGGCGATTTGGGGGGGGCGATGAGACCTGGCGGGGGGGGGGCACAGGGAGGGCCCCCCCCCCAATTTGGGGTGCTCATCTCCCCCCAAAGTCTTCCGCTCGCCCCCCCCCCCCCTTTTTGCACAGGGACCCCCCCAGTTGCCCCCCCCAATCACCCCCAGCCCCCCTGGGGGGGGATCCCTCCATATTGGGGGGGTCTGTCTGTGCGGGGGGGGCCCAGGCCATATTGGGGGCCCCCCCCCCCCCAAATCCCCACTAGAGGTGAAGCAATAACAAGGTGCCCCCCCCCATGGGGGGGGGGGGGGGGACACAGACCCCAAAATAGCTTTTTTTTTGAATTTTTTTTTTTTTTTGGGGGGGGGGGTCCCCCAATTCTGAACACTGTACTGTAGCATTGGGGCTGGGGTCTCCCTTCATTCGGGGGGGGGCACGGCCGGGGGGGGCGCAATGGTGCTGGGGGGGCCCACGGGGGGGGCTGACCCCCACTTTAAACTGGGGGGGGGGGTGTCGGGCCTGGCCTGTGCCCCCCCCGTGCGACGTGGCCTTTGTAGCAGCGGGATGGGGGGGGGGGGGGGGGGCTCATTGCGGGGGGGGGCAGAGCTTTTATTTTTGTACGCGGTGGCGTTTTCTGTAAATATTGTGAATAGTTCGGCCGGGACCCCCCTCCCGGGGGGGGGCAATGGGGGTGACCCCCCCCCCAAAGTCACCCCCCCCCCCCTCCATCCCCTGGGGGTGTCGTCCCCCCCCCCGGACCCCCCCTCTTTGTGTCCCCCCCCCCCCTTCGCCATCAGCTCCAATAAAGAGGAGAAGGGACCGAGCGTGGGGGGGTCTGTGCTGGGGGGTCTCGTGGGGGTGAACTGGACTGGGGGGACAAGGGGCTGGGGGGCACAGGGGAGGCTGGGGGGGGTCCCAGTGCCCGGGGGGGGCGTGTCCCGGGGGGGTCCCATGGGTCAAGGTCAGGCCCTGGCGGGGGGTTGTGGCCCCTGGGGGGGGTCTCAGTGCTCCAGGGGGGGTCCCTGAGCAGCCCCTGGGGGGTCCCCAATTCTGGGGGGGTCCCTGAGCAGCCCCTGGGGGGTCCCCAATTCTGGGGGGGTCCCCAATACTGGGGGGGGCCCCCAATACTGGGGGGGGCCCCCCCACCCAAGGCTGCCCCGACCATAGAGAGGACGCTCCCAAGGCCTCCCCGCCGGCCAGAAGGTCCGCAGGGAAGAAGAAAGCAGCCACGTCTGGCGCCCCCCAGCGGGTCCCCCGTGGTATCGGCCGCCCCGAGCCTCCCGCGCATGCGCGCTGCGGTGGCGGCGGGAGCTGCGCATGCGCGGAGCGGCCACGCCCCCCCCCCTCCCTCCCCCCCCCCTGGTTCCTCCTCCGGTTCAAACGGCGGCGCGCGCAGCGATCCCCCCCGCCCCCAGAGCACCCGGATCCGGTAACGGGACCGCAGGTAACGGGGGGGCAGCTCGGGGCTCCGTGTCCTCCAGGGGCCCCCAGGACTTCCCCTCCCGCCCAAACCGCGGCCTGTGCCCCCCCCAGGCCTGAGCCCCCACCCAGGCCTGTTCTCCCCCCAGGCCTGTGCCCCCCCCCCCCAGGCCTGTTCCCCACTCAAGCCTGTGCCGCCCCCCCACCAGGCCTGTTCCCCCCCCCCACTCAGGCCGGTTCCCCCCCCCCACTCAGGCCTGTTCCCCCCCCCCCACTCAGGCCTGTGCCCCCCCCCCCCACTCAGGCCTGTGCCCCCCCCCCCAGGCCTGTTCCCCACTCAGGCCTGTGCCCCCCCCCCAGGCCTGTGCCCCGCCTCAGGCCTGTTCCCCCCCCAGGCCTGTGCCCCCCCTCAAGCCTGTGCCCTGCCTCAGGCCTGTTCCCCCCCCAGGCCTGTGCCCCCCCAGCTCCTCAGCCTCATCTCAATGACACCTCTTGCCCATCCACAACTTTCCCCCAAGAATTTGGGGTGTCACCACCCCCGTATAACCCCCCCCGACCCCTGTGCCCCCCCAGGCCTGTTTCCCCCCCCAGACCCCACTTTCCCCCCCCCAGCTCCTCAGCCTCATCTCGGTGGCACCTCTTGCCCATCCACAACTTTCCCCAAAAACTTTGGGGTGTCACCACCCTCATACGACCCCCCAGCCCTGTTCCCCCCCCCAGCCCTGTTCCCCCCCCAGGCCCCATTTCTCCCCCCAGCTCTTCTCCTTCAGCCTCACCTCAATGGCACCTCTTGCCCATCCACAACTTTCCCCCCCAAACTTTGGGGTCTCACCACCCTCATATGACCCCCCGGACTCCTGTGCCCCCCCAGCCCTGTTCCCCCCCCCAGCCCTGTTTCCCCACTCAGCTCTTCTCCTTCAGCCTCACCTCAATGACACCTCTTGCCCATCCACAACTTTCCCCCCCAAACTTTGGGGTGTCACCACCCTCATACGACCCCCCGCGACCCCTGTGCCCCCCCCAGGCCCCCCCCATGCCGAGCAAGCGCATGCAGGAGCTGGAGGAGGTGAGCAAGGAGCTGCTGAAGGTCCTTCTGTCCGACTGGGCTGACAACCTCCTGCACCGCAGCCTGGACAAACGGACACGTGTGGACGACAAGCTGCTGGGCTCGCAGGCCACGGCCGCCCGGCTGGTCCGCGGTGAGGCCCCCCCGGCTCCCCCAAACCATTTCCCCCCCCGTGACCCCCCCTGAGCGTCCCCCGTTGCCCGCAGAGCTCACGGCGGCTGAGGAGACGGTGGCGCGGACGCTGCTGGAGCGGGAGAGCGAACTCCAGCGGCTGCTCCGGCGCCTGCGGGACCTGGAGCAGGAGCTGGCACGGGCGCGGGAGGTCGGCGCCGAGCTCCAGAGCAGCGATAAATATCCTTTTTTGGGGCGGGGGGGTCCTCATTGTCCTTTTCGGGGGGGGCCGCGATGGCTGGTTGTTTCCCTTCACCGCCGCACCGCGCTGCGCCGGGAGCTGGAGGAGCTGCGGGAGCAGAGCCGGCGGCTGGAGGAGGAACCGCAGCGGGACGAGGACGCTGTGCCCTCCGCGGCGTGAGTTGGGGGGGGTCGCACGGTGCGGGGGGGGGGGCTTCACCCCAAAACACCCCTGAGCCCCCCGCGATGCGTCCCCCGCAGGTACGTGACGCAGCTTTACTACAAAATCAGCCGCATCGATTGGGATTACGAAACCGAGGCGGCGCAGATCAAAGGCGGTGAGTGGCCCCCCCTCACCCCCCCATCCTCTGCCCCACTTAAACCCCCCTAATTCTTCTTTCCCCCCCCCCCCCCCAAAAGTCCACTATGGCCCCGACATCGCTCAGCCCATTGACATCGACGGCAGCCGCCACTCGCGCTGCTTCGTTAGCGATTATTTGTGGAGCCTCGTGCCGACGACATGGTGAATCTGGCGCGGACTGGGCGATGCCGACGACTCCCCCCGTGGCGCTGCTCCCCCCCCCGGCGGCGCTGACCCCCCCGGCTTAACCACAAAAGTCTCTCTTTTACTTTTTAATTCATGTAACAACGGGACGTGAAAATCATTAAAACCAGTCAATCGGCTGCCGGGCCGGAACGGGGGGGCTGCGAATCCGGGTTTTCTCCCCAAAACCGGGAGGTGGGGGGGAATTTTGGGGGTGCCACGACCCCCCCCATGAACTGTCCATGTGGCCGAGCGAGGCGGGGGGGGCGACCAGCGCTTGACATTTTATCCTCCCCCCCCGCCACATTTACCCGCCGCCGCGGGGGGGAAAAAAAAAACATGGGGAGAGGGGGAAACTGAGGCACCGCGGCTTCACCGCGGCCACGTTCCCCCCCGTCCCCCCCCCCACGGCGGCGCCGGGGTTAGCAGGGACACTCGTGGCGCTCGCTTTGCTTGCGGCACGGCTCCATGGTGATGGCCACCCCCACGCCGCTGCGCCCCGACGTCATCCGCGTCACCTCGGTCCAGGCGTCCGTCCCCGGGTCGTAACACTCCACTGAGTCCAGGAACGTGTGGCCGTCGTAGCCGCCTGCCCGGAAACGCCACGGACGGTTTTTTCTTCCTCTTCGTGTTGTTTCCCCCCCTCCAGCCCCGCACCGCCCCCCCAGGCTTACCCAGGACGTAGATCTTGCCCTGGTAGACGGTGACACCGAGGGCGCTGCGCCGGTGCCGCATCGGCGCCACGAACGTCCAGGCGTCCGTCTCCACCTCGTACCGCTCGGTGCTGTTGAGCTGGTTGGTCCCGTCGTACCCCCCCATGGCGTAGATGCAATTATTGAGCGCGCAGACCCCTGGATGGCGGGGGGAAATAATTAATCAGACCCCTCTCATCGATTTGGACCCCCCCGGCGTGAGCCCGCGCTCACCGGCGCCGCTGCGGATGGTGGCCATGGGGGTGATGGCGCGCCAGGCGTCGCGCTCGGGGTGGTAACACTCGGCCGAGCTGAGGCGGGTGGTGCCGTCGAACCCCCCCACGGCGTAAAGGAGCCGGTTGAGCACGGCCACCCCCACCCCGATGCGCCGCGTCAGCATGGGGGCCACCAGCTGCCACTCGTCGCGCTCCGGCTCGTACCTGGGGGGGGACACAATAATAATAGTAATAGCTGAGTGACGGGGGGGGGGGACGCAATAATAATAGTAATAGCTGAGTGATGGGGGGGGGGACGCAATAATAATATGTGAGTGGGGGGGGGGACACAATAATATGTGAGTGGTGGGGGGGATGCAATAATAATAGCTGAGTGATGGGGGGGACGCAATAATAATATGGAGTGGTGGGGGGGACACAATAATAATATGTGAGTGGTGGGGGGGGACGCAATAATAATAGCTGAGTGACTGGGGCGGGGGGGTGAAGGCCCCAATTAAACCCTTACTGACCCCCCCATGGGGCTGGGCTTGTGTTATCAGCTCCCACCTGGGCAGAGCTGATGCCCCCCCCCGGGTAAATGTTTGTCAATCCTGGGGGCAGAGCTGTGCCCCCCCAGGGCAGATTTGTGCCCCCCAAGGTCTGTGTTATCCCCCTGGGGGGCAGATTTAAGCCCCCCTCGGGCAGATTTAAGCCCCCCCAGGTCTGTGTTATCCCCCTGGGGGGCAGATTTAAGCCCCCCCCGAGCAGATTTTGCCCCCCTGGTGCTGCGTTATCACCCCAATGCCGCCCCCCCCGCCCCCCAAAACCCCCTCACCTCTCCACGCTGCTGTGGTGGATACATCCGTGCGACCCCCCCACGGCGTAAATCATGCCGTCGATGACCCCCACGCCGATGCGGTTGCGGGGGACGCTCATGGGGCTGCACTGGGACCACTGGTTCGTCATGGGGTTGTAACAATCGATGGCGGCCGAGTCCGTGTTCCCGTCGGGGGAATTATTGCGCCCCCCCACCGCGTAAAACAACCCCCCCACCACGCAACCCCCCAAACCGCTCCGGGGAACCTGCAGATCGGCCAAACGGATCCAAGAGCCGTCCCGGGGGTTAAAAGCTTCCAAAAAACTCAACGACTGCCGGAAATATCCGCCGGCCGTGTAAATGAGCTGCCCGACCTTGGGCGTGCGGCAGGGCAGGACTTGCGTGGGTTTGTGCAGCGTCAAATCCTGGAAGATCTGCGCCAGGTAATCCTTGGACGGGGAGTCCCCGCGCAGGATTTCGCACTTTTGGAGCTGCGTCTGCAGGAAGTGCGGGGTGAGCGAGTGGCAGCGCACGGCGCGCAGCAGCGCCTGCACGTACAGCCGCCGGTTGGCACAGTCGTGCTTCACCCAGTTGATGCAGGCGTGGAAAACCTCGGACTCGCAGCGCACGTTCAGCTCGTCCCGGCTGATCAGCGTCACCAGCTGGCAGTGCGACAGGTTGAAAAACTCCTCCTGCTTGGAGACCTGCGGGGGCAGACGGGAAGGGGGTGATTTTGGGGGGTGCGGGCACCCCCGGAAGCCAGGACCCCCCTCCAGCTCATCCAACCCAGCAGCGGCACCAGTTGAAACTGGACGTTGGAAAACTCCTCCTGCTTGGAAATCTGGGGGAGTGAGTATTTTGGGGGGTTACAGGGTCCCCAAAACTCCTCCTGCTTGGAAACATGGAGGAAAAAATTCCTCTTGCTTGGAAACCTGGAGGAAAATTCCTCCTGCTTGGAAACCCAGAGGAATAGAATTCCTCCTGCTTGGAAACCCGGAGGAAAATTCCTCCTGCTTGGAAACGTGGAGGAAAAAATTCCTCTTGCTTGGAAACGTGGAGGAAAATTCCTCCTGCTTGGAAACCCAGAGGAATAGAATTCCTCCTGCTTGGAAACCTGGAGGAAAATTCCTCTTGCTTGGAAACTCGGAGGAAAAAATTCCTCCTGCTTGGAAACCTGGAGGAAAAAATTCCTCCTGCTTGGAAAGCCAGAGGAATAGAATTCCTCCTGCTTGGAAACCCGGAGGAAAATTCCTCCTGCTTGGAAACCCAGAGGAATAGAATTCCTCCTGCTTGGAAACCCGGAGGAAAATTCCTCTTGCTTGGAAAAGTGGAGGAAAATTCCTCTTGCTTGGAAACTCGGAGGAAAAAATTCCTCCTGCTTGGAAACCCAGAGGAATAGAATTCCTCCTGCTTGGAAACCCGGAGGAAAATTCCTCTTGCTTGGAAACGTGGAGGAAAATTCCTCCTGCTTGGAAACCCAGAGGAATAGAATTCCTCCTGCTTGGAAACCTGGAGGAAAAAATTCCTCCTGCTTGGAAACCCGGAGGAATAGAATTCCTCCTGCTTGGAAACCCGGAGGAAAATTCCTCCTGCTTGGAAACCTGGAGGAAAATTCCTCTTGCTTGGAAAAGTGGAGGAAAATTCCTCTTGCTTGGAAACTCGGAGGAAAAAATTCCTCCTGCTTGGAAACCCAGAGGAATAAAATTCCTCCTGCTTGGAAACCTGGAGGAAAAAATTCCTCCTGCTTGGAAACCTGGAGGAAAAAATTCCTCCTGCTTGGAAACCCAGAGGAATAGAATTCCTCCTGCTTGGAAACCTGGAGGAAAATTCCTCTTGCTTGGAAACACGGAGGAATAAAATTCCTCCTGCTTGGAAACCTGGAGGAAAATTCCTCTTGCTTGGAAACTCGGAGGAAAAAATTCCTCCTGCTTGGAACCGCGGAGGAAAGAACGGGCGGGCCGCTACTTGGCGAGCCCAACCCGCGGGGCACCCCCCGTTTTGGGCGCCCCCCACCTCAGCGAAGTTCATGTAGATGTACTCGCGCGCCTTCTGCTGCAGCTCCAGGCAGCCGATCTGCTCGGCGAAGTTGGCGATGCCGATGGCGTTGCTGGGGTGCAGCTGCTGCACCAGGAAGTCGCAGCAGGCGCGGACCACGCTGTCGATCTGGTACATGACGGCGCCGTTCATGACGTGCAGGACGCACTTCTCCCCCACCGAGATGGACGCGGTGTAGGCGAACTCCACCAGGCGCTCCATGACGCGCGGGTGCACCCCCTCGATGGGGATCACCTCCATCCCGCGCTCCCGCAGCCCCGTGGTGAACATGGCCTTGAAAACCGGGCTGGACGCGGCCAGGACGATCTTGTGCGCCAGGAAGTCGGCGGGGGGGACGTCGCGGCGGTAGCGGACGCGCAGGGTGACGTCGCAGAGCTGGCGGTCCAGGCGGAGCTGGTTCATGATGGCCAGGGCGGCTTTGGGGTGCTCCTCCAGGCTGTAGCTGAAGGAGCCCGCGGCCCCCCCCGGGGAGGGGGTCACCTCCGCGGCGCATTCGGGGGGTGGCGGGGAGGACATGGCGGGGCCAGCATCGCAGGGTCCCCCCCGGGGGCGCGGGAGGGGTGGGGGGTTAGGAAGG
Organism: Caloenas nicobarica; assembly: GCF_036013445.1. NCBI lineage: Eukaryota > Metazoa > Chordata > Aves > Columbiformes > Columbidae > Caloenas > Caloenas nicobarica. Next base: position 258,562 of record NC_088280.1, read on the forward strand.
GTTGGGGGGGGATGAGAACCTGTGGAGAACAGGGGAGGGGGTTAGAGTGGGGAAACTGAGGCACGGGGAGGGGGGAGACCCCCCGGATCTGCCCCAGTAAGTGCTGGGGGTTTGGGGAGACCCCCCCGGATCTGCACCAGTAAGTGCTGGGGGGTTGGGGAGACCCCCCAGATCTGCACCAGTAAGTGCTGGGGGGTTGGGGAGACCCCCCTGGATCTGCCCCAGTAAGTGCTGGGGGGTTGGGGAGACCCCCCAGATCTGCACCAGTAAGTGCTGGGGGGTTGGGGAGACCCCCCTGGATCTGCACCAGTATGTGCTGGGGGTTTGGGGAGACCCCCCTGGATCTGCCCCAGTAAGTGCTGGGGGGTTGGGGAGACCCCCCAGATCTGCACCAGTAAGTGCTGGGGGTTTGGGGAGACCCCCCTGGATCTGCCCCAGTAAGTGCTGGGGGGTTGGGGAGACCCCCCCAGATCTGCACCAGTAAGTGCTGGGGGGTTTGGGGAGACCCCCCCGGATCTGCACCAGTAAGTGCTGGGGTTTGGGGAGACCCCCCCAGATCTGCACCAGTATGTGCTGGGGGTTTGGGGAGACCCCCCAGATCTGCACCAGTAAGTGCTGGGGGTTTGGGAGACCCCCCCGGATCTGCCCCAATATGTGCTGGGGGTTTGGGAGACCCCCCCGGATCTGCCCCAATATGTGCTGGGGGTTTGGGGAGACCCCCCCGGATCTGCACCAGTATGTGCTTGGTTTTGGGGAGACCCCCCCGGATCTGCACCAGTAAGTGCTGGGGGTTTGGGGAGACCCCCCCAGATCTGCACCAGTAAGTGCTGGGTTTTGGGGAGACCCCCCCGGATCTGCACCAGTAAGTGCTGGGGGTTTGGGGAGACCCCCCGGATCTGCACCAGTAAGTGCTGGGGGTTTGGGGAGACCCCCCCGGATCTGCACCAGTAAGTGCTGGGGGTTTGGGGAGACCCCCCCGGATCTGCCCCAATATGTGCTGGGGAAACTGAGGCACAGGCAGGGGGCAGAAAGGACTGACCCCCCCGGGGAAACTGAGGCACGCGAAGCGGTTGCTCAGAGAGACGGGCCCCCCCCCCAAGACCCACCCGGGAGAAACCGAGGCCCGGGGCGGGGGGCGGTTTCCCTGACCCCCCTCCCCTTTCCCCACCCGGGACCCACCCCCCCCGTGTTTCCCGCGGCCGGGACCCCCCAAACCCGCCCCCCCCCCCATCCTGGGGCTTCCCGGGGGTTCCCCGGGGGTTTCCCGGGGGTCGCGGGGTCTCACCCGGCCATGGCGGGTCCCGGTGGCGGCGGGAGGCGGGGGGGCCGGGGGGGCCGTGACTAAGCAGCGCGCGGAGCCCCCGCCGCGGTAAGAGTCCGCGCGGCCACGCCCCCTGCCCCGCCCGTGACGTCACGGCCACGCCCCCGCCCCGCCAGAATAAGAGTCGCCCGGGGGGTGACGTCACGGGGGTGTCCCCGGGAGTGGCGGGGGTGGGAGGGGGGATCCCCGTGTCACCCCTGGGTGTCCCTGGGGACTCGGAGGGAGTCGCGGAACGTCAGGGGGGGGAATGTCCGGGAAATCTCATCCAGCCCGATCCCGGGTGAGGTTACACAGAACCAGGCGGGTTGGAATGATCCAGAGGAGGAGACTCCACAGCCTCCCTGGGCAGCCTGGGCCGGGCTCTGGCACCCTCGCCGGGAAGAAGTTTCTTCCCATCTTGAAGCGGAACCTCCTGCGTTCCAGTTTGCACCCGTTGCCCCTTGTCCTGTCGCTGTTGTCACCAACATCCTCCTGACGCTCCCCCTTTCCATATTGACAACCATTAATGTCACCCCTCGGTCTCCTCTTCTCCAGCTCAGAGCCCCAGCTCCTCAGCCGTTCCCACACGGGAGCTGCTCCACTCCCTCCAGCATCTTCGTGGCTGCGCTGGGCTCTCCCAACAGTTCCCTGTCCTTGGACTGAGGGGCCAGAACTGGACACAATATTCCAGATGCGGCCTCACCAGGGCAGAGGAGAGGGGCAGGAGAACCTCTGGACCTACTGACCACCCCCTTCTAACCCCCCCAGGTCCCACTGGCCTTCCTGGCCACAAGGGCCCAGCGCTGGCTCAGCCCCAGCACCCGGTGTTCCCAGCCGGTCACCCATCCAAGCACTAACCGGGCCCGACCCTGCTTAGCTTCCGAGATCGGGATCCAGCGCTGGCTCAGCCCACAGCACCCGGTGTTCCCAGCTGGTCTCCCATCCAAGCACTAACCGGGCCCAACCCTGCTTAGCTTCCGAGATCAGATGGGATCGGGCGCTCTCAGGGTGCTATGACTGTATGCATTATATCTATATATGCACGTGTATATATGTACATGTTCCGTAAGTATATCCTGATAGTATCTGAACTAAACCCTTTTTTCAAAGGCAGAATAGAGAGAAGGAGAATCTCCCTGGACCTACTGACCACCCCCTTCTAACCCCCCCAGGTCCCATTGGCCTTCCTGGCCACAAGGGCCCAGCGCTGGCTCAGCCCCAGCACCCGGTGCTCCCAGCTGGTCTCCCATCCAAACACCAACCCCGTCCCTCTTGAACTGAGGGGCCCGGGGAACCCGAGCCGCTCCCGCCTTGCGCCTGCGCAGCCCCGCCCACCGCCAGCCCCGCCCACCTCGCGTCACTCCTCCCGCCGGCCTCGCCCATTGGCTCCTCACCGCCTCTCTCCCATCCGCCGGCCTCGCCCATTGGCTCCTCACCGCCTCCCGCCCCCCCGCGTGACTCCGCCCCCCGGCTCCCAGCACGCCCCCGCCCCGTCCCCGCCGAGCCCCGCGCCCCCCGCCGGCGGCGGCTCCGCCCGCCGCGCTGCAGTCCCGCGCCCGCCGCACCGCCCGCCCCCGCTGCTCCCGCGGCCCCAGCCCGGGCCCCCTCCGCGGGCGACACCCCCCCCGGTAAGAACCGCGGCTGCTCTTCCTTTCCTCCCCCCCCGCCGCCCTCCCCCGCCGCCCGCCCGGGGGTTGAGCGGTGAGGCCGGGGGGGCGGTGCCGGGCGGTCGGGCCGCGGAGGAGGGCGGGTAGGCCCGTGTGAGGCGGGGGGGTGGCGGCGGGCCCGCCGGCGGTGACCCGGCCCCTTTTTTCCCCTCCCTCTCTTCCCATTGTGCTGTGGAGACAAAATGGCGGCGGGGCCGGCGGTGAGTGAGGGGAGAGCGGGGCGGGAATTGAGGGGGGGGCGCTAAATCCCCCCCCCACGCTCCCCAAATCCCCCCGTCCCCCTTTTCCCCACAGCGCCCCGAGCGCTTTGGGGGTGTGGATGTGAGGGGGGGGGGGTCGCGCCGCTTCCCCCCCCCAATTTCCCGCCGCTTTGTTCTCGCCGCGTTTGCAAATGGCGGCACCTTCCCCCCCCCCCCCCCCCCACCTCAAACAACAGCCCGAGGTGGCCGGTTCCACCGTGTGGGGACGGGGAGGGGGGAACGGCGGGTCCGGGGGGGGCACCGGGACCTTCCCCCCCCCACATCGGCCGGTTCCACCGTGTGGGGACGGGGAGGGGGGAACGGCGGGTCCGGGGGGGGCACCGGGACCTTCCCCCCCCAACATCGGCCGGTTCCACCGTGTGGGAACGGGGAGGGGGAACGATCCTTCCCCCCCCTTCCATGGGCCGGTTCCACTGTGAGAACAGGGAGGGGGGAACAGTGCCCCCCCCCAGGGCAGCAGCAGCTCCCCGGGGTCCTCACGGGGTTTTTTTTTGGGGTGGGGGGTGTGTGGAAACGTCCCTTTTGGTGCCATTTAAAGGTCCCTTAGGGACCCCCTGTCCCCAAATCCCCCCCCCCGCCGAGGGCTTTATCGCCAATCCCCCCTCGTTCTCATCCAGCCCCTGATTCGGAACCGCTCGTTTTTCAGCAGAAACGCCCCCAAAAGCTGCTTTTCCACCGAGAGCTTTTGTTTGCCGCCGCCTCGGCCTTGTGACACTGTCCCTTGTGATGGGGACGAGTCGCTGTCCCCATCCTAAGCCCCGGAACAGCTTCGGCAAACAAAAGCCGAGCTTATCGTGCTCCTCCGAGCATCCTCCGCAGGTACCGCGGGCTGAAAACGCCGCCGAAAACCCACCGATTCGCACCTAAAACGCAAAAGCTCCACAAAACGAACCGTGCTTCTCTGCGCGGGTTCAGCTTTCCGCCAATTTCGGGCAGGAGTCGCGACCTTCGGCGCTTTATTTGTCGTTTTCTCGTCCAACCCTCCTCCCAACAAGCGTTTTGGGGGCTCTGCACCTTCTGTCAGGAACTCGGATCGAGCGGGAGGTTTGTTGGTAAAGTCAAGCGGGTGGTGGAAATCATGGAACGGGGAGAGCGGAGCCGGCGAGGCTCAAAATTTCCAAATCCCTCCTTTTTTTCCACGTTTTAGTGATGAAGAGCGACGTGAGGAATTGCGCATTATTGAGCGCGCTTGTGTTTTTAACTCCTCCTTGGTTCTTTTTCCCCGAGAGGCGCGAATTCTCCCTGGAAATGAGCTGCAGTGATTACAAGAAAAGTGGTTTCAAAACCCGCAGGAAACAGGACTTTCATTCCTCAGGCTGTCGTGGGGTTTTTCCGACTGTGGAAACACCCGCCGCGCTTTATTAAGTTGGATTTTTGACTCATTTCTTACCTCGCTCGGAGGAAATTGAGGAAAATAGGTGGATTTTTTGGGGGCTGTGCCCACAAACGCCACAAGGTGCTGTGGGGGTTCTCGTGAGTTGCTGGGGAATAATTAATTCCCCCGGTCAGCAGCGCTAACGTCTGGGTTTAATTGTAGTTTAATTGTAATTAAACCCAGATTTTTAATGCTACCGAACTTTGCGGGATGGGAACGGGAGGTATTTAGGCGCCGTAGAGTCCAACGGCGGCTTGAGGAATTGAGTTTTCTTGGGTTTTTTACCCCAAAAAATGCCTCAAATTGTAGGATTTTTAAAGCAAGTCGCACAGCAGGGTCCCGGTTTCTGCCCGAGCCATTAATGTGACTTTATAGAGTTATCGCCGCCTGAGTCCAGTAAAGAACTTCAGCATTTGATCAAGACTTTTATTCAAGATATCGGGTCTAATTAACGCCCGTGACTCCAGCAACTGCAGATTTTTACGTTGCCAGTAACTTCTGAGTTATAATAATAAGAAATAACTTCTGAGCAGCAGGAATTAAAGCGATTGTCTCTGGTGCTTTACCTTGTGGAATTGTTATTTGTGTATAGATTTAGTTCTCGTGTATTGGGAGGCGTTTCACCTCCGTCGCGCTTTGGTTTAGAAACCTGAGCTTTGGAAAAATCCAATTTTAATGGGGATAAGGAGCCAAAATAATATAATTCTGGCCACAAATGAGAAGCAGGAGGGAAAATGAAGCTGTTCGGTGCAGCTCCGGCTCCGGGGGTGTCTTTGCTTCTTGAGGAGGTGGCAATAACGTGCGATAAACCTGTTTTGAACCGTTATTGTTGGCGCTGGGCAAGTCTTGAGAAGATAAATCATTGGGAGTGGGAAACGGGGCTTTTGCTAACGAGTTTGCGTCTTTCTAATTTCTCCTATTGCCTCCAATTATTGATGGACTGGTTTACCAGTGTTGCCAACTGGTTTATTTGTTGCTTTCAGGTCGCAGAAAAGCGCGGTCCCGGCTCAGCCTTTTTGGCGGAATAATCGAAATAAACCACGTTTCGAGCGCTCGGGCGGACGTCGAGAAGCGAAAATGGTGAGAACCAGGAGGTTCGGGGCTCCGCGGGGAAACACCCGCCTCGCACCGAGACGCTTCCAAATCGGACCCGTCTCCCTTTCCTTCCGCAGCGGCCGATGCGGATTTTCGTCAACGACGACCGGCACGTGATGGCCAAGCACTCGGCCGTGTACCCCACGCAGGAGGAGCTGGAGGCCGTGCAGAACATGGTGTCGCACACCGAGCGGGCGCTCAAGGCCGTGTCCGACTGGATCGACGAGCAGGAGAAGGGCAGCGGCGAGCAGCCCGACAGCGAGGCCATGGAGACGGCGCCCGAGGACGAGAACAAGGAAGGAGGGTGAGGGTTGTCGCCTTTTTAACCAAATCGGCAAAAATCCGCTCGCCAAAGGGGGAAAAGTTGGTTTTACTAGACCCCGTCTGATAAATCCTCATCGTGTCATGTTTAAGCGTTGCGCATCAACCCGTAGTTTGCCATGAGCGCCACTGCTTACCCGGCTAATGAATTGTGCTAATTTTGAAGCGGGTAGTTTGCAGTGAGCTCTCCTGCTTGCCCGGCTAATGAATCGCGTTAATTTTGAAGCGGGTAGTTTGCGGTGAGCTCTCCTGCTTACCCAGCTAATGAATTGTGTTAATTTTGAAGCGGGTAGTTTGCAGTGAGCGCCGCAGCTTACCTGGCTAATGAATCGCGCTAATTTTGAAGCGGGTAGTTTGCGGTGAGCACCGCTGCTTGCCCGGCTAATGAATTGCGTTAATTGGAAGGCGCTGTTGGTTTTCGGCAGGGATCAGAAGGCGGCGGAGCAGCTGACCCGCACCCTGCGCGGCGTGATGCGCGTGGGGCTCGTCGCCAAAGGCCTCTTGCTCAAGGGAGATCTGGATCTCGAGTTGGTTCTTTTGTGCAAAGACAAACCCACCTCGGATCTCCTGGAGAAAGTCGCCGACAACCTGGGAGTGCAGCTCGCTGTGAGTAAAACCTTCCTACAAACGAGCAAAACGCGTTTTGAAACGCTTAAAAAAAAAAAAAACCACCAGCGATGTTTGTTTCCAGACCCTTTTTTTGTAGCATTGTTCTGGAATCGCCTCCTTAAGCCAACTTCTCTTTATCAGCTGAAATTTTGCTTCTACGCCTCGTTTTTTGTTAGAAAAGGGAGTCGCGAGCCCCTCGGAAATTAATTTAGGCAACCGCTAAGCGGCGAAATTCTCTTCCAGGCTATTACAGAAGACAAATACGAAATAATCCAGTCAGTCGGTGACGCCGCGATCGTGATTAAGAACACGAAGGAGCCGCCGCTGACGCTGACGATCCACCTGACGTCGCCAGTGGTCCGAGAAGAGATGGAAAAACAGTCAGCGGGAGGTACGGGCGCCTGGAGAGAGCCGAAACCTGACGTTCCCGTTGCTAATTCCCCGAGAAAACGTGCTCTTCAGTTTCGGATTAGAGTGCGATTTGTGCCGGTTCCAAATTCCCCAAGACAAAAAAGAAAAATCCAGCCTCATGAAATCACTGTTATGGTTCTGATTCAACTTCTGAAACTGAGCAGCACCTTTCTGATGGGATTTTGCTCCTTTTTTTGTTGTTGTTTTTATCCTTTTTATTTCTTGAGCCTTTAGTTCACTAATACATCATCTTGTTGTCTTAATCTTTGTTTCGTACCCAGCCATGTCAGTGGCCTGCACAGTGACATAAAAATATAAACCAGATACATTTAAAAAAACCAAAAAATACCCCAAAATCTCGAAGGCTTCTCGTTAAATGACCTGCATGCACATGAACTTGGATGTTCCGGGCAGTTTGTGTTGCAGCAAGAATGATTTTTAGGCGCTCTGGGGCTCCTCGATTTGGCTGTTTCAGCAGCTCCAAAAAGTTTAAATCGCAGAACAAAAGGGATGCAGAGTTTTGGATAAAGTTAGCTCCCACCGCTCGCAAATTCCCTGTGGAATGAGAATTCCCGGCTTTAATTTGAATTAACGACGGGTTCCGTGTCGCAGAGGCATCTGTGCACTAGCCTTATCTAAAACCCTGATCTTCAAACCTTGCGGGTCGTGTTTTTCGATGTTTTTCAACCCGTATCTTCAGTTTTGCTGCAGCACAGACTGGAAAACAGAACGAACCACGAAAACGACCGATCTCTTTGTGCTCTCTTGCCTTGTCTCTGGTTTTTGATCTCTGACTCGTCTCCCAAGCCTTCCAGTTTGTCGATTTTTAGGGACGCTGGACCTTTGACCAACAGGACGCTCTGTCGCGGGTTGGGGCCGGGGCAGCCGGGCCGAGGGGGTTCCCTCCATCCTTGCCGAGCTTTTCCCCCCCAGAATGGGGAATTTTGCTTAAATCCCCCTTTTTTGACCCATTACTGGCCTCGCGGGCTCCCGCTCCGTCCCAGTCCCCGCGGATTTGCGGCCTCTCCAGCCGGTTTCATGCCCCGTCTCCTCCTCATCCTCCCACAGCGCTTGGGCTTGGACGGGACCTTCTCATAGACGAGATTTCGCCCCTTGATTAAATTAATTAAACCTCCTCCTGCTCTCTGCAGTTTGAATTTATAAGCGAGAGCAGCCCTTCCACACAGAACCAGCAATTTGTTTTGTTTTTTTCAAGACCATCATCAGGGTAGAGTCAGGATTTGATTTTTTGGTTCAAGCCCACAGTTCTGGGTAGAATCAGGATTGATTTGGTGGTTCAAGCCCGTGGTTCGGGGTAGAATCAGGATTTTATTTTTTGTCTCAAGCCCACGGTTCTGGGTAGAGTCAGGATTGATTTTTTTAGTTCAAGACCATTATCAAGGTAGAATCGGGATTTTTTGGTTCAAGCCCATGGTTCTGAGTAGAATCAGGATTTGTTTTTTGGTTCAAGACCATCATCTGGGTAGAATCAGGATTTTATATTTTCAGGCACATGTTCTGGGTAGAATTAAGATTTATTTAGTGATTCAAGCCCATGGTTCAGGGTAGAATCAGGATTGATTTTTTGTCTCAAGCCCACGGTGCTGGGTAGAACCAGGATTGATTTTTTTGGTTCAAAACCATCATCTGGGTAGAATCAGGATTTTATATTTTCAAGCCAACAGTTCTGGGTAGAACCAGGATTTGTTTAGTGGCTCAAGCCCGTGGTTCAGAGTAGAATCAGGATTGATTTTTGTGGTTCAAGCCCACAGTTCTGGGTAGAATCAGGATTGATTTTTGTGGTTCAAGCCCACGGTTCTGGGTAGAATCAGGATTGATTTTTTGGTTCAAGCCCACGGTTCTGGGTAGAATCAGGATTAATTTTTTGGTTCAAGCCCATCATTCTGGGTAGAGTCAGGATTGATTTTTTGGTTCAAGGCCGTGGTTCTGGGTAAAATCAGGATTTTATTTTTTGGTTCAAGGCCGTGGTTCTGGGTAGAGTCAGGATTGATTTTTTAGTTCAAGCCCATTGTTCTGAGTAGAGTCAGGATTGATTTTTTTTAGTTCAAGCCCATTGTTCTGGGTAGAGTCAGGACTGATTTTTGTGGTTCAAGCCCGTGGTTCTGAGTAGAGTCAGGATTGATTTTTTGGTTCAAGGCCACGGTTCTGGGTCACTCGGCCGTTTCTGGAGCCCCGGCTGCCCGCTCGGCCGCTGCCTCGTCCCCTCTCCGCCCGACAGAAGCCCCTTGGTCAAACTGTGCCTTGTCTTCTTATTCCATCCACGACTAGAAACGCAATCAGGCTCCGACTCCCCGGACGTTCTGGACAGGCAGAAATGCCTTGCTGCCTTGGCGTCACTGCGGCACGCCAAGTGGTTCCAGGTTTGCATCTTGTTCTTATATTTGTCTTTACGTAGAAAAAAAAAAATTCGTAAACTATTAGAGGGGCTGACTATAATTATTTTTTTGTATTTAATGTATTTAACGTTAGAGGTGCTGGACTTAGCGTCTGTCGGCGGCGCAGTTGCTCGAGAAGCACTTAAGCGAATTAATGGACTTTTTTTAAAGAGTAGACGCGTAGCTGCTGCTTTGTGTTAAGAGTAATGCTGCCTTTGCACACCACGGTTACCCGTTGACGTTGTAAAACGCTCACGCAAATCCCGTTTACCCTTGGCAAAGTAGCGCTGCAAAGGAAGGGAATGTCTGAAGCAGCAGTTTGGGGGTTTTGGTTGAATTTCGGTTCTCCCCTCCAGGCCAGGGCGAACGGCCTCAAGTCGTGTGTCATCGTCATCCGGGTGCTGCGCGATCTCTGCACGCGCGTTCCGACCTGGGCGCCGCTCAGAGGATGGGTAATTTTCCCTTTTTTCTTCCTTTCTTGGGGTTTTCGGCACCGCTTCCCTGAGCTGGGGTTCGGCGCTCGCCGTCTGCGTGCGTCCCCGTTCAGAAATGAACGATTTCTATCATCCAAACCAAGTTTTACCCTTAAAATTACCAAACGTCTTTGGTGCGAATCATTTTACCGATTAACAGCTCGATCATTGAATCCTTTGTCCCTTCCATAAATTAACGATTTATATATATCTCACAAACCAGTTTTCTGCCCTTAAAACTACTAAATATCTCTGATGCGAATGGTTTTATCATTTGACGACTCGATCGTTGAATCCTTTGTCCCTTTCATAAATTATTGATTTCTATCATCCAAACCAAGTTTTACCCTTGAAACTACCAAATATCTCCGATGCGAATGGTTTTATCGATTAACGACTCGATTGTTGAATCCTTTGTCCCTTCCATAAATTAATGATTTATATATATATATCACACAAACCAACTTTCTGCCCTTAAAACTACCAAATATCTCCGATACGAATGGTTTTATCAATTAACGACTCGTTTGTTGAATCCTTTGTCCCTTCCATAAATTAATGATTTATATATATATCACACAAACCAACTTTCTGCCCTTAAAACTACCAAATATCTCCAATACGAATGGTTTTATCGATTGACGACTCGATGGTTGGATCCTTTGTGAGTTCCCAGCGGCGCGGGCGCCTCGTTTTTTCCCTCCTCTCGCTTTTTCTGAACCGTTTTGTGGGGTTTTTTTCCAGCCTCTCGAGCTGCTTTGCGAGAAATCCATCGGCACGGCCAACAGACCCATGGGCGCCGGCGAGGCCCTGCGGAGGGTCCTCGAGTGTCTGGCCTCGGGCATCGTCATGCCAGGTTTGGTGCTTCTCTGCATTTCCGTTTCCAAAGCGACCGCGCGGTCCTTGCCGTAAATTTAAAATTAAAAAAAAAATTTAAAAAATTATTTAAAAAACCCCTCGCTTTCCGCGCGGGCGGCTCAAAAGCCCCCGGCGTGCACGGGCGCTACGTTACGGCTTCGAAACGGACCCATCGCCTTAAAATTAAACCCCCCCCGCCCCGTAGAGAGAGGTGCAAACGTCAAATTTGGTTCCCCGAGTGGTTTGCGAGCAGCTCCGCCGCTAATTGTGCCGCGCTAACGAGCCCGGCCCAGCCGTGGGGTGCTGGATGTTGGACGCATCGTGTCGATCGTGGTCTTGGAGAGACGAGCGGTCGCTTTGCCGCCGAGGGAAATACTTAGTTTAGTGTCTTTAGCAAACACCAGGATAATTCTCTGCATATCTTCCTTGTTTCCTGCCTTCAGATGGTTCTGGTATTTATGATCCTTGTGAAAAAGAAGCCACTGATGCTATTGGGCATCTAGACAGACAACAAAGGGAAGATATCACACAGAGTGCTCAGGTATAGTTTTGACTATGAAAAACTTACGAATCAGTTCAAACTGCCTCGGAACTTATTGGTTAATTCGTAGCATAGTCACCTCCCGGAGGTCGCTGTTAATTGCGTTAATACCCAGTCGAGTAAAAGAAAATACAAACATGGGTCCCACACTGAGGAGGAATTTGTAGCTTGGCCAACCCAGAAGCAAAAGCATCAGGTTTTTAAATAGCGACTTGCTACCGTCGACCCGTATTTTTGGGTTGAACTTCCCAAAAAAAAAAAAAAAAGGCAGAGAGCGGTATTTGAAGCGCGGAGGATTTCGGTGTAAGGGTGGGCAGGACGTTCCCGTTGGAAACGGGTCGGTGGGAGCCGCTCACGCCGCCCGCTGACGCCGCGTTTGGTTCTTGCAGCACGCGCTGAGGCTCGCCGCATTCGGCCAACTCCACAAAGTCCTGGGGATGGATCCCCTGCCCTCCAAAATGCCCAAAAAACCAAAGAACGAGAACCCCATCGACTACACCGGTGAGCAGCAAACGCGGAAAGCGGCCCCAATGCGCGTTTTCCGCCGCTCTCGCGGCCGGAAAGCGGAATCCTGAGGGGTTTTTGCGCTGGTTTTTCCAGTCCAGATCCCTCCCAGCACCACGTACGCCGTCACCCCCATGAAGCGGCCGATGGAGGAGGACGGGGAGGAGAAATCGCCCAGCAAAAAGAAAAAGAAGATTCAGAAAAAAGGTATTGAGTTAACGAGAGGTAGGTACAACGCAGCGCCTGAGAGCCGTTCCTGGGGGACACGTGTTCGGTTTTGCTCGAAAATAAGAGTTACGGGCATGGGAATTTAAAAAAAAAAAAGCTTAACCGTAAGATTTTTACTTAATTTAACATCAGCTCTCGCAAGGAGGAAAACACAGAACTTGTCTGAAATGGGTTCTGCTGCTTTTAAAACAGTGACGAGTGTTGCGAACTTTCTTTTTTTAATCTATTCAGAGGAAAAACTTGAACCTCCCCAGGCCATGAACGCGCTGATGAAACTGAACCAGCTCAAACCCGGGCTCCAGTACAAACTGGTTTCCCAAACTGGTCCCGTTCACGCTCCCATCTTCACCATGTCGGTGGAAATCGACGGCAGCACCTTCGAGGCGTCGGGACCTTCCAAAAAAACAGCCAAACTGCACGTGGCCGTCAAGGTGAGAGCCGCCGCTTCGAGTTCCCGCCACGGGGCTCTCGTTAATTAACGGTTAATTGGTCGCCGGCCCTTTCACCTTGACAAAGGGCGACCAGGATGAGTTGCGACTCCGATTCTGCGCGAGGAATAAATCCCAGGCCGGAGGAATTTTTTCCTTCATAGGTCTTGGGGAACGTGCTTGAAAATCATTAATAAATGGAATTTTGAGCGGCTTTCTCGAGGATTTTCCCCCAAATGGGTTGGGCACGCGAGAGCTGGAGGTTTTTTGGGGTCCGTAACCGATTCCGGTGCCCCAGGTGCTGCAGGATATGGGTTTGCCCACCGGAGCGGAAGGCAAAGAATCGGGGAAAGGCGACGAATCGGCCGAGGAGACGGAACAAAAACCCGTCGTGGTCGCCCCTCCTCCTGTCGTAGAAACCGTCTCGACGCCCGCGGCCGCTTCTCCGCCCTCGGATCAAACCCCAGAGGTGAGCGCGGCCCAAAACCGGGGGAAAACGGCCCCTCCGATCGTTTGTTGGGGTGTCAGAAGCGCGTTTAGCGCCGCGTTACCGTTTCCGAGGTCAAAACCTCGGCCGAGTGTAAAATATTGCCCAAAGCGTGGTGGTTTTTTGACGTGGCTTTAAGCCCTTTGGGGTTTTTCCTTCGAGTTTAACTGAATCCCGTCGCCGTTTCCTCGCAGAACGTGAAGCAGCAGGGACCAATTCTGACCAAGCACGGCAAGAACCCGGTGATGGAGCTGAACGAGAAGCGACGCGGCCTGAAATACGAACTGATCTCGGAGACGGGCGGCAGCCACGACAAATGCTTCGTCATGGAGGTGAGCGCCGCTTTTGGGGGCATTTTGCCCCATTTTATCGCTTTAATATCCATTTAAAATCATCAATCACGCCGCGCTTTGGGTGGGAAGGTCCCTTTAAGGTTCTGTAGCGACGTTTTCGCTCCAAATTCCTAGAATTATCTGCGTGAATTGTAAAAAATAGAGAGTTTTACCTTCTGTTCCTGCTATTTCCACTTAAAAATTATTCTTTAATCCGTGTTGAAGGTGGAGGTGGATGGGCAGAAGTTCCAAGGAGCCGGTTCCAATAAAAAGGTGGCCAAAGCTTACGCTGCGTTGGCCGCGCTGGAGAAATTGTTTCCGGACGCTCCGGTGCCCATTGAGCAGAACAAGAAGAAAAGAGCCCCCGTGCCAGCCCGGGGAGGCCCCAAATTTGCCGTCAAAGTAAGAAAAAACCCCCCATCCCACGAATTTCGTGGCGGAACCGACGGTTTTGTGGCACCACTGCCGCCTCCGCCGCTTTAGTCCCTTTTGGGGAGGGGGAGCGATGGGGGGTGCGGAGGGGAAGCCGTCGGGTTTAACAGCAGAAACCCCGCTAAACGTTGCAGGAAACGGCCTCTGGTTTTCTGGAATTCTCTTCGTTTGCTCCCCGCTCCCGTTTATTTCGCGTCTCCCGCCTTTCTTTGGAGGATTCTGCTTTTCCGACGCGTTCTGGACCTCCCCAAATCCTTATTTTTTAAAAAACGTTGCGATCCTTGACGCGCCACCTCCTGCCGTCCTCGTTTTTCGAAATTTTTTTGGATTTTTTTTTTTTTTTTTGAATTTTTGGCTGATTTCTCTCTTCCCCCCCCCGCAGCAGCACAACCCGGGGTTCGCCATGGGGGGCCCCATGCACAACGACGCCCCCCCGCCCCCCAACATGCGCGGCCGCGGCCGGGGCGGCAACATGCGGGGCCGAGGCAGAGGCCGGGGCGGCTACGGCAACCACGGCGGCTACATGAACACAGGTAAAATTCCCCTTTTCCCACCCAAAATACCCCAAATCCCACCGCCAAATTCACCCTCTTCGGCGTTTCATCGCGGTGAAACCCGAGGCCTTCGCGCGCTTCCGTTTTAGTTTAATTTCAACTTTTAATCTCTCGTCCAGGCGCCGGGTACGGGAGCTACGGTTACGGGGGGAACTCGGCGACCGCCGGCTACAGTAAGTCCGTTTTTTTTTTCCTTAAATCCTTAAATTTTCAACCGCCTCGATGCGCCGGGGCTGCGAAACTCGCGCCACAACGAGCCGCTCTTTTCGGAGCAAAAAAGAACAAAACGCGACTCGCGCGCTCATTAAAATCAAACTCGAAATATTTGATATTTCTCCGCTTTAAGCCACTCGAAGCCGTCGGCCACGCTTTGGATTTTTCTTCTTTTTTCCCCCGTAAATCTGCAGCGATTCAGTTCGGAGAGGAGGCGGCGCCTTCGTTAGGGGGCGACGGGAGCGGAGAAATGGGAAAACTCGACATTTGCGATTTTGCCGTCTGCAAAATTCTAATTTTGATTTTCATTTTCCTTCCTCCTCTGCTCTGTCTCCCCCTTCCGTAGGCGACTTTTTCCCAGCCTGCTCCGGCTTTCATGATTTTGGGGCTCCCTAGATCATCTTTCAAACATTCCACCCTCAAAAACAACCCCCAAAACCAGCGTTTTCCTCCAATTTTCGTGCTTCACTGCGTTTCTCAACCGCGGTTTCCACCACAGCTTGTCTGAGATTTTTAACCCGCACGAACTTCAGACAATGGCAAATTTTGGGGGGGATTTGCCTTTGAATTTGGTTCTTCTCGATGCCCACGATGATCCCTGAATATTTTTGTGCCCTCGGCACAAATTTCCAAGGCAACAAAACCCCCCCGGCCTTGCTTTTTTTAATGGAAATCGTTTATTTTTAAGAAACTCGCGGCGTTTTAATCGACCTCGGTCTCGATTTACGGTGGGTTTTCTACGTAAATCGGAGCTTTTAAATAAATCCCGACGTTTCCGGATGGTTTTTCGCATGAAATACCGGTTTGTACATGAAATTCGCTCAAATTTCAGCCTTTCAGCAGAGGGACATGGAATTTTAGAGGTTTTTTGTTAATTGTTTGTCGGATCTTGAGCTAATAAATATCCAGGCAAGCGTGGACGTGATCGAAACGGCTGAAAAAAACCACGCAAATTCCTTCGTTAACGTGAAAATTGGCTTTTTTCAGCCAAATATAAAGGGCCTGAAGAATCGAACGTTGAATCTCCCTCAGCAAAGTTGCCCTAAAAGTCCTTTTATCCCCTGGAGAATTAAATTTCCCCAGAATCGGGAATTAAAATGTCCACGGGCTTATAGTGGATCCTTAAAAAATAATACTCTTGTTTTTTTAGGAAGCTGCTGTTTGAGATAACGCTGGTTTTTTGTGTATAAGGCGGTTGATCTGGTGCCGAACGAGGCGGAAAAACTGCTGGTTTTTAAGCGACAACATAATTAACTTGAAATTAATTGTGCGCTGGATGTTTTTCTTCCTTAGTTTGGATTTGAGGAAAGGCCCAAATAATCTGGAGCAGCGTGAAAACGTCGTAATTTTGATATAAAGTGTTGGTGGAAAGTGGAAATTCCAGAGATTTGGGAGGGATCAAGCGCAGCTCGACCAAATCGCCGCCTTCCACCCCAAAACGGGGATTTTAACACAAATATCGGAGCGAGGAGTTTCATCCTCAGCCGAGAAATCTCTTGCTACGACTTCGGCGTTTGCGACCGGGGGGAAATTTATGAGAGAACCTCGTTTTTTGAGCAACTAAATCAGGATTTTCTGCGGAAAAGGGGAAAAAATGGCGCGGGGGAGGTTGCGGTAGCGCGGCCGGGAATCGATTAAATGATCAAATAATTAAAAATCGAGGAGCTGAGCCGGGTTCGGACCCATCCCGGCAGCTCCACGCGCAGTTATGGAAGCAAAAGGCACCGGATTTGACTTTTTTAGCTCCTTTTTAACTCATTTTTCCCCCCTTTTCTCCTTCTTTATGGGAGGATACAGCAGCAAATTGCCCTTTTTTAGGGCTGCAGCTCCAGACACTGGCGCAGGTTTGAAATTCCATTTTATTGTTATTATATCCCTCGCAAATAAGTTTTAAATCCGAATAGGCCGAGTCTACCGGAGGCTGAAGTCGAAACCCAACGCGTGGAACGTCCCCAAGTTCAACGCGCAGGAAAAGAATCGCTCAAAAATAACTAAAATTAAACCCGGACTAACTCCGGGCTGGGTCCGGCGCTGCCGTTTGGGGCCGTTTTGAGGGTTTTTGGCGACCTGGGGTCGCGAATTTGGATCTGGATTGTTGGGGTTAGGCTGGGATTAAATGGGCTGGAAGATCTCGGGGTGACGGCGCCGTGTGGACGGATTTCGAATTGATCTCGCAATTTCCCTCCCTAAATTAACAAAACCTTTCGCCTTTTGGCCTCGGAGGGAGTTTAAGTCTTTTTTTTTAGACAAAAACCTGCTCCTAAGTCCTTCGTGTGGGGAAAATCTCCTCGCTTTTGATGTTTAAAATAGTCCCCATGTGCCTCCCCGCGCCCCAGAAAATCCGTCTGCTGGTGGATCGATGCGTTTTTGTGGTTTTAGGCCCATTCTAGCGCTCCGATCTCCATTTTTCCTATTCTAACGCTCCGATCTTCGTTTTTCCAGTTTTTAGGCCGATTCTAACGCTCCGATCTCCATTTTTCCCGTTCTTCGGCCCATTCTAACGCGCCGATCTCAGTTTTTAGGCCCATTCTAATGCTCCGATCTCCATTTTTCCCGTTTTCAGGCCCATTCTGACGCTCCCATCTCCATTTTTAGGCCCATTCTGACGCTCCCATCTCCATTTTTAGGCCCATTCTAACGCTCCAACCACCGTTTTCCCCATTCTTAGGCCCATTCTAGCACTCTGATCTCCGTTCTTCGGCCCATTCTAACTCTCCAGTCCCCATTTTTAGGCCCGTTCTAACGCTCCAATCTCCATTTTTCCCATTTTTAGGCCCGTTCTAACGCTCCGATCTCCATTTTCAGGCCCGTTCTAACGCTCTGATCTCCGTTTTTCCCGTTCTTTGGCCCATTCTAACGCTCTGACCGCTGTTTTTCCCATTTTCCGGCCCGTTCTAACGCTCCGATCTCCATTTTCAGGCCCAGTCTAACTCTCCGATCTCCATATTCTGGCCCGTTCTAACTCTCCAGTCTCCATTTTTAGGCCCATTCTAACGCTCCAATCTCCATTTTCCCCATTTTTAGGCCCGTTCTAACGCTCCGATCTCCATTTTCAGGCCCGTTCTAACGCTCTGATCTCCGTTTTTCCCATTCTTTGGCCCATTCTAACGCTCTGACCGCTGTTTTTCCCATTTTCCGGCCCGTTCTAACGCTCCGATCTCCATTTTCAGGCCCAGTCTAACTCTCCGATCTCCATATTCCGGCCCGTTCTAACTCTCCGGTCTCCATCCCCCCGTTTTCAGGCCAGTTCTACAGCAACGGCGGCCACTCCAACTCGGGCAGCGGCGGCTCCTACGGCTCCTACTACGGGGGGGGCGACGGCTACGGCGGCGCGGCCCCGAAGCACAAGAAGCAGCAGCACGGGGGGCAGCAGAAACCCTCGTACGGCTCCTACCAGGCGCACCAGGGCCAGCAGCAGCCGCCCTACGGCCAGGGCCAGTACGGGGGCGGCTACGGGCCCCCCCAGGGCAAGCAGAAGGGCTACGGCCACGGCCAGGCCGGCGGCTACTCCTACTCCAACTCCTACAGCTCGCCCGGCGGCTCCGACTACAGCTACGAGAGCAAATTCAGTGAGTTCGGGGAGGTTAAAATGGGGATTTCTGTTAAATATTGCAGCTGCGAGAGCAAATGCAGTGAGTTCGGGGAGGTTAAAATGGGGATTTTTGTTAAATATTGCAGCTGCGAGAGCAAATTCAGTGAGTGCCAGGGGTGAAAATGGGGATTTTTGTTAAATATTGCAACTATGAGAGCAAATTCAGTGAGTTCGGGGAGGTTAAAATGGGGATTTTTAATAATTGTTACAACTACAAGAGCAAATTCAATGAGTGTCAGGGGTGAAAATGGGGGTTTTTGTTAAATATTGCAACTATGAGAGCAAATTCAGTGAGTTTGGGCAGGTTAAAATGGGGATTTTTGTTAAATATTGCAGCTGCGAGAGCAAATGCAGTGAGTTCGGGGAGGTTAAAATGGGGATTTTTGTTAAATATTGCAGCTACGAGAGCAAATTCAGTGAGTTCGGGGAGGTTAAAATGGGGATTTTTGTTAAATATTGCAGCTGCGAGAGCAAATTCAGTGAGTTCGGGGAGGTTAAAATGGGGATTTTTGTTAAATATTGCAGCTGCGAGAGCAAATTCAGTGAGTTCAGGGAGGTTAAAATGGGGATTTTTGTTAAATATTGCAGCTACGAGAGCAAATTCAGTGAGTTCGGGGAGGTTAAAATGGGGATTTTTGTTAAATATTGCAGCTGCGATAGCAAATTCAATGAGTGTCAGGGGTGAAAATGGGGGTTTTTGTTAAATATTGCAACTATGAGAGCAAATTCAGTGAGTTTGGGCAGGTTAAAATGGGGATTTTTGTTAAATATTGCAGCTGCGAGAGCAAATTCGATGAGTGTCGGGGGTGAAAATGGGGGTTTTTGTTAAATATTGCAACTGTGAGCGCAAATTCAGTGAGTTTGGGGGCTGAAAATGGGGATTTTTAAGAACTATTGCAACTGCGAGAGGAAATGCAGTGAGTTCTGGCGAGTTAAAATGTGTTTGGGTTTGGTTTTTAGATTAGGAATTACTCTGGTTTTCAGGTGCCAAGTTCCCTCATTATTTTGGGTGCCAAGCGCAGGATTTTGGGGTTTAAACTCAGTTTAGTTGGACGAGACCACCATATTCCCAAGAAAACCCTTTGAGCTTTGAGCTCCTGCTCCCCCAGGTGAAGAACTTGACGTTTTAGGGGACAAAAGCGACATTTTACTGCTCTGCTCCTAATTATCTATATCACAATCAGCTTCCCAACGATGATTATTTCACCATCGAGTCTTCGCTTTCCACCCGGGTTCCTCCAAACTGGGAGTGAATCCCCGCCAGCCGGAGCTTTTCGCAGCCCAAAAAAGGGACGATTCGGGCCCTTCGCCTCCAATAGTTGAGTTTTTCCTTCCGTTTTTCCAGGTTATGGCAACAGCGGCCGCGGGGGAAACAACTATTCGGGGGGTTCCTCCTACAACAGCGGCTCCCACGGCGGCTACGGCGGCGGCTCGGGGGGCGGCGGCTCCTCGTACCAAGGTAAGCAAGGTCAGTACCTCCTCATTTTATACATTCCTAAGGGATTTTTCTCTATATTCCACATATTCTCGATATTTTAGATACTCCCCCGAAATTTTATATATTTTCTCTACGTATTTCCGCGCCGAGGCGGGTCCCAAAACCGACTCCAAGGCTCCGTTTCTGCATTAAAATCCCTTTTTTTTTTTTTTTTTTTTGTTGTTTCCCCCCCGCTTTTGCAGGTGGATACTCCTCACAATCCAACTACAATTCCCCAGGTTCCGGCCAAAATTACAGCGGCCCCCCCAGCTCCTACCAGGCGTCCCAAGGCGGCTACGGCAGAAACGACCACAACATGAATTATCAGTACAGATAAAGCCGCCCCCCCCGGCGGGCGCCGAGATCTGTCCCCCCCCAAAAACCCCTTTGAATATTCAATTTTATCACGGTAAAACACCCCAAATCCCCTTTTCCCCCTCATTTCCACGTTGCAGTGCTCTTTGTGATACCGGTCACTAATGGTTGAGTACTTGTAATTCCATATTTAGCTGTATTTTGGGCATCTCTGTATTTAATGGTTTGTTAGTTGCCATTACGACTTTGTCTAAATAGGATTTTTTTTTTTTTGGAGTTAATACAATTTTCAGCATCCTTTTTTCTATTTAAAAATGGAAGCGCCGAGAGAGCGACGGCTTTAAATAGAGGAGGGATCTGTCATCTTGTTAACGCTTTTGTGAAGTGAGTTAAACGAGCTTTTTTTTCTGTATTTTAATGCTTTAGTGTTTTCAGTTTTATAAGTGAAAGATTTTATTTTAAAAAAAAAAAAAACAAAACAAAACAAAAAGTGGGAACGTGTGGGGTTTTGTATGCCCGGATCCCTCGGGCACTACGGCCGGAGTCAGCTGAATGTAGACGAATAAAACACAAAAAATCTCCATGTTTTGGCGTTTTACGGCACAACCGCCTCCCGCCTCTCTTAAAAAAACCCTAAATTCAGGGGTTTCTATGTTTTCTGCCATTTTAATGAGTTTACGCTCTTGGTTTTGAGACTTTGGCCAGGAGGAGGCGATGGAATCGCGCGCCAGGCGACCGGCGGAGCCGCGGGTAAGACTAAATATACAAAATTATCCCTTTTTTTGGGGCGGTTTGAGCCCCGGGGGCTATCGGGTGCCGAAATATCGAATTCTTGGCGCGGGGTGGAGCGTTTCGGGTGACATTTCCAGGATTTCCTGGTCCAGATAATCCTCCGACTCCGGCAACTCCTCTAAAATGACGATAGCACTAAAACCAACGATCCCGCCCACGGTTTATTCACCTTTTCGTGGAAAAGGTGGAGCCGTGTTTGCCGGGCCGGCGATATCCCCGCACCTCCCGGCTTCTATCGTAAACCAAACCCACAGGGAAACAGAGCTTTGAGCTCCAAAATCACCCCTTTTCCAACAAAAAATCACCCCGGCGCCGCCTCTTTGCGCAGCCGGAGTCTCGTTGCTCCGGCGTTTCGCATGTGTAAACGTTTCGCCGTGTCTATTTTGTATAAATTTTGCCTCGGTGTTCCTGGTTTTCTCCATCCTGGGGGTGGAACCGGCCCCCAGCGCGTTAACGAGGTGGAGCGTTAATTGGGAGAGACGAGGCGGTCGCTGAGCTCTGGCTCGTTTTAACCACGCACCTTTTTATTAACAAATGTCAGTGATAATTTAACGCGGGCTCGGCAGGCTCAGTGCAAATAAAAATCAATAATAATAATAATATTAATAAGATTAACAAAGTGGAGTTGCCGGTGCCCAGACACCAGCTGGTGGCTCAATTTTAGGGGCAAAACGGTCCCCTGAGAGATCTGAGGTTTGGAAATGGCCCCGAGAGCCGGAGACTGGCCAAAAAGGCAACGGAGGGGGACGGTGGCACCCGAGGGTGCTCTGGTGGCCCCGGCTGAGGGGGACACGTCACATTTTTCTTCAGTTCTTCGGGTTTTGGGGGAAAACTGTCCCCAAAATGGCGGACGGGGGGTCCCTGAGGTTTGGAAACAGCCCTGAGAGCTGGAGACTGACCAAAAATCCGGTGAATTCAATGGGTTCCAGCGAAGGGAAGGGGACGGTGGCACTTGGGGACACTGTGGTGGCCCTGACTGAGGGGGACACGTCACATTTTTCTTCAGTTCTTCGGGTTTTGGGGGAAAACTGTCCCCAAAATGGCGGACGGGGGTCCCTGAGGGACTTGAGGTTTAGAAACAGCCCTGAGAGCTGGAGACTGACCAAAAATCCGGTGAATTCGATGGGTTCCAGCACACAGATGGGGACGGTGGCACTTAGGGACACTCTGGTGACCATGACCGAGGGGAATATGTCACATTTTTCTTCAGTTCTTCAATTTTTTGGGGGAAAACTCCCAAAAAATGGCGGACGGGGGGTCCCTGAGGTTTGGAAACAGCCCTGAGAGCTGGAGACTGACCAAAAATCCAGTGAATTCGATGGGTCCCAGCACACGGATGGGGACGGTGGCACTTGGGGACACTCTGGTGGCCCTGACTGAGGGGAATATGTCACATTTTTCCTCAATTTTGGCGGGAAAACTGTCCCCCGAGCCACCTGAGGTTTGGAGCTGGGGACTGACCAAAAATCCGGTGAATTTGATGGGTCCCAGCGAAGGGAAGGGGACGGTGGCGCTTGGGGACACTCTGGTGACCATGACCGAGGGGAATATGTCACATTTTTCCTCAATTTTGGCGGGAAAACTGTCCCCCGAGCCACCTGAGGTTTGGAGCTGGGGACTGACCAAAAATCCGGTGAATTTGATGGGTCCCAGCGAAGGGAAGGGGACGGTGGCACTTGGGGACACTCTGGTGACCATGACTGAGGGGGACACGTCGCATTTTTCCTCAATTTTGGCGGGAAAACCGTCCCCCGAGCCACCTGAGGTTTGGAGCTGGGGACTGACCAAAAATCCGTTGAATTTGATGGGTCCCAGCGAAGGGAAGGGGACGGGGACACTGTGGTGACCATGACTGAGGGGAGTATGTCACATTTTTCCTCAATTTTGGCGGGAAAACTGTCCCCCGAGCCACCTGAGGTTTGGAGCTGGAGACTGACCAAAAATCCGGTGAATTTGATGGGTCCCAGCGAAGGGAAGGGGATGGGGACACTGTGGTGACCATGACTGAGGGGAGTATGTCACATTTTTCCTCAATTTTGGCGGGAAAACTGTCCCCCGAGCCACCTGAGGTTTGGAGCTGGAGACTGACCAAAAATCTGTTGAATTTGATGGGTCCCAGCGAAGGGAAGGGGATGGGGACACTGTGGTGGCCGTGACTGAGGGGAATATGTCACATTTTTCCTCAATTTTGGCGGGAAAACCGTCCCCCGAGCCACCTGAGGTTCGGAAACAGCCCCACGACCCGGAGACCGACCAAAAACGTGGCGAATCCAAGGGGTCCGAGCGCAGGGGAAGGGGGGACAGCGGCGCTCCTAAGGGGGACAAGTGACGTTTTCCGCCTGGAAGTGCGGCCAGAGCTGGAGCAGCTCCCGGGGCCTGTAGTGGTGGACCATGACGAGGCGGGAGAAGCGGCAGCGCTCGTATTCCAGCCGGAACATGTTGAAAACCCCCGGCGGGCTGTCGGTGACGCCGACGCCCAGGGCGTGCAGGCAGATCCCCACGAACGAGTCCTCCATGTTGATGGCCGGCAGCGCCTGCGCCACGCCGTAAATCCTGGGGGCTAAATCCCCCGAAAGAACGTACGCGGGGCCGCCGCAGTACGGCGGGTACGTGGCGTTGGGGTAGACCTCCCGCGGCACGAACCACTTGTACGCGCGGTTGCGCAGCGGGCCGGTGTTGCGGTAGACGTGGCCCGTCGCGAAGCTGGTTTTCGGGGGCACAAGGAAGCGCCGCACGAGGTATTTCAAGTTGAGGAAGACGTCGCGGTCGGCCTTCACCACGTAGCTGGCGTTGGCGCAGTGCTTGCTCACCCACTCCAGCCCCATCAGCGTCTTCAAGGTCAGGTTGTTGTAGGTGTCTAAAAAGTCCTGCTGGATGATGTCGTGGTGGAGCAGGCTTTCCTCCTCCAGCACCGGCCGCAGCTCCTCGCCGAAAACCGGGTGGACGCCGAGGAGGAAAAGGCGCAGGATGGAAACCCCCGGCACCGACCCCTGGTCCCCCCACGTCCTCCGCACGGCGTCTCGCCCCGCGGTGTCTCCCGGCTCCGTCGCCACCAGCAGCACCAGGAACGGCGCCCGCTCCCGGCACTTCTGCGGCTCGTTGAGGAGGAACCGGTACGGGTGGGGGTACGGCGGCTGCAGGGGGTGCCGGGTGGGCGCCGCTTTGGCCGTGGCGTTGCCGGCGGGCGCGCGGTGCCAGCGGAACCCCCCCTGCGGCGGCGGGGTGACGGTGACGGGGGCGCCGGGGGCGCGGTGCAGGCGCAGCCCCAGCAGGGCCAGCGATACCAGCGCTGGGACCAGTAAGAGGCGCGTACTGGGGTGGAGCTTCATGGTGGGGACCTGGTTGGGGAGGGATGGGGAGAGAGCGATGGTGAGCGAGGGGAGCCGGGCAACCGGAATGGGGCGTTTGGCAAACGGAACCCGGCGCTCGGCGACGGAGAAAGGCGTGCTGCGCGCGCAGAGCCGGGCGTTTGGCGCCCGGGGGATGGGGGAACTGGGCACCCAAAACCCCAGCAATTGGCACCCAAAACCGGGCACTTGGCACCCAAAACCCCAGCAATTGGCACCCAAAACTGAGCACTTGGCACCCAAACCCCCAGCAATTGGCACCCAAAACCGGGCACTTGGCACCCAAAACCCCAGCAATTGGCACCCAAAACCGAGCACTTGGCACCCAAAACCCCAGCAATTGGCACCCAAAACCGGGCACTTGGCACCCAAAACTGAGCACTTGGCACCCAAAACCCCAGCAATTGGCACCCCAAAAAGCTGGGCACTGGCCACCCAAAATAGGGGCACTTGGCACCCAAAACCCCAGCAATTGGCACCCAAAACCCCAGCAATTGGCACCCAAAACCGGGCACTTGGCACCCAAAAACCCAGCAATTGGCACCCAAAACCGGGCACTTGGCACCCAAAACTGAGCACTTGGCACCCAAAACCCCAGCAATTGGCACCCCAAAAAGCTGGGCACTGGGTGCCCAAAACCCCAGCAATTGGCACCCAAAACCCCAGCAATTGGCACCCAAAACTGAGCACTTGGCACCCAAAACCCCAGCAATTGGCACCCCAAAAAGCTGGACACTGGGTGCCCGAAATAGGGGCACTTGGCATCCAAAACCCCAGCAATTGGCACCCAAAACCCCAGCAATTGGCTCCCCAAGAAGCTGGGCACTGGCCACCCAAAATAGGGACACTTGGCACCCAAAATAACAGGCGTTTGACACCCAAATCAGGCACTTGACACCCAAAAAATAAGGGAATTGGGCACCCAAAACCCCCTGTGCTTGACACCCAAAACCCCAGCAATTTGCACCTGAAAAACTGCACACTTGGCACCCAAAATAACAGGCGTTTGACACCCAAAAATGGGCACTTGGCACCCAAAAACTAACGGAATGGGGCACCCAAAACCCCCTGCACTTGGCACCCAAACCCCCAGCAATTTGCACCAAAAAATAAGGGAATTGGGCACCCAAAAACCCCCTGCGCTTGACACGCGAAACCCCAGCAATTTGCACCCAAAACCCCAGCAATTGGCACCCCAAAAACTGGGCACTGGGCGCCCAAAAAATGGGCACTTGGCAGCCAAAATAACAGGCGTTTGACACCCAAAACCGGGCGCTTGGCACCCACCCAGTGCTTGATTGGCACCCAAATCCCACTCGTTTGCACCCAAAACCGTTCACCCCCAGTGCACCTCCTGCCTCTGCCCAGTTCACCCCAGTTCTCCCAGTTCACCCCCAGTGCACCTCCTGCCTCTGCCCAGTTCACCCCAGTTCTCCCAGTTCACCCCAGTTCTCCCAGTTCACCCCCAGTGCAGCTCCCGGTTCTCCCAGTTCACCCCAGTTCTCCCAGTTCACCCCCAGTGCAGCTCCCAGCTCTGCCCTGTTCACCCCATTTCTCCCAGTTCACCCCCAGTGCAGCTCCCGGTTCTCCCAGTTCACCCCGGTTCTCCCAGTTCACCCCAGTTCTCCCAGTTCACTTCCAGGTGCAGCTCCCAGTTCTCCCAGTTCACCCCATTTCTCCCAGTTCACCCCCAGTGCAGCTCCCGGTTCTCCCAGTTCACTCCAGTTCTCCCAGTTCACTTCCAGGTGCAGCTCCCAGTTCTCCCAGTTCACCCCAGTTCTCCCAGTTCACCCCCAGTGCAGCTCCCGGTTCTCCCAGTTCACTCCCGTTCTCCCAGTTCACCCCAGTTTACCCCAGGATTGCAACACTCGACCTAAACCAGTTCACTCCAGTTTACCTCAGGGGTGCAGCACTCAGCCTTTCCCAGTTCACCCCAGTTTCCCCAGTGCACCACTCACCTACCTGCCCAGTTCTCGCTTGTTTCACAACTCCTCTTGCAGCTCCCAGCCCTTCCCAGTTGCTCCCAGTGGCTCCCAGTTCACCCCAGGTGTTGCTCCCAGCACTTCTCGGTCTCTCCCAGTGGCTCCCAGTTCACCCCAGGTGTTGCTCCCAGTCCTTCTCAGTCTCTCCAGGTTCCTCCCAGTCTGTCCCAGTCTCTCCCAGTTCACCCCAGGTGCTGCTCCCAGTCTCTCCCAGTTCACCCCAGGTGCTGCTCCCAGTCTGTCCCAGTTTCTCCCAGTTCCCCCCAGGTGCTGTTCCCAGTCCCTCCCAGTCTCTCCCGGTTCACCCCAGGTGCTGCTCCCAGCCCATCTCAGTCTCTCCCAGTTGCTCCCAGTCTCTCCCAGTTCACCTCAGGTGTTGCTCCCAGCACTTCTCGGTCTCTCCAGGTTCCTCCCAGTCTCTCCCAGTTGCTCCCAGTCTCTCCCAGTTCCCCCCAGGTGCTGCTCCCAGTCTCTCCCGGTTCACCCCAGGTGCTGCTCCCAGCCCATCTCAGTCTCTCCCAGTTGCTCCCAGTCTCTCCCAGTTCACCTCAGGTGTTGCTCCCAGCACTTCTCGGTCTCTCCAGGTTCCTCCCAGTCTCTCCCAGTTGCTCCCAGTCTCTCCCAGTTCCCCCCAGGTGCTGCTCCCAGTCTCTCCCAGTTCCCCCCAGGTGCTACTCCCAGTTTCTCCCAGTTCCCCCCAGGTGCTGCTCCCAGTCTGTCCCAGTTCCCCCCAGGTGCTGCTCCCAGTCTCTCCCAGTTCCCCCCAGGTGCTGCTCCCAGTCTGTCCCAGTTCCCCGCAGGTGCTGCTCCCAGTGTGTCCCAGTTTCTCCCAGTTCCCCCCAGGTGCTGCTCCCAGTCTCTCCCAGTTCCCCCCAGGTGCTGCTCCCAGCCTTTCCCAGTTTCTCCCAGTTCACCCCAGGTGCTGCTCCCAGCCTGTCCCAGTTTCTCCCAGTTCACCCCAGGTGCTGCTCCCAGTCTCTCCCGGTTCACCCCAGGTGTTGCTCCCAGCCCATCTCAGTCTCTCCCAGTTGCTCCCAGTCTGTCCCAGTTCACCCCAGGTGCTGCTCCCAGTCTGTCCCAGTCTCTCCCAGTTCACCCCTGGTGCTGCTCCCAGTCTGTCCCAGTCTCTCCCAGTTCACCCCTGGTGCTGCTCCCAGCCCATCTCAGTCTCTCCCAGTTGCTCCCAGTCTCTCCCAGTTCACCCCAGGTGTTGCTCCCAGCCTGTCCCAGTTTCTCCCAGTCTCTCCCAGTTGCTCCCAGTCTTTCCCGGTTCACCCCAGGTGTTGCTCCCAGCCCTTCTCAGTCTCTCCCAGTTGCTCCCAGTCTCTCCCAGTTCCCCGCAGGTGTTGCTCCCAGTCTGTCCCAGTCTCTCCCAGTTCCCCGCAGATGCTGCTCCCAGTCTGTCCCAGTTCACCCGCAGGTGCTGCTCCCAGTCTCTCCCAGTTCCCCGCAGGTGTTGCTCCCAGTCTGTCCCAGTCTCTCCCAGTTCCCTGCAGGTGCTGCTCCCAGTCTGTCCCAGTCTCTCCCAGTTCACCCCAGGTGTTGCTCCCAGTCTGTCCCAGTCTCTCCCAGTTCCCCGCAGGTGCTGCTCCCAGTCTGTCCCGGTCTCTCCCAGTTCCCCGCAGGTGTTGCTCCCAGTCTGTCCCAGTCTCTCCCAGTTCCCCGCAGGTGCTGCTCCCAGTCTGTCCCAGTCTCTCCCAGTTCCCCGCAGGTGCTGCTCCCAGTCTGTCCCAGTTCACCCGCAGGTGCTGCTCCCAGTCTGTCCCGGTCTCTCCCAGTTCCCCGCAGGTGCTGCTCCCAGTCTGTCCCAGTCTCTCCCAGTTCCCCACAGGTGTTGCTCCCAGTCTGTCCCAGTTCACCCCAGGTGTTGCTCCCAGCCCTTCTCAGTCTCTCCCAGTTGCTCCCAGTCTCTCCCAGTTCACCCGCAGGTGCTGCTCCCAGTCTGTCCCAGTCTCTCCCAGTTCACCCCAGGTGTTGCTCCCAGTCTGTCCCAGTCTCTCCCAGTTCCCCGCAGGTGCTGCTCCCAGTCCCTCCCAGTCTCACCTGCCCAGGTGCCTCTGTCCCAGTGGCCGCGGGGCTGTCCCAGTGGTCACAGAAATCGTTGGTGATGGTGACGCAGCCGCGGTCGCCCCACCCCATCCACAAACTTCCTCCTGCGGCTGCCGGTGACGCACGGATCCCCCCCAAATGACACCCCCCCAGCCTGGGGGGGACAGCAGGACCGGGGTGGGCTCAGGGGGCTGGGGACACCGGGACCCTGTGGGGGGGTCACAGGGTGTTGGGGACATCAGGACCTGGGGGAGGCACAGAGTGCTGGGGACACCGGGACCCCGTGTGGGGGTCACAGGGTGCTGGGGACACTGGGACCCCACGGGGGGGTCACAGAGTGTTGGTGACATGAGGACACCATGGAGGGGCACAGGGTGTTAGTGACATGAGGACACCATGGGGGGGCACAGGGTGTTGGGGACACCCGGGGACGGAGGGGCACAGGGTGCTGGGGACATCAGGACCCCGTGGGGGGGTCACAGGGACCCCATGGGGGGGTCACAGGGTGTCAGGGACACTGGGACCTGGGAGGGGGGTCACAGAGTGTTGGTGACATCAGGACACCATGGGGGGGCACAGGGTGCTGGGGACACCCGGGGGGGCTGAGGGTCCCCGGGATTTCCCGTCCCTTTGCCACCTCCAGCCACGTGTCCATTGGGACAAAGGCCACCAACGTGCCCTGCTGGGGAGTGTCGCCCGGGGAGGGGCTGGTGTCCCCAGCCCTGTCCCTTGTCCCCCCCCATTCAGACCCCCACAAATTCCCACCAACAAACTTTATTTGGCCGCCCCCTCCTTAAAAAAAAACAACAACAACAAACCCAAACAGTAAAAAAAACCCACAGAAAAAGTATAAAAATAGATGTAAAACCACCCTGAACGGGGGGAACACGGGGTGGGGGGGTCAGTCCAGGGTGATGCCGACGCTCCCCAAAGCGTCGCGGACCCAGGGGGGGACACCCGCCTGTCCCCCCCCGTACATGGTGGCCATGAAGTCGCGGACGAACTGGGGGAAGCGCTGGGCCTGGATGCTCTCGCGGATGGATTCCATCAGCTTCAGCTGCGGGGGGGTGGTAATTAACGGTTAATTAAGGGTGCGGGGGGGTTAATGAAGGGTCTGGGGGGGTCCCGTTCCCCCCCGCCCCACCTGATAGGCGATATTGTGCACGGTGAGGTGGTGCAGGGCGGCCGGGTCGGTGCGGAGCAGCGCGTGGAGGAACGCGCGGCTGTGCCTGGGGGGCGGATAATTAATAAAAGGGGGGGGATAATTAAAAAAAGAGGGGGGGGACCATGGGGGGGTCACGTTCCCCCCTCAGCTCCCCCCCCCAACCCACCGGCGGCACGTGGGGCAGCCGCAATTCTCATCGATGGGGCGGAAATCGCGGGCGAATTGTTGGTTCTTGAGCTGCAGGGACCCCCAAGGGACGAGGGCGGAGCCGAAACGCTGCGGGGGGAGAAATAAGGGGGGGGGGGTCAGAAATAAATGGGGGGGTCGTGTGTGACCCCCCCCAAATTCAACCCCCCCCCCCAAATGAACTCACAGCCGTGCGGGTGGGGAAGACGCAGTCGAACATGTCGCAGCCCAACGCGACGCAGACGACCAGGTCGGTGGCGTAACTGGGGGGGATGTGGGTTTTTTGGGGGGGTGAACCCCAAAATTACCCCCTCCGCCCCCCCCCCCCGGACTTACCCCACCCCCATGAGGTAGCGCGGCTTGTCGGGGGGCAGCAGGTCGGTGCTGAGCTTCACCATGCGCCAGAATTGGGCCTTTTCCTCCCCCCCGCTCAGGCCCCCGATGGCGAAACCGGGGACGGGGCGGCCGGTCATGGCTGGGGGAGGAGGAGGAGGAGGGTCAGGGGTGAGGAAGGTCGGGGGGTGAGGATGGGGAGGAAGGTGGGGGGATGATGAGGATGATGATGATGGGGAGGAAGGCGGGGGGATGAGGAGGAGGAGGAGGAAGGTGGGGGTATGATGAGGATGACGATGATGGGGAGGAAGGCAGGGGGATGAGGAGGATGATGATGATGGGGAGGAAGGCGGGGGGATGAGGAGGAGGAGGAGGAAGGTGGGGGGATGATGAGGATGATGATGATGATGATGGGGAGGAAGGCGGGGGGATGATGAGGATGATGATGATGGGGAGGAAGGCGGGGGGATGATGAGGATGATGATGATGATGCTGGGGAGGAAGGCGGGGGGATGATGAGGATGATGATGCTGGGGAGGAAGGCGGGGGGATGATAAGGATAATGATGGGGACGGGGAGGAAGGCTGGGGGGATGATGAGGATGGTGATGATGATGGGGAGGAAAGTGGGGGCATGATGGGGAGAAAGGCTGGGGGGCGATGAGGATGATGATGGGGATGGGGAGGAAGGTGGGGGGGAAGGCTGAGGGGATGATGAGGATGACGATGGGGGTGAGGATGATGATGGGGAGGAAGGCGGGGGGATGCTGAGGATGAGGGTGCTGAGGCCGAAGGTCGGTACCTCGCAGGCAGCGCGTGCGCAGCGCCGGGTCCAGCCCCCCCTGCACGATGGCGAAGAGCAGCTGGCGCTGGGGGGGCGGGTGGGCGGCCAGACAGCGATCGAGCCAGCGGACAGACCTACGGACAGGGGGTCAGACAGCGATCGAGCCAGCGGACAGACCTACGGACAGGGGGTCAGACAGCGATCGAGCCAGCGGACAGACCTACGGACAGGGGGTCAGACAGGGATCGAGCCAGGGGACAGACCTACGGACAGGGGGTCAGACAGGGATCGAGCCAGCGGACAGACCTACGGACAGGGGAGGCAGCCAGTGGACAGAGCTATGGACCTATGGGGCCTTAGGGGGGCTGGGGGGAGGAGGTTTGGGGGGTCCTGAGTGGGTTTGGGGGTTCTGGGGGGTCCTGGGGGTGTCTGGGGGAGTCCTGGGGGGGTCCAGGGTGGGTTTTGGGGGGTCCTGGGGGGTCAAGGGGGGTCCTGGAAGTGTCCAGGGGGTCCTGGGGAGTCTGGGGGACCCAGGGGTGTTTGTAGGTATCTGGGGGGTCTGGGGGTGACTTGGGGAGGCTGGGGGGGTGCAGAGGGTGTTTGGGGGGGGTGCGGGGTTTTTTGGGGCTCCCCACCGCTCCATGGCCTCCTCGACGCGCGGCCCCCCCGTGGTGCTGCTCACCACGTCGTCCAGCTGCATCATGATATCAGCGCCTGGGGGGGGGGGAGGTTTTCTGGGGTGTCCTGTGACCCCCCCCATTGATTTTTGGGGGTTCAGCCCCCCCACCCCCGCCAAGGACTCACCCAGGGCCTTCTGGATGTCGATGGATTTCTCGGGGGTCAGCAGGAGGGGGGGGCCGCCGTGGGGGGGGCAGAAGCACACCCCCTCCTCTGTCACCTCCGCCAGCGCCGCCAGGGACACCATCTGGAACCCCCCGCTGTCCTGGGGGGCACGGGGGGAAACCCAGTAATGGGGGGGACCCCAATAATGGGGGAATACCCAATAATGGGGGAGAAACCCAATAATGGGGGGGACCCAATAATGAGGAGAACCCGAATAATGGGGGAAAACCCAATAATGGGGGGACCCAATAATGGGGGGAACCCCAATAATGGGGGAAAACCCAATAACGGGGGGGGACCCAATAATAGGGGGAAAACCCAATAATGGGGGGGACCCCAATAACGGGGAGAACCCCAATAATGGGGGAAAACCCAATAACGAGGGGGGACCCAATAATGGGGGGAACCGCAATAATGGGGGGGACATGAGAGGGACATCGATAATGGGGCTGGGGGGGGAACACAGGGGGATATCCTGATAATGGGGGGCACACGGGGTGGAGGACACGGGGGGGTGACCTCAATAATGGGGCTGGGGGGGGCGTGGGGGGTTGTTGGGGTCCCCGGGGGAGGGTCTGGGGGTGTGTTCCCCCCGGGTGGGGTCTGGCCCCCCCTCACCGTCAGCAGGTTGTGGGGCCAGTCCATGAAGCGGTGCAGCCCCCCCGCGCGTCGCACCAGCTCCGGGCCCTGCGTGGGGGGGGGGAAACGGGTCAGACCGGCAGGCACAGGGACCCGGGGGAGCGTGGGGACACCCGGGGGCGGGGCTACACAGGGGGCGGAGCCAACTCATGAGCGCGTGGGCCGTGCGCGCGTAGGAGGCGTGGTCAAATGGAGGCGTGGCCTCACAAAGGGGGGGCCGCCAATAGACTTTTATGGGCAAAGGGGCGGAGCCATCATAGCGAAGGAGGCGTGGTCAGGATGGGGGCGTGGCTTTACGGGGCGCCTTTAAGGGACTTTTAGGGGCAAAGGGGCGTGGCCTTCCCGAAAGCGGGGCTCTCCTGGGGGCGTGGCCTCGTCGGGGGCGTGGCCGTTCCCGCGCCCGCCGCTGCCCGGTGGCTGCGGGCGCGTCCCTCCCGGTGTCCCCGGCGGGTCCCTCCCGGTGTCCCCCCCGCCCCGCCTCGCCGCTCACCGGCCGCGTCCCCAGGTGGAAGGTGTTGCCGAGGCAGATGCGGCAGCCGAGCGCCGCGAGCTGCGCCGCCGTGATGCCCTTGGCGGTGCCGCGGGTGCCCACGGGCATGAAAACGGGGCAGGGGACGGGGCCGTGCGGCAGCAGCAGCTCCCCGGCCCGCGCCCGGCTCCGCCCGCACTCCGCCGTGATCCGCAGCAGCGGCGCCGGGCCCGGGCCCGCTCCCGCCGCCGGGGGCGCCGCCATCTTCTCGCTCTCCCCGTCCCCCACGTGACGCGCGCTTCCCGCCGGAAGTGGCCGTAACCAAGGGCAACGCGCCCGCCATGCTGAGGCTGCGGGGCTTGTGTCCGTACTGGGAAGCTTTGGGGGGAGCAGGTTGCGGTGCAGCCCCCCCAGTTCACCCACTGGTCCATACTGGGAAGCTCTGGGTGATGGGGGGTGCGAAATAAAGACTCCCCCCAGGTGACCGCCATGGCTGGGGGTCCCCCGAGGGTTTTGTGGGGGGATCAGCCCAGCCCCGGGGCTTCGCCGTGGGGAGTGCGCGTTTACACGGGAGTCTACGGTCACTGGGCTGTGCTCGGGAGGGCGGGCAAGGAGCCAAGCAGCCAATCATCTGTCAGGGCTTGTTGATTGACAGCTGGCTTGGCGAACGGAGGGAGGGTTTTGTCCGGCTTCCCTCCCGTTCTCATCTCCGCTCGGGTTGGTCCAGCTGGTGAGTGGCAGGCGCGCTGCCCAATGAGAGGGAGGGCGGGTGAACAACCCGGTCTCTTCCGTGCAGTGATTGGCTGGCTTTCCGGAGCGGCGGTCGCCTCTGCCGATGAAATGGCAGGAGCCACCTCTCGGGGCGGGGCTACAGCAGCGCCGCCTCAGCTGACAGGTCACTTCCCCCTCCCATTGGCTGGCAGGCATGACCGGCGCGGCGGGCGGCCAATGGAGCGGTAGAGAGGGGGCGCGTCCTCCCAGCCCCGCCCTCCCCGCTGATTGACAGCCCCGCTCGTTCCTCTGATGGACGGCCCGGCCGGCCAATGGCCGCGCGGCCTGAGGGAAAGGGGGCGGGCCCGGCCGGGCGGCGGCGCCGCGGGGGTGTCGCCAGTGCCGGATGAGGAGACGCGCAGGGGAAGTTTGGTCGGCGCCGCCGCGGGCCCTTTGAGGAGGAGTCCCCCCTCCCCGCCGCCATGGGGAACCGGGGCATGGAGGAGCTGATCCCGCTGGTGAACAAGCTGCAGGACGCCTTCAGCTCCATCGGGCAGAGCTGCCACCTCGACCTGCCGCAGATCGCCGTGGTGGGCGGGCAGAGCGCGGGGAAGAGCTCGGTGCTGGAGAACTTCGTGGGCCGGTGAGCGGCGGGGAGGGGCGGGCGGGCGCGCACGATGACGCCGGTGGCGGCGCTGCCCTGGCGGCCGCTGCGCCGCTGGCGTAAACGCGCTCCGTGAATCCCGCCCGCGTAGGGCGCGGCTGAGGGACCCGCGGCCGCCGCTGCGCAAAGTGCGGAGCGCCCGGGCGCCGCGCTCCCCTCGCCCCGCCGTGCCCTACGCACTTGGCGTAAGGCGCGGCGCCGGGTTTCAGCGGGTCGCCGGCGGCCACTTACGCCAACGGCGTAAGCGGGGGCTCTGGGCGCGGCGGGCGCGCACGGCGCTGGCGTAGCGGGGTTCTGTGAATACGCGCAGCGGCGAGGGGGATGCGCGGCCATGGCAGGTGCGGGACCGGGATCCCGCGACCACCCCCGGGCGGCGGGGCCGGAGCTGCGGGGGGTGATACCGGGCAGGTGAGACACCCACGGGCCTCCAGCATCCCGGCTTGTGCGGCCAACAGGCCCGGGGCAGCGACCGTCCCCTGGGCTGGGCAGCGGGGAGGCCGAACCGCGGGTGCTGGGGGCGGTTTTGGGGCCCCTCACGGTGAGAAAACCCTTGAGCGGGTTCAGAGGAGGGAACGGAGCTGGGGAAGGGGCTGGAGAAGGAGGCTGAGGGTGGAAATTTGGGGTGATTTCTTCCCCAAAGGGCTGTGGGGCGTTGGAACAGGCTGCCCAGGGCAGTGCTGGAGCCGCCATCCCCGGAGGGGTGAACAGAGGAGGCTCCCGGGGACGTTTTAGTGCCGCTCAGTGCTTGGACTCGATGATCCCGAGGGGCTTTTCCACCCAAAATGATCTTCCGATTCGACGCGGAGCCCCCAGCAGCACCCGCCGAACGCCGCCGCGACGCTCCTGTTTCCAGGCTGATTAGCGCCGGGGACGGAGATAACGCCAAAAAACCGCCCCCCGGAGCCGCCGGCGCGTCCACAGCAGCTCAAACACCCCGATAACGGGGGGGGGACGGAGCCGATTCCACCCCCGGCGAGAAAACCTTTCGAAATCCGCCGTAACTTCTCCTTTCGCCGCCTTTTTGTCTCTCCCGCCGCCTTCACGGCTCCAGAATCGTGCCCTAAACCTTCGCGTTCCCCGCCAAAAAAAATCAGCTCGGGTGGGGTTTATTTTTTTCCCAACTTTCAGGCTTTTTTTCCTTTGTGGAAAACGTGATTTGAAAGCGCCGCTGGAGTTTTCCGCTCCGTCGTTGCTTGTTACCGTTGGATTTTCCCCGTTTTTCCCGGCGGCGAGGTCGATACCCCATCGCTTGACGCGGTTTGACTGTTTTATCGGTGGATGTTTTGGCGGCGGCTCGTTGTGGCGCTGCTGGTAATTAAAAATTAACATTAAAAATTAAAAAAACCCACCCCTGATCCTGGCAATTAAAAATCTATAAGTCCCCGTCGGAGCGGTTTTAACAACGAGTATTTGGAAATGCGATAACGAAGAATATAGGCGAGCGTTGCACGCTCTCGTAACGCAATAATTTGGGGATAAATTGCCCTGAAACGGCTCATCTGCCGCTGAGGTTGCGCGGGGAGCATCTGCGCGTCCCAACGCTGCTCCCGAAAACGCGAAAGCGCTCGGGTTTTAATGAATTTATCGAAATTTAGATCGATTTGCGGGGTCGGAACCCGTCTCGCCGTCGAGAAAAGTCGGTTCTGGCGTTTAACGGGGGAAAAGGACGAAGGCAAGGAGAAAATGCGGCGTAAAAGTGACGTTCCGAGCGGGATTTAGAGGCGTTTTAAAGCACCCGGGACGCCGAGCGCGGTGACAATGGGGCTGTTGTCACCGCGGCCCAGGGGCCCGACCTCAATGGGGCTTTATGGGATGGGAAATAAAGCCGGGCCTAACCCCGGAAAGCCGGGACTAACCCCGGCGGCAGGAGCTTGGGGCGAGAGACCCTTTCCCTGCCTGAAACAGGCGCCGCAAAGAGCCTCAAAGCCCCCAAAATGGGGCGAAAACCCGACTTTTAGGCCAAGAATCAAGAGCTCCGGCCTAAGGCAGCTGGCGGGGTGTTTAAGCTGGTCCTGATGTCGCGTTTAAGCCTCTTTGGGGAAGAGTTTTTTGGGGTTTTTTGTTTGGTTTTGGTGTCTTTTTCCCTGGATTTGGGGGGGTGTGAAACCGGGGCGGGGACGGGCAGGGACGAGGTGACTTTTTTGTTGTTTTTTGGGGGTGTTTTGCGTGTCTTTTCGCTGGATTTTGGGGACAAGCCGGTGAAGAACGTGCGACAAACGCGCGTGACGCCGGGAGGGGACAGGGAGGGACAATCTGCGTTCGTCACCTCGTTTTACGGGGGACGGGATGTTCCCGCGACCTTTGGCTCTTTAGAAACCGAAATTTCCTGGTGTCGGGTGCGCCGGGGGAATAAACCGCCCTCCGCGCCCTCGCAGGCGGGTTTTGCTGTTAGAAAAGGGGATTTGGGCCAAGCTGGGCGCAAAGTGAGCGGGGGCGGGGGCGGGGACAGCCCTGGGGGTGACAAACACCCACCGCGCGCTGTTGGGGTGACACGGGGACAGAAAAGGTGACACGGGTGACGAGTGGGGTGACATGAGTGAGTACCAGATGGGGTGACACGGGTGCCAGATGGGGTGACACCGGTGCCAGATGGGGTGACACCGGTACAGGTTGAGGTGACACAGGTACAGGACAGGGTGACACAGGTACCAGATGAGGTGACACGGGTACAGGACAAGGCGAAACAGGTACCAGATGTGGACATGGATGCTGGATGAGGTGACACAGGTACCAGATGGGTGACACCGGTACAGGATGAGGTGACAGTGGTACCAGATGAGGTGACAGCGGTCCCAGACGAGGTGACACAGGTACCAGATGGAGTGACACGGGTACCAGACAAGGTGACACAGGTACCAGATGAGGTGACACAGGTACCAGATGGGGTGACATGAGTGCCAGACGAGGGGACAGGGGTAACAGATGGGGTGACCTGGGTACAGGACAGGGTGACACAGGTACCAGATGGGGTGACACAGGCACAGGACGAGGTGACACCGGTACCAGATGGGTGACACGGGTACCAGATGAGGTGACACAGGCACAGGACGAGGTGACACCGGTACCAGATGAGGTGACACGGATGCTGCACAAGGTGACACGGGTACCAGATGGGTGACAGCGGTTCCAGACGGGGTGACACAGCTACAGGACAACGTGACAGCGGTTCCAGACGGGGTGACCCCACTCCAGGGCTCGGTGTCGCACCCCCTGACAAAACCCCCTGGCCCCACAACATTGTCCCTTTGGGGCCAAAACCCACAGATTTGCGTCATTAACCGCGGTCGGGTGACATTCAATGGCCCAGCGGTGCGTGTCCTGTCACCCTGCGTCACCGGGGGGGGGCGATTTTCGCTTCTTTTCTTTGGTCACGAAGGAGCCACCGTCGTTTCCCAAACATCTCAACGCTGTCAGAGCAAAACCGCGAAGCCGTAACCGGATCCCGGCGACTCCGGCGCTTCCTTCGCCGCCACGTCCCGCCGGACCCGTCCTCCCGGTCGGGCAGGAAACGCTTTTCCGGGGGGGTAAAAGGATTAAATAATAATAATAATCATCATCGTCTTTCTATTTGGAGAAACCTCCTCGGCTCTGGGTCTGCGGTTCGGTCCTAAATCTCTTAGGCGGTGTTTAAAGGTGATGGTGCCAATGTGGTTATTGCGGCCGGAGGTGCTGACGTGGGGGGTTCTGGGGTGAATTCGCCCGATTTCTCCCCGTTTCGGGGTGGAAAAATCCGCCCCCCTCCTTGGGAGGGATCTCGTCGGTTCTGCGCCTCGTTTCGCTCCTCAGGGGCCTTTCTGAGAAACGGGGCGAAAACCTAAAATTTGGAGAGAATCAGGAGTATTTAGCAGCCGCAGGAGCATCTTTTACCCTTTTCCAGCTCCCACCGCGGAGCACGAACCGATTTTGTGCCGGATCTGCGTGTTTTCCACCCCCTGCACGTTTAAATATCGCGGCGATCGACTCCACAGCATTAATTTATTTAATTGCGTCAGTAAATGTCTGGGTTTTTTAATTCCCTGCAGGGATTTCCTCCCCCGGGGCTCTGGAATCGTCACTCGACGGCCTCTCATCCTGCAGCTCATCTTCTCCAAGACAGGTAACAAGGTTTATCATTTAACGAGATTTATCATTTAATGAGATTTATCGCCTAACGAACCCGTGTGACACCGAGGCGACCGTTCCGCTTTGTCCGAGCGCTTTTTGAGGAGGATTTTGCTGCAAAATCAGGGTCCCGATCGTCCTTTCCTTCCCCAAAAATACATTAAATCCCCGGTCGGGCTGCGGGATGTTTAAAAAAATCGCGAGTTGGTTCATTTTGGGTGAATTTTCCCGGCGCAGGGCCGTCTGAGGCTGCGCGTTTGGGTCCATTTCAGTCCATTCTTCCGCACGCAAAGAAATGAAATACAAATAATAAAAGCGTGTCCTGGTCGCCCCATGACTCAGTCCCGCTGGTGGGGACACCGGGACAGCTGGTTTTCCCAACTTCACCCCTGTTTATCGAGTAATTAAATGTTTTTTTTGGTACCCGGGACACGTCGGGCGGTTGCAAAACGTGGGGATGATAAACCTGGAACCGGTAGGGGCGGAAAAGCGAGGGCAGGGCTGGTATTTCCCCGCACCCCACCCAGGGTGGCTGCAATTGCACCATCCCCACATCGTGCCCCAAAATATCTTAAAAAGAACCAGATGGCCAAACGCTCCTTTTAAAAATATTTTTATTTTTCTTCCCTCTGCCGGAATACGCGGAGTTTTTGCCGTCAAATCTCGGCGCATGATGCTCCAGGTGGCCAAAGATTCGCTTTTTTAATGTCTATTTTTCTTCTCTCCACCGGAATACGCGGAAGTTTTGCCGTCAAATCTCAGCGCGTGCGGCTCCAGGTGTTCAAATGTCCTTTTCTTAACATTTTTTTTTTTTTTTCCTCTTTGCCAGAATACGCGGAGTTTTTGCACTGCAAATCCAAGAAGTTCACGGATTTCGACGAGGTGCGGCAGGAGATCGAAGCGGAGACCGACCGGGTGACGGGGACCAACAAAGGCATCTCCCCCGTCCCCATCAACCTGCGCGTCTACTCGCCGCACGGTGAGTTAAAAAGAAGAAAATCCGGCGTTTTTATACGCGGTTTAGCGTCCTAAAAGCAAATAGCGGTTGTTATGTGTTTCTGGCTGATTTTTGGGGGGGCTCCGTGGGTGAATCTAGCTGTAATTTTGCATCTAGAGAGGCCGTTAAACCTTGCGGAGGGATGGATCCCTCAGTAGATCCAAATCCATCTGTAAGACCCACAGATCCCAACGCCAAGCCCTTAACGCCGAAATACGGGGTGATCTCTGTTCTTTCAGTGTTGAACTTGACTCTGATCGACCTCCCGGGTATCACCAAAGTGCCGGTGGGGGATCAGCCGCAGGACATCGAGTACCAGATCAGAGACATGATCCTGCAGTTCATCAGCAGGGAGAGCAGCCTGATCCTCGCCGTCACGCCGGCCAACATGGACCTGGCCAACTCGGACGCGCTCAAGATGGCCAAAGAGGTTGATCCTCAAGGTGCGAGCGGCGCGTCTCTGCCCGGGTCTGTCGTGTGAGCTGATCCCGCCGCCGTTTCGAGCCCCGAAGGTGGTTCGGTTGTCCCTGAGGCCACCGTTTTGTGTTTTGAGGTTATGTTGGCGCCCCTGGCGCCGCTGTTTTGTGTGCTGAGGTGATCCCGCCACCCAGGGGGCCGCCATGTTGAGCCCTGAGGTGATTTTGACACCACGTTGAGCCCTGAGGTGATTTTGGTGCCATTTTGAGCCCTGAGGTGATTCTGGTTCCCCCATGTTGAGCCCTGAGGTGATTTTGACACCATGTTGAGCCCTGAGGTGATTTTGGTGCCATGTTGAGCCCTGAGGTGATTTTGGTGCCATTTTGAGCCCTGAGGTGATTCTGGTTCCCCCATGTTGAGCCCTGAGGTGATTTGGGCGCCGTTTTGAGCCCCGAGGTGTTTTTGGTTCCCCCATGTTGAGCCCTGAGGTGATTCTGGTGCCATTTTGAGCCCTGAGGTGATTCTGGTGCCATTTTGAGCCCTGAGGTGATTCTGGTTCCCCCATGTTGAGCCCTGAGGTGATTTTGACACCACGTTGAACCCTGAGGTGATTTTGACACCATGTTGAACCTTGAGGTGATTTTAGTTCCCCCATGTTGAGCCCTGAGGTGATTTTGACACCATGTTGAACCCAGAGGTGATTTTGGTGCCATTTTGAGCCCTGAGGTGATTCTGGTTCCTCCATGTTGAGCCCTGAGGTGATTTTGGTGCTGTTTTGAGCCCCGAGGTGATTCTGGTTCCCCCATGTTGAGCCCTGAGGTGATTTTGGCGCCACTTTGAGCCCTGAGGTGATTCTGGTGCCATTTTGAGCCCTGAGGTGGTTCTGGTGCCATTTTGAGCCCTGAGGTGATTCTGGTTCCCCCATGTTGAGCCCTGAGGTGATTTTGACACCATGTTGAACCCTGAGGTGATTTTGGTGCCATTTTGAGCCCGGAGGTGATTTTAGTTCCCCCATGTTGAGCCCTGAGGTGATTTTGACACCATGTTGAACCCTGAGGTGATTTTAGTTCCCCCATGTTGAGCCCTGAGGTGATTTTGGTGCCACTTTGAGCCCTGAGGTGATTCTGGGACCCCCATGTTGAGCCCTGAGGTGATTTTGGTGCCATTTTGAGCCCTGAGGTGATTCTGGTTCCCCCATGTTGAGCCCTGAGGTGATTTTGGCGCCACTTTGAGCCCTGAGGTGATTTTGACACCATGTTGAACCCTGAGGTGATTTTGGTGCCACTTTGAGCCCTGAGGTGATTCTGGTTCCCCCATGTTGAGCCCTGAGGTGATTTTGGCGCCACTTTGAGCCCTGAGGTGATTTTGACACCACGTTGAACCCTGAGGTGATTTTGGCGCCACTTTGAGCCCTGAGGTGATTTTAGTTCCCCCATGTTGAACCCTGAGGTGATTTTGGCACCACTTTGAGCCCTGAGGTGATTTTAGTTCCCCCGTGTTGAACCCTGAGGTGATTCTGGGGCCATTTTGAGCCCTGAGGTGATTCTGATGCCGTTTTGAGCCCTGAGGTGAGGGGCCCAAAACCGCCCCCAGGGTCCGCGGTTTTTCCTCCCCTGCAGGCCACATGGTGCTGGTTTGTGTGGTTAATTAATTCCTTGTTTGTGTGGTGAATTGGTGTTTGTGGGGCGAATAGATCGTGTGGTGAATCTGACGTTCATGTGGTGGATCAATTCCTAATTGTGCGGTGGATTGATCCCTCGTTTGTGTGATTGATCCCTCGTTTGTGTGATTGATCCCTCGTTTGTGTGGTAAATCGATTCCTCATTTGTGTGGTTAATCAATGTTCATGTGGCGAATCAATTCTTCGTTTATATGGTTGATCGATTCTTCATTTGTGTGGTTAATCAGTCCCTCATTCGTGT
Source organism: Caloenas nicobarica (assembly GCF_036013445.1). Taxonomy (NCBI): domain Eukaryota; kingdom Metazoa; phylum Chordata; class Aves; order Columbiformes; family Columbidae; genus Caloenas; species Caloenas nicobarica. Next base: position 299,830 of record NC_088280.1, read on the forward strand.
GGTGAATCGATTCTTTGTTTATGTAGTTTATCGATCCCTCGTTTGTGTGGTGAATCAATGTTCATGTATTAATTTGATTCCTCATTTGTGAGGTTAATCGATTCCTCGTTTGTGAGGTTAATTGATTCTTCGTTTATGTAGTTTATTGATCCCTCGTTTGTGTGGTGAATCAATGTTCATGTATTGATTTGATTCCTCATTTGTGAGGTTAATCGATTCCTCGTTTGTGAGGTTAATTGATTCTTCGTTTATGTAGTTTATTGATCCCTCATTTGTGTGGTGAATCAATGATCACGTATTGATTTGATTCCTCGTTTGTGAGGTTAATCGATTCCTCGTTTGCGTGGTGAATCGATTCTTTGTTTATGTAGTTTATCGGTCCCTCATTTGTGTGGTGAATCAATGTTCATGTATTGATTTGATCCCTCGTTTGTAATGTTAATTGATCCCTTGTTTGCGTGGCGAATAGATGTTTGCGTGGCGAATCGCTCCCTCGTTTGCGACGTTGATGGATCCCTTTGCCACAGGTCTGCGCACGATCGGCGTCATCACCAAGCTGGACCTGATGGACGAAGGCACCGACGCCAGGGACGTGCTGGAGAACAAGCTGCTGCCCTTACGACGCGGTAAACCCGGCATGAAACCACCCGCCGAGTTTTCCCCCCGCACCCGTCCCCAGTTTAAATCCTTGTCCCCAGTTTAAATCCTCGTCCCCAGTTTAAATCCTCGTCCCCAGTTTAAATCCTCGTCCCCAGTTTAAATCCTCGTCCCCAGTTTAAATCCTCGTCCCCAGTTTAAATCCTCGTCCCCAATTTAAATCCTCGTCCCCAATTTAAATCCTCGTCCCCAGTTTAAATCCTCGTCCCCAGTTTAAATCCTCGTCCCCAGTTTAAATCCTCGTCCCCAGTTTAAATCCTCGTCCCCAGTTTAAATCCTCGTCCCCAATTTAAATCCTCGTCCCCAATTTAAATCCTCGTCCCCAATTTAAATCCTCGTCCCCAATTTAAATCCTCGTCCCCGCTTTGACCCCCCTGTCCCCGCTTTGACGCCCCGTCCCCAATTTGACCCCCCCATCCCCGCTTCGACCCCCCGTCCCTGCTTTACCCCCGTGTCCCCAATTTACCCCCCGTCCCCCCCAGGCTACATCGGCGTCGTGAACCGCAGCCAGAAGGACATTGACGGCAAGAAGGACATCCGGGCGGCGCTGGCCGCCGAGAGGAAGTTCTTCCTTTCGCACCCCGCGTACCGGCACATGGCCGACCGCATGGGCACCCCCCACCTCCAGAAAGTCCTCAACCAGGTGGGCTCCGCTCCCCAATTCTGGTTTTTATTGCGGTACCGCTACCGCCGTTTATTTCTGCTGCGAACGGGCTGTTCCTGTGGCAGAGCGTGTCTCAGTTATCTCAATTTTGATTTTTTTTTGCGGTACTGGGGTGTATTTCTGCTGGAAACGGGATATTCCTGCGGCGGAGGGTGCCTCAGTTCGCAGAATCACAGTTAGCTCGCTTTAATTTTTTTTTGCAGTGCCGCCGTTTATTTCTGCTGGAGATGGGATGTTCCCGCAGCAGAGAGCGTCTTAGTTATCTCAAATTTGATTTTTTTTTTGTGGTACCGCTGTTTATTTCTGCTGGAAGTGGGATGTTCCCACAGCAGAGAGTGTCTTAGTTATCTCAATTTTAATTTTTTTGCGGTGCTGCCGTTTATTTCTGCTGGAAATGGGATGCTCCCGCAGCAGAGGGTGTCTCAACGGTCTCCAACTTAATCTTTTCGCAGCAACTCACCAACCACATCCGGGAGACGCTGCCGTCGCTGCGCAGCAAACTGCAGAGCCAGCTGCTCTCCCTGGAGAAGGAGGTGGAGGAATATAAGAATTTCCGCCCCGACGACCCCACGCGCAAAACCAAAGCTCTGTTACAGTACGGCCCTTCCCGCCACCTCGCCTGCCGGGGCGACGCTCCCCTTTCCCGGCCAAAAAAAACCCTGTTTAACCCCGTTTTCCCTCCCCAGGATGGTCCAGCAGTTCGGTGTTGACTTCGAGAAGCGAATCGAAGGTTCTGGAGACCAGGTGGACACGCTCGAGCTCTCCGGGGGCGCCAGAATCAACCGTATTTTCCACGAGAGGTTTCCCTTCGAGCTTGTGAAGGTAAAAATGCCCCCGGGGACCAGAAACCAGTTTGTCCCAGTTTGTCCCCGTCAACCCCCGGTTTCCTTCCCCTTCCCGGTGCTGCGAGGTGTTTACACAAGGAGGGGACGTTTGATTAGAGTCGGTTTTATGGCTCGTTAAGCGCCGGGGGTTTTAATTTCTGGGTGGTGACGACCTCTGGCTTAAACATGGGAGAAGGATCTTCAACCAGGATATGCGTAAAATACCGAGATTTGGGGTCAATAAACCAGAGATTGGTGACAGAATCGGCCCCTGCGATGGTGCAAAAGATGCGGGGTGGGGAAGCGGGAGCCGGAAACGGCTGTAAAAATAAAAATCCAAACAAATCTGAAGCGTGATTTTCTTTGGCTGTTCAGATGGAGTTCGACGAGAAGGATTTGAGGCGAGAAATCAGCTACGCCATTAAAAACATCCACGGCGTGAGGCAAGTGCGGGGAGACCGGGGTTCGCTCAAAATGAACGGTTCTTGCTCAAAACTGGACATGTCTTGTTGGAGATAGAATATTTCTTGCTGAAAACGGCCATTTTTGGGGCTGGAAATGGCGCATTTCTTGCTGAAAATGGCCATTTTTGGGGCTGGAAATGGCCAAATTTCGGCTCTATAGAGGGAATTCAAGGGGTAACTCGGAGAGCCCAGGGGTGTCCGAGCTGAAAAATTTCCCTTTTTTCCTTCAATTCAGCCACTAAAAATGACTTTTATCTTTTCCTCTGACCTTCCTGTAAGCGGGGGAAGAATTCACCTTGCGGGACAGGTACGAAACGGGCGTTAAAAGAGAGAAACGGCGAGTTTCTTCTCGTTTTCCTTAAACCCCCCCAAAAAAGGTGAATTCCCATTGTCTGGCAGTGCTGGGGCTCTCACGTCCGTTTTAGGGGAATTAGCACCGAATTGTGGGGGTTCAGCTGCTGTCCAGGGTGCAGCCCATCCGCCCAAAACCCGCTCAACTGATCGACTGGGGTTCTTTTTGTTCTTGTTTCTTTGTTTCCTTCCCCCCTTTTTTCCTTCCCCCCTTTTTTCCTTCCCCCCTTTTTTCCTTCCCCCCTTTTTTCCTTCCCCCCTTTTTTCCTTCCCCCCTTTTTTCCTTCCCCCCTTTTTTCCTTCCCCCCTTTTTTCCTTCCCCCCTTTTTTCCTTCCCCCCTTTTCCCCCTTTCTTTTTCCTTCCCCCCTTTTTCCCCTTTCTTTTCTTTCTTTTCTTTTCCCCTTTCTTTTCTTTCTTTTCTTTTCTTTTCCCCTTTCTTTTCTTTCTTTTCTTTTCCTTTCCCCCCCTTCCTTTTTCCCCCTTCCCTTTTCCCCCTTTTTATTTGATTTACGGTGTTGATTTGCGTTTCTCTCCGCCCGCGGTTCCTCAGGACGGGGCTTTTCACCCCGGACTTGGCGTTTGAGGCCATTGTGAAAAAGCAGGTGGTGAAGCTGAAAGAGCCTTGTCTGAAGTGTGTCGACCTCGTTATCCAAGAGCTAATTAATACCGTTAGACAGTGCACCAATAAGGTATCGACCCGGCGGCGCCCCGGCCCGCCCGCCTGCCCCGCAAAACCCCCAAATCCGCCTCAAAATGAGGAAATCACAGGAAAACGGGCTGTTTGGGAAGGGGTTGGGCAGGCGGGCGGGCGCCTCTCGCTGCCGCTGCCGCTCTCTGCACGTGGTTTTGGCGTCAAATTGGGCTTTAAACTCCTTTGCCGTGCTCTGGGAACGCCGGGGACTGGGAAAATCGACCCGAGAACTGGGAAAATCGGCCCAGAAACTGGGAAACTCGACCCAGAAACAGCAATTCCAGCCGTGAAATCCCCCAGTTCAACCTCTGCAATTAACACCCTGCTCGATAACGAGCATATTTGCATTTCAGAAGGTCCCTATTGTCTTTTTTTTTCCCCTGGAAATGTTAATTACTTCGAACGGGTCATTTCCATAGTTAATAACCCTTCTCAGAGTGATTATTTGGGCGGTTTTACACCTATTCTGGTACCACCCAAAGATAAACCGAGAAAAACGACTCATTTCTCCTCCCGATCCTCACGTTATTTAAAAAAAAATCAACAAAACCATAAAAAAGATGAAGAAATTCAGTTAATCCCAGCAAGATTGAACCAGGTTTGCTCCCCAGAGCGCTGGTGCAGGACCAGTTTAAACGCCCAACTGGACCAGTTTAAACTCTAAACTGGTTCTGGGGCTTTGAGGGGTCGGGAATTCTCCACTTTTCCTCCTTTCCAGTGCGATTTTTCTGGGGAAATCCGAAGAAGCCGCCGCTTCCCTTTGAAATTCCTTCCGTCCCGAATATCCGGGGAGGTTCTAACGCCAAAAATTTGAGTTGAAATTCAGTGTTTTCCTAAAACTGCGCCTGAGTTTCGAGAGAACCCAGGATTTTCCCCGCGCTCAGAAAAGGCAAAACAGCCCCAAAACCGCCCGGATTTTGGCATCCGGAAGCGGAGAGGGTCCAAATCCCGAAGGAATTTCTCCGGCAGCTTTTTCCTTTGCATGTCGCTAACCTCAGAAATTTTGACAAAAATCTCCTCTTCTTTTCTTTTCTGTCTTTTGTGGCTATTTCCCCCCAAACCCCGTTGGGCGTTTCCGTGCAGGACGGGGCTTTTCACCCCTGATTTGGCTTTCGAAGCCATCGTGAAAAACCAGATCATAAAGCTCAAAGAGCCCAGTTTGAAGTGTGTCGATCTGGTGGTCTCTGAACTGGCCGCCGTCATTAAAAAGTGCGCCCAGAAGGTAACGAATCTTCATTCATCCCACCCAATTTTATAATCTAATCTTTGACATCTGGAATATATTGGCTCCCAGGACCCGGGCGATCCAAAGTGAGTTGAAGCGGAATTATCGCGGATTTTTTGGGGGCTCTGCGCCCCGAGATTTAGCGGAAACGCTGAGAAATGTTGAATTTTAATATGAATATGAGCGGGTCCTGCCGAGATGTGTTGCACAGATGTTCGCTCACACCCCCCTTAACAAAAAAAAAGGCTAAAAAAGGCTAAAAAAAGCTAAAAACGCTCCTCACGTCGCTCGTGCAAACAACGGGGGACGAGGGTGGGAATGACAAAAATCCATCAGGATTTAAAAAAAAATTATATTTTCTCTACTACATACATTTTAATATATATTGATATGAATAATATCTTGATATTTTCATTTCAACCACCCCTCGCGGGAGGGGGAATTCTGCTGGTTTTTGGTGGGATTGAGTGAAGGGAATTGAGTCGGTCGCTTCTTTTCGGTGTCTTTTCCCACCCCCGAGCCCCGGTTGTGTCCCCTCTGTCCCTCTGTCCGTCTGTCTCCTCGGGACTGTCCCCTCTGTCCCGGGTCTCTCAGCAGCCGTCGGTTTTTTGCCCCTTTTTCCCCCGTTTCTTTCCAGCTCGGTTCCTACCCCAGGTTACGGGAGGAGACGGAGAGAATCGTCACCACGCACATCAGGGAGCGGGAGGGGAAAACCAAGGACCAGGTGGGCAAAACAGGGGTAAAATGGGGATAAAACCAGGGACAAGACAGGGACACGACGAGGGCAAAATGGGGATGAAATGAGGATAAAATGGGGACAAAACCAGGGACAAAATGAGGGCATAATGGGGACAAAACAAGGACAAAATAGGGACAAAATGAGGGCATAATGGGGACAAACCAGGGACAAAACAGGGACACGACGAGGACAAAATGGGGATGAAATGAGGATAAAATGGGGACAAAACAGGGACAAAATGAGGATAAAATAGGGACAAAATGGGGACAAAATGAGGGCATAATGGGGACAAAGCGGGGACAAAATGGGGACACAATGAGCGACAAAATGGGGACAAAACAGGGACAAAACAAGGGCAAAAGGGGGAAGAGAAACCAGGGACAAAACCGGACAGAATGAGGAAAAAATCGAGGGAAGAACAAGGACGAAACAGGGACAAAGTGGGGACAAAACGAGGAAAGGATGGGGGGAAGAACAAGGACAAAATGGCTCTGGGGACACCGTTGGTGGCTCTGGGGACCGGGGGGCGGCTGTGGGGCCCGGGTGACCGTTTGTGTGTCCCTGTGCGCAGATCCTGCTGCTGATCGACATCGAGCTGTCGTACATCAACACCAACCACGAGGATTTCATCGGCTTCGCCAAGTGAGTCGCGGCTGGGGGCGGATTCACCACAACGCGGCGCAAATTCACCACAAACCCCCAAGCGGCACCTTCTCCGCCCTAATTCTCTCCCTTTTGGGACTTCTTTCTTTTTTCTTTTTTTTTTTCTCTCTCTTTCTCTTTTTTCCTTTTCCTCCTTCCTTTTCTGGTTTTCCTTTTCCTCCTTCCTTTTCCGGTTTTCCTTCCTTTTCCTCCTTCCTTTTCTGGTTTTCCTTCCTTTTCCTCCTTCCTTTTCCGGTTTTCCTGCCTTTTCCGGTTTTCCTTCCTTTTCCTCCTTCCTTTTCCTCCTTCCTTTTCCTCCTTCCTTTTCCTCCTTCCTTTTCCTCCTTCCTTTTCCGGTTTTCCTGCCTTTTCCGGTTTTCCTGCCTTTTCCGGTTTTCCTGCCTTTTCCGGTTTTCCTGCCTTTTCCTCCTTCCTTTTCCTCCTTCCTTTTCCGGTTTTCCTTCCTTTTCCTCCTTCCTTTTCCGGTTTTCCTTCCTTTTCCTCCTTCCTTTTCCGGTTTTCCTTCCTTTTCCGGTTTTCCTGCCTTTTCCTCCTTCCTTTTCCGGTTTTCCTGCCTTTTCCTCCTTCCTTTTCCTCCTTCCTTTTCCGGTTTTCCTTCCTTTTCCTCCTTCCTTTTCCGGTTTTCCTTCCTTTTCCGGTTTTCCTTCCTTTTCCGGTTTTCCTTCCTTTTCCTCCTGCCTTTTCCGGTTTTCCTTCCTTTTCCTCCTGCCTTTTCCGGTTTTCCTGCCTTTTCCTCCTGCCTTTTCCTCCTGCCTTTTCCTCCTGCCTTTTCCTCTTTTCCCTCTCTTCTTCCTTCCTCTCTTCCTCCTCCTCTCCTTTTCCTCCTCCTCTCCTCCTCTCCTCTTCCTCCTTCCCCCTCCTTATTTCACCTCGGCTTTTCACCTTTTCCTCTGCTCGTCTGTCCCGCTGGTTTCTGGGAACCGCCACGTCCCTCTTTTCCTGGGCCCTCCGGATCCTGTCCCCAGCTGTTACACTGAGCAGCACGTGGCCAGCGGGTGGGTACAGCTCGTCCTGCTTGTGCCTTTTCCCCCAAAACCCCTTCGTGTCATTGAATCGCGCCTCTGGCTAGAGCCGAGAGCCGCTCCTTGGAGCTCGGCTTTAGGGCTCAGCCGCTCGGGCTCGTGTCGCGTCCCCGGGGGCTCGGGAGGAACCGTCAGGACGGGCCAAGGGCCGAGCAGAGCGCGACTTTCCCCTTTGCGGGGGAAACGAGCCCGTTTGGCGCTTGTCGGCCGCTCCCGCCGTTAATTCTCACTGTTTTCACGCATTTTGTTCCCGCTCCCGACTAACGATCCCGGCCCGGCCCGTGGCCCTTGGCTTGCTCAGGAGAGACAGGTAGTTTTTCCGCACGTTTTTCCCAGCTCGGGGAAGGGATCGAGAGGCTGCAGGTTCATTTTTCCTGGAGACGAGTCCTGCTGGGCTTCGGTGCTCGGGATCCGCGGGTTCTGGGCCGGAAACCCCTTTGCAATCGGCTCCCGCTGCTGCTCCCGCTTGGCGTTTCCTGCTGCTCTCGCTTGGCTTCTTGGGCGGGTTGGAAAACGCCCAGGGACCAGGACTGCCAGCTAAAAATGCTGCTTTTTCCCCTCTCCTTCCCTCTTTTCAGCGCGCAGCAAAGGAACACGCAGACCAACAAGAAAAGAGCCATCCCCAACCAGGTACACAAGCTCCGTCCTCGGGCTTGGGGAGCGAAAAACCAGCTCTGGGTCGGGAAACGGAGCATTTGCTCCACAGGAGCTCGTCTGGCATCAGGAATTGCAGCGATCCGCTAAATACCTCATTGAGGGACGTTTCACAGGGGTTGGAGAGGGAAAAACGGAGCGTTTGCTCTTCAGGAGCTCGTCTGAAATCAGGAATTACATGGATCCGCTAACGACTTTATCGAGAGAGGTTTTATTGGGGTTGGAGAGGGAAAAACGAAGCGTTCGCTCTTCAGGAGCTCGTCTGAAATCAGGATTTGAGTGGATCCACTAAATACGTTATTGAGGGACATTTCACGGGGGTCAGAGAAGGAAAAACGGAGCGTTCGCTCCCCCGGAACGCACCTAAAATTGGGATTTGAGTGGATCCACCAAATCCTTTCTTAAGGGACATTTCACAGGGGTTGCAGAAGGAAAAACGGAGCGTTTGCTCTTCAGGAGCTCGTCTGAAATCAGGATTTGAGCGGATCCGCTAAATCCTTCCATGAGGGATATTTTATTGGAATTGGAGAAGGAAAAACGGGGTGTTTGCTCTTCAGGAGCTCGTTTAAAATCAGGATTCGAGTGGATCCACTAAATACTTTATCGAGGGACATTTCGCGGGGGTCGGAGAAGGAAAAACGGAGCGTTTGCTCCCCAGGAACTCACCTCAAATCAGCAGATTTGGGCCAAACCGCTCGGCACGAGCTGCTGGACGAGCCCCCGGCCTCGACCTCCCCCATCCCGCCCCATCGCTCCCCGTGGGGTGGGGAACTGGGGGAACTGGGGGAACTGGGAGAACTGGGAGAACTGGGAGGCCGAGGAGCCGCGGTTCCGTCCCCCCGTGCATGCGTCGGGCCGCGGTGACGCTGCCTCTCGTTCGGAAAGAACGTAATGAACCATTAACACTGTGAAATGATCATTAATCGCATGTCACTGTTTTTCTTTTGCTGTTTTCCTACCGTTTTTGTGCTTCCCTCCCACCACTCCTGTTTTTTCTTCGCTCCCCCGTCTTCCCCGTCCCGCTTTTCTTTCTCGTTTTTATTTCTCCCCTCTTTAATTTTCTGCACCTAAAGGGTGAGATCCTGGTAAGTACCCGCAGAGTGTGATTCGCGCTGTCGCCGACACCCGGCGACGGACGCGGCCCTGCCAGAAAACACCCTTTCCCACCCAAAACAACCACCTTTTTCACTTCCCGGAATGGATTCCGCTGACAAAATTCCCCGGAATCCTCCTTTGGGGACAGAAATTCCGTCCCCACGGCCAAAAACTCATTTGGAACAGGTCTAGGGAGAGCTGGACACTCAATTCAGGCTAAAAACTGGTTTTACCTGGAAGCCAAAAGCCCAAATATTTGGATTTTTGCGCCGCGACAGGTGGGACCTCACCCGCCGGCTTTGCGGCAGCCAGAGGTGGGGTTTTGCCCTAAAACCGTCGCGTTTTGGGTCTAAATTCAAGGGGAATTCCCTCTTTCCCAGCTCTCCCGATTCAGTTTTCTTTGAGACTCTTCTATTTTCCCCAAACCCCAAGAAAAAACCCCAAAAGGCTCATTTTTGCTGCGGGATTTCTGCGCAGGGCTGCTCTCCCGTCGCCGGCTGCGCGGTCGTGCCGGGGAAGGCGGAGATCTGGTAATTGAGGATTAATTAAGATAATTAACATCCATCCCACGAGCCCCAAACCCACCCACATCAGTCGGTCTCAACGGAGCTTTTTTCCCTCCTCCTCCTCTTTTCCTTGAGCGAAATAAATGAAATTTGGGCTTTTTTCTCCCCCTCTACCCGACACGGACCCTCGTTCTGTCCTCGCGCCCTAAACACGGATTTTTTGGTCCTTAAAACCCCCAAAAAATGCCCAAAAAATCATCCCAGCGCCCACCGGAGCCTCCGACCTCTTTCCTCGCTCCGTCTCCCCCCGATTCCTCCCTTTGTTCATTTAAAACCGGGCTCGAATTCGCGTTATTTTGCTTTTATCACAAACCGAGGCCTCAAACGCAGCAAAAAGCAAAAAAATCTTGAATCCGACAACCTCATTTCAGGGCTCCTTCCTTCCCCTCGCCGCAAAGACCCGTAGCAATTACATTTTTTAGCCCCAGCTGCTTTTCCTGCGTCTAATACAGCGGATTTTGTCGCGGTTTTCCCGGCGCGGCCGCAAAACCCTCGGCGGGTTTTGAAATTCTCAGAATTTCAATTTTTTTTTCAAAACGAATCTGGAATTTTGGGGATTTTTGAGCCGCGACAAAACTCCGCGTCCCGCTCGGGATTCGCCTTCTCCTCCCGGCCCCGGATGGTTTAATTCACCCCAAAAATGCCTTTTCCCCCCCCCGTTATTAACCCGTGTGGTGGAACTAACCCCGTGAAACGCGAGCTGGGGGCACTGGTTTGACTGGGGCGCTCGGTACTGGGACTGGTTGGGCTCTCCCTAAACCCACCGGGTTCTTTTTGGGCGGAAATCCGGCGGTTTCGGGCTCTCTGGTGCTCGCCGGGGTGACGGTGAGAAAACCCCAGAAAACCGGCGGATTCTTTGGGTTGAAAAGGGCGTTTTAAGGTCATTAAATCCGAGCGTTAACGAGCTCGATGGCGACGGAAAATGGTGGGTTTGGCTGGAAAGCTATAAAATAGATCAAAAAGACATTAAAATATATTAAAAATACATCAAAATATATCACAATTATATCGAAAATATTAAAATTACATTAAACAGGGGCTGGTGGAGCCAATTTGCTCCCGTTCTCCCGCCCCTTAGTCCCGGGATTATCTAAACTCGAGGCTAAGAGCGATTCCAGCCCCCGTTTTAGGTGCTTTTTGACGATTTTTCGCGTTTTCCGGCGGGATTTTTATCCCTGCGGACGCAGCGACACCCCCCGAATCGTCCCCTCTCTCCGCGGTGACCCCGACGCGGGTTTGGGGGGACCCGGGAGGATTTGGGGGCTCCGGTGACTCCGACAACCCCCCCGGGGCCGGTTTAGAGCAGCCGACGCTCCCGTCTGGCGCGTTACTTGTTGCCAAAACGCCGCTTTTTCGCCCCGTCTTCGGCAACTCGGCTTCGCCGCTTCGCGTCGCATGCGGGTTCAGGCCGGGGGGGCCGAGGAGCCGCCCCGGGGGGGCTTTTTGGGGGAAAACCGTGGGATTTTAGGGCTTAGAATGACTGGAATCCGCCTGGTCGAGGCTCTTTGCACCGCTCCCGGTGGGTTTTGGGGGCGTTTTCTTCGCTTTTGGTGCCAGCAGGAGCCTTCAACCTCCTCTTCCTCCCCCCCTGTGCCCCCCACCTGTATTTTTGGCCCCCCCAGGTGATCCGCAGGGGCTGGTTGACCATCAACAACATCAGCATCATGAAAGGCGGCTCCAAGGAATATTGGTTCGTGCTGACGGCCGAGTCCTTGTCCTGGTACAAGGACGAGGAGGTACGTGACCTTGGGGGGGGCGGTGACATTTGGGGGGGGACACAGAATTTTGGGGGGTTTTCTGCCATTTCTGGGCTTTGGCTGAGAGAATCCTGGGGTCGGGGGGTCAGAATTAGCGCCCGGGGTTAATTAGTGTGTGGGGCTCTGTCCCCCCCCACCCAGCGAATTCCTCCCTGTGATTGTGTAAATACTGATAAGCTGGGACTAAACACCCTTAAACTGGGACTAAGACACCCCTAAACCGGGACTAAACACTGATAAACCGGGACTAAACAGTGATAAACCGGGATTAAGACACCCCTAAACTGGGACTATCACCCCTAAACTGGGACTAAACACTGATAAACCGGGACTAAACAGTGATAAACCGGGATTAAGACACCCCTAAACTGGGACTATCACCCCTAAACTGGGACTAAACACTGATAAACCGGGACTAAACAGTGATAAACCGGGATTAAGACACCCCTAAACTGGGACTATCACCCCTAAACTGGGACTAAACACTGATAAACTGGGACTAAGACACCCCTAAGCGGGGACTAATGACCCTTAAACTGGGACTAAGACACCCCTAAACTGGGACTAGACACGCTTAAACTGGGACTAAACACCCCTAAGCTGGGACTAATGCACCCTAAACTGGGACTAAACACCCTTAAACTGGGACTAAGACCCCCCTAAACTGGGACTAAACACTGATAAACCGGGACTAAACACCCCTAAACTGGGAACAAGCAGCTGCCCGGCCCCCCCTCTTTTTGGGGGGGGGTCTTTGTGTCACATCCCTGTTGTCCCCCCCGCCCCCCCGGCAAAGATTCGGGGGCCCCATCCCAGCCGCCCCCCCAACTCAGGTTCCCAGTTGAACCAGTAAAGCCAGAGGATGGAAACTGGTTCACGGCGGGGGGCTGGATTTGCCGTCAGAAAAATGAGACGCGAACACAAAGTTTTATTTGATTTCCCGACGGCCTTTTGTTCATCCTGCAAAAATGAACGTGTGTCCCCCCCCCAGTGTCACCCCCCGGCCCTTTTGGATGGTAAATGAACCTAAAAAAGAAGGAAAAACGTTGAGTTGATCGACGCCCCCCCCGACGGCTGGTAATGAGAACCAGGCGGGTGTGATGAATGGGGCTCTGTGTGCAGCTTCCCTGCCTCCCCAGCCCCAAAATCCCCCTTTTTACCCCAAAATAAACCCTCGGGAGCAGCTAAAGCAGCACCCCGGGCTTTGAGGGGGGTCCCAAAGACAATAACCCCCCCCAAAACCTTAAAAATCTGTTCAGTCGCCCCAAAAAAAGGGTTGAAACTGGATTTGTTTGCACCACAAGGGCGATAAACCCCCCCAAAAAGTACAAATGGGAGCAAAAAAAAACCCCAAATCTATTTAATCTGCGCAAAAAAAGGGTTGAAACTGGGTTTGCAAAGGGAATAGACGCCCCCAAATCAGAGCAAACCCCCCAAATCAGAGCAAACCCCCCAAATCACAGCAAACCCCCCAAATCTGTTGAATGTCCCCCCAGAAAGGACTGAGTCGGAGCAAAAAAAAACCCCCAAATCTCTTTAATCTCCCCCAAAAAAAGGCCGGACCCGGGTTCGCTCGCCCCCCAACACCAAAAACCCCCCGAATCTGAGCAAAAAATCCCAAACCTATTTAATTTCCCCAAGGAAAAGAGCAGAAAAAACCCCCAAAATCCATTGAAACTCCGCAAAAAAGGGCGGTTTGCGTCCCCCCCCTTACCTTGCTGGGCTTTACTGGGCTTTACTGGGCCGGTGCTGGGCCAAACCCGATCTAACCAATGTGCAGACTACTGTACAACGTTAAACCCTCCTGAACAGGTAGTCTGAACACTGGGCAGGCTGGGCTGGAGTCTCGGCCGCGCCGTCCTCGTCCCCTCCTCAATTTCTCCCCATTTTCCCCCAAAAAATTGCGCATAAATCCGGCGTTGGACTCCGGCTCGGCGCCCGGCGCGAGGAAACTCGCTTTGTCTCCCGTCTGACGTGGCAAAGTCGCTCCGGAGCGGAAAAAAAAAGCGGATTTTCTTTTTTTTTTTTTTTTTTTTTGCGCAGGAAATCATGAGTTTGGGGGGGGGGGGAGTTCGTGGCCTCTCGACAAAAGGCGAACGTCGCGGTTTCTTTTTTTTTTTTGGGACCATCTGGAGACAAAGCGGAGGCTGAAGCGGCTTTAAGCAGTTCCAGATGTTGGGATTTGGGAGCGGGAGGCCCTGGGTGCGGGGGGGGGACGTTCCTGGGGTCCTTTGTCCCTCTTTGGGGTGGTTTTTTTGGAAATTTAGGCAGGTTTTTGGAAATTTGGGGAGGCTTTTAAATTTGGTGGAGGCTTTTGGAAATTCGGGGAAGTTTGGTTTGAAATTTAGGGAGGGGTTCTGGAAATTTAGAGGAGGTTTTTGGAAGCTCAGGGAGGTTTTTGGGAAATTTAGGGAGGTTTTTGGAAATTTGGGGAGGTTTTTATTTTTCGATTTGGTGGAGGCTTTTGGAAATTCAAGGAGTTTTGGTTTGAAATTTAGGGAGGGGTTTTGGAAATTTAGAGGAGGTTTTTGGAAATTTAGGGAAGGAGTTTGCAAACCCAGGGGGTTCTTTTGGAAATTTAGGAGAGTTTGTTTTGGAAACTCCGGGAGGTTTGTGGAAATTTCGGGAGGTTTTTGGGAATTCAGGGAAGTTTTTTTGAAATTTGGGGAGGTTTTTTGGAAATTTGGGGAGTTGGTTTGGAAATTCGGGGAGTTTTTTGGGAAATTTAGGGAGGGTTTTGGAAACTCAGGGAGGTTTTTGGAAATTCAGGGAGGTTTGTGGAAATCCAGAGAGGTTTATGGACATTTAGAGGATGTTCTTTTGAAATTTGGGCAGGTTTTTGGGAATTCAGGGAGGGTTTTGGAAATTCAGGAGCGGTTTTAGGAAATTTAGGTCAGTTTGGGGGAATATGGGGGAGGCTTTTGGAAATTCAGGCTGGGTTTGGGGAATTCAGGGTTTTGGACACACGGAGAAGGTTTTAGGAAATTTAGGTCCGTTTTTTTTTTTTTAAAATTTCGGGCGTTTTTTTGGAAATTTCACGCTGCCAAAAGGGATTCCCGGTTGGTTCTCGCGCCGGAGCTGCAATTCCGGGGGAGAGTCTGAGGTTGCTCCGTTCGGAGCTTCATTACCGGCTGGTTCATTACCGTTAATTACCGTTAATTCCCGCCGTTCTGGCTCTCATCCTGCCGCCTTCTCCCCGTTTCCAGGAAAAGGAGAAGAAATACATGTTGCCTCTGGATAATTTGAAGATCCGGGATGTGGAGAAGGGCTTCATGTCCAACAAACACGTCTTCGCCATCTTCAACACGGAGCAGAGGTTGGATTTTCGGGGACCCCCCCCCAAAACCTCGGGGTTTCGCCCCCCCCGCTCGCAGTCGATGGTTTTACCCTTTTCTGCCCCGCCCGGATCACAAACCGCAGAGGGTTTTATATATAAATGTGGTTTTGGGGGGGCGAATGTTGCACTTTTGGTCAGAAATTCCCTCCCCGTGTCCCCAGTTTTTGTCCCGGGGGGGACGGGAGCGCTCGGAGGTGGTTGAACCCCCCCACTCGCTTTTCTTCCTCCTTTTCTCCTCCTCAACCCCTCAGAATTTTTGTATTAATATATTATATAGAAAACGTCACCATTCGGGGGTTTTCTCCCCCTCCCCCAGAATCAATCACCCGTAGTCTATATTCCAGTTTTTAAAGCTTTTCGGGGGAAAATTGATCTCCGGAAAATTAAAAAAAAAAAAAAATGACGGGACTGCAGGAAGCGATTTGCTAATTAACATTAACTGGGTGTCGCCCCCCTCCTTTCCCCCCCAGTGCGGTGACCTCAGGTATTTTTGTCACTCCCAAAACCGGGAGAAAAACACCTGGAAAAGTGGGTGCTGGGGGGGGGACAACACCGGGGTGTTGTCACCGTGGGGAACAGGACGGAGCCCCCGCGGTGGGGATTTTGGGGGGATCCAGATAATCCTGGGGGGGGGGGGGTTGCGTCCCCAGGGTGTCCCCTGGGGTCCCCAAAGCCGCTCTCGCCCCCCCAGGAACGTGTACAAGGACCTGCGGCAGATCGAGCTGGCGTGCGACTCGCAGGAGGACGTGGACAGCTGGAAAGCCTCGTTCCTCCGCGCCGGCGTCTACCCCGAAAAAGACCAAGTAAATCCAAACGGCGACCCCCCCGCGCCGGCCCGGACCCCCCCGGGGGCTCCGGCATCCACGTCCGGGGGCAGAAACCGTGGGTGGCGGGGCAAAAATAGGACGAGCTTCATTGCAAAAGTAGCAGCGCTGCTGAAAAATTATGAGCTCTGTTTAAAAGAAATAAAGTGTATTTCGAAAAATGAGCTCTGTTTCAAAAAATAATGAGGTCTATTTCAAAAATAATGAGGTCTATTTAAGAAAATAACTCTAAAAATAATGAACTCTATTTAAAAAAAACCCCTCTATTTTAAAAAAAACAACTCTATTTAAAAAACCCCTCTGTTTTAAAAAAAAAAACTCTATTTAAAACAAAACCCAACTCTATTTAAAAATAAAATGAATTCTATTTCAAAAAATTAAACCGTATTGCAAAAATATGAGCTCTTGCAAAAATGTGAGCTCTATTGCAAAAATCCTCTATTTCCAAAAGATAAACTCTGTTTGAAAAAAAACAACTCTAAAAGAAAAAAGAACTCTAAAAAAAAAAAAGAACTCTAAAAAAAAAAATGAACTCTAAAAAAAAAATGAACTCCGTTTCAAAAAAAATGAACTCTATTTTAAAAAGACGAACTCTATTTCAAAAAAATAAACTCTATTTCAAAAAGATAAACTCTATTTCCAAAGAATGGACTCTATTTAAAAAAGGTAAACTCTGTTGCAAAAAAATGAACTTTATTTCAAAAAGATAAACTCTATTTAAAAAACAAAACCCCTCTATTTCAACCAAGCAGGCTCTGTTTCAAACAAATAAGCTCCGTTTCAAACAGCATCCGCCTGGGATGGGAACAAGTGCGAGCGAGCGGGAGGAACTGTGCGTTCCTCCCGGATTTGCCCGATCCTGGCAAGAATGAGTGTTGGTTTTTCCCCGCGCAGACGGAGAACGAGGACGGGGCGCAGGAAAACACCTTCTCCATGGACCCGCAGCTGGAGCGGCAGGTGGAGACCATCCGCAACCTGGTGGATTCCTACGTGGGCATCATCAACAAATCCATCCGGGACCTCATGCCAAAGACCATCATGCACCTCATGATCAACAACGTGAGTTTCGGGGCCCAGCGACGCCATTTGACCAACTCGCGATGCTTCGTTTTGACGTCCAACCGTTGCCACCGGCACTAAAACGTCCCCAAGAGCCTCCTCCGTTCACCCCTCCGGGGATGGCGGCTCCAGCCCTGCCCTGGGCAGCCTGTTCCAACGCCCCACAGCCCTTTGGGGAAGAAATCACCCCAAATTTCCACCCTCAGCCTCCTTCTCCAGCCCCTTCCCCAGCTCCGTTCCCTCCTCTGAACTCGCTGCAGCTCCTCAAGGTTTTTCTTGGCGTGAGGTGATCCCAACAGCCCTGGGGCCGCCATGGGAGCCCTGAGGTGACTTTGTGTCCCTGGTGCTGCCATTTTGTGTTTGTTTTGAGGTGATTTTAGTGCCGTTTTGTGATTTGAGGTGATCTTGGTGCCCCTGGGGCCGCCATTTTGAGCCCTGAGGTGATTTTGGCGCCATTTGGAGCCCTGAGGGGATCTTGGTGCCCCTGGGGCAGATATTTTGTGTTTTGAGGTGATTTTGTGCCCCTGGTGCCACCAAGTTGAGCCCTGAGGTGATTTCGGTGCCGCCATTTTGAGCCCTGAGGTGATTTTTGTGCCCTTTTATGTTTTGAGGTGATTTTAGCGCCATTTTGAGCCCTGAGGTGATTCTGGTGCCGCCATTTTGGGCCCTGATCTGCGGGGCCCAAAACCACCCTCAAGATTCGCAGTTTGGCCGGGATTTCTTGTCTCAAAACTCTTTTTTTTTTTTTTTTTTTTTTAATTCCCTTTTCCAGACCAAGGACTTCATCCACTCGGAGCTCCTGGCCTACCTGTACTCCTCGGCCGACCAGAGCAGCCTGATGGAGGAGTCGGCGGAGCAGGCGCAGCGCCGCGACGAGATGCTGCGCATGTACCACGCGCTCAAGGAGGCCCTGAGCATCATCGGGGACATCAGCACCAGCACCGTCACCACGCCGGTGCCCCCGCCCGTGGACGACACCTGGCTGCAGCCCAGCGGCCCCCACAGGTACCCACGGGGGGAAAAAACCCGGTTACGCCACGTCCCAGGGCACTGACGCCACGTCCCACGGTATTGACACCATGTCCCAGGGTATTGACAGTACGTGCCAGGGCACTGACGCCACGTCCCACGGCATTGACACCACGTCCCAGGGCATTGACACCACGTCCCAGGGCACTGACGCCACGTCCCAGGGCACTGACGCCACGTCCCACGGCATTGACACCACGTCCCAGGGCATTGACACCACGTCCCAGGGTATTGACACCACGTCCCAGGGCACTGACGCCATGTCCCAGGGTATTGACAGTACGTCCCACGGCATTGACACCACGTCCCAGGGCACTGACGCCATGTCCCACAGCATTGACCCCATGTCCCACACCGTCTCCTGGAGGAGATAAGTGAGGTTTTATGGGATGAACGTGTCCCACAGCGTCTCCTGGAGGAGATAAATGAGGTTTTATGGGATGAACGTGTCCCACAGCGTCTCCTGGAGGAGATAAATGAGGTTTTATGGGATGAACGTGTCCCACAGCGTCTCCTGGAGGAGATAAATGAGGTTTTATGGGATGAACGTGTCCCACAGCGTCTCCTGGAGAAGCTGCAGCTCATGGAGCCTCTTTGCTTGGTAAAGAACTGGCTGGAGGGCCCAAAGGGTTGTGGTGAACGGAGCCAAACCCAGTTGGGGCTCAGTACTGGGGCCAGTTCTGTTTAATCTCTTTGGATGAGGAGATGGAGCGCACCCTCAGTTCACAGACAACACCAAGCTGGGTGGAGTGTTGATCCGCTGGAGGCTGGGAAGGATCTACAGAGGGATCCGGATTGATGGGCCGAGCCCAATGGTCTGAGGTTTAACAAAACCAAGTGCCGGGTCCTGAGCTTGGGTCACAACAACCCCACGAACACTCCGGGCTGGAAAAGGCCCTGGGGCTGTTGAGCAGGAGCCGGCGTGTGCCCAGGTGGCCAAAAAGGAATTATAGAAAACTGTTCCTGGCTTGTGTCAGGGAACGGTGTGGCCAGCGGGAGGGGAGAAGTGATTGTGCCACTGGGGAGGCCAAACCGCGAATCCTGGGGGCTCCAAATGGCGCCAGAATCACCTCAGGGGTCCAAATGGGGGAACCAGAATCAGCTCAGGGCTCCAAATGGCACCAGAATCACCTCAGGGCTCAAAATGGCAGCCCCAGGGGTACAAAATCACTTCAAAACACAAAATAGCACTAAAACCACCTCAAAACACAAAATGTTGGCCCCAGGGGCACCAGAATCACCTCAGGGCTCCGATGGCGGCCCCAGGGCTGTTGGGATCACCTCACGCCAAGAAAAACCTTGAGGAGCTGCAGCGAGTTCAGAGGAGGGAACGGAGCTGGGGAAGGGGCTGGAGAAGGAGGCTGAGGGTGGAAATTTGGGGTGATTTCTTCCCCAAAGGGCTGTGGGGCGTTGGAACAGGCTGCCCAGGGCAGTGCTGGAGCCGCCATCCCCGGAGGGGTTGCAAAGGCGTTCAGACGAGGTTTAGGGCCGTGGTTTAGTTGGGTTGTGGTCGGATCCATAGCCCGGGGGTCTCTCCCAACTGAAATGATTCAAACGGGGTGTTTTTGGGGCTGCGCTCACGGATTTTTCTCTCTCTCCACAGCCCCCCCCCACAGCGCAGAGCTCCCTCCATCATCCTCCCCCCGGGGCGGCCGCCGGCGGTTCGGGGGCCCACGCCGGGCCCCCCCCTCATCCCCATCCCGGCGGGGGGACCGTCCCCCTTCTCCGCTCCCCCCATCCCCTCGCGCCCCGGACCCCAAAACGTCTTCGCCGCCGCTCCCGACCCCTTCTCGGCCCCCCCGCAGATCCCGTCGCGCCCGGCGCGCGTCCCCCCCGGCATCCCGCCCGGCGTGCCCAGGTAAGACACCAACACCTGCGGCTTCGGGGGGGTCCTGTCCCCAGGGCCGCCCCCTCCGCTTGGCCTGAGCTTTGCTGACCCCCCCGAGGGCTCGAACCCCACGGTCAGGACCTGAAATTTCCCCAAACTCTTGGCTTTTTCTGCACCTCGGCCATTTTTTGCGCCTCGTTTTTCTCCCCCCCCCGCCCCACCCCTTTTTTTCCCTGCATCTTGCATTTTTTTAAATTTTAAGCGTTTTCCAAGTTGCGAGAGGCATTGTAGGACCGGTGTCTTTCCCTGTGCGGGACATCGGTCTGTTCATAGCCACTTTTTAAAGCAGTGCTTTTTTTTTGAAGAAAACAGTATAAAACGGTTTTTCCACGGCTCCCGTTTTTTCTGCACCTTGTTTTTCTGCAGCTCCTTTTTTTGCACCTCGTGGTTTTTCTGCACTTTGTGGTTTTTCTGCATCTTGTGGTTTTTCCGCAGCTCCCGTTTTTTCTGCACCTCATTTTTCTGCACCTCGTGTTTTTTCTGCACTTTGTGGTTTTTCTGCATCTCGCGGTTTTTCTGCACCTTGTGTTTTTTCTGCACTTTGCGGTTTTTCCGCAGCTCCTGATTTTCCCCCCCTTTTTTCCGCCACTTGTCACTTTTTTGCACCTCGTGCTCTTTCCACCCCCGTTTTTCCGCACTTTCTCCTTTTCCTTCACCTCCTTTTTGCAGTTTGCCATTTTACCGCTTCTCCCGTTTTTTCCGCCGCTCATTTTTTTGCACCTCGAATTTTTTCCGTGCCCGTTTTTTTATTTTTCCCCCGTCGTGGTTTTTTTGCGCCTCGTGGTTTCACTGTGTCCCGTTTGTCCCCCCAGCAGGAGACCCCCGGCCGCCCCGAACCGACCGACCATCATCCGCCCGGCCGAGCCCTCGCTCCTCGATTAATCTCGTTTTGAGGAGAAAAACGGGGAAAAAACCACCCGCCCCAGCGGCCCGCTGTGCAAAACCCACCGCTTTCGGTAAAAGAAAAAAACCACGCGCCGTTTGGGTAAAAAAAGTGCCGTTTTGGTAAAAAAAACCGCACCGTTCCGGCAGCGGGAGGGGGAAAAAAACCCCAAAAAAACCCCCCCACGTGCGGCCCGTCCCGCTCGGCCCCCCCCAGATCACAAACCGCAGAGGGTTTTATATATAAATGTGGTTTTGGGGGGGCGAATGTTGCACTTTTGGTCAGAAATTCCCTCCCCGTGTCCCCAGTTTTTGTCCCGGGGGGGACGGGAGCGCTCGGAGGTGGTTGAACCCCCCCCGCTCGCTTTTCTTCCTCCTTTTCTCCTCCTCAACCCCTCAGAATTTTTGTATTAATATATTATATAGAAAACGTCACCATTCGGGGGGTTTTCTCCCCCCCCAATCAATCGCTAATCTCACCCGTAGTCTATATTCCAGTTTTTAAAGCTTTTCAGGGGAAAATTGATCTCTGGAAAATTAAAAAAAAAAATATGACGGGACTGCAGGAAGCGATTTGCTAATTAACATTAATTGGGTGTCGCCCCCCCCTCCTCCCCCCCAGTGCGGTGACCTCAGGTATTTTTTTCACCCCCAAAACCGGGAGAAAAACTGGAAAAACACCCAGAAAAGTGGGTGCTGGGGGGGGGGACACACTGGGGTGGTGTCACCGCGGGGAACAGGACGGAGCCCCCGCGGTGGGGATTTTGGGGGGGTGCAAATAATCCGGGGGGGGTTGTGTTTGAGGGTTCGGTCCCCATGTCCCCAAGGTGTGTCCCCCCAACTCCAAGGCCTTAAACGACACCCGGTGCCTTCCCCAGGGCCCCCCCGGGCTGGGGCTGGAGCTAAGGTTGTAAATATTTTTACAAACTTATTAATTGTATAAAAAAATTTAATAAAAAATTAAAAAAAACTACAAACAAACAACAACCCCCCCCCAACCCGCACCCAAAATAATGTAGATTTTTAAACACCGACTCCAGCCCCCGCCCCCGCCCCCCCATTAATTAATCCATTAACGAGCCCGGCGCAACCCCGGGTTTTGGGGGGTTGGGGGGGCGGCTCTTCCCACCCTCCCCCCCAATTTGCCAACGTGTCAAGTGCCTCCGGTCTGCGCCCCATTAATGAACTAAAAAGCAAAAGATTAAAAAAATTAAAATAAAAAATAAAGGGAAAAAAAAATTAAAAATCTTCAGTGAAAGTCTTTGCGGGGGGGCAGATCGAGGGGGGTTTTGGGGGAAAAATGGGGTTTGGAGGTGTCCAAGGGGTTCGTGGGGCTCAAAAAGGGTCTTTTGGGGTCTCAAAAAGGGATTTTGGGGTCACAAAAAGGGATTTTTGCGGGTCTCAAAAAGGGGATTTTGGGGTCACAAAAAGGGGGGTTTTGGGTCACAAAAAAAGGACTTTTGGGTCCCAAAGGGGATTTTTGGGGTCTCGGAGTTTTTGGGGTGTCAAAAGGGGGTTCTGGGGTCTCAAAGGTACCTTTTGGGTCTCAAAAAGAGGTTTTTTGGCGTCTCAAAACGGGGATTTTGGGTCTTAAAGGGCATTTTAGGGCTCTTGGCAATTTTTAGGATCTGAAAATGGGGTTTTGGGTCTCAAAGTGACTTTTGGGTCTCAAAAGGGGGGTTTGGGGTCTCAAAATTGGGTTTTGGGGTCACAAAATGGGGGTTCTGGGTCCCAACGGGGCTCAGCCCCCCCCCAACCAGCCCAACCCCTCCCCAAAACCGTCCGCGCCGCTCGGGTGACCAAACCCGGGCGAATTCACCCCAATTCTCCTTTAATCCCGGAGGGTGTCACGCGTCCCCCCTTGTCCCCGCAGAGGCCACGTGACCCGGGCGCGGCCCCGGGCTCCGGTTCACGCTCCCGCGGCCCCGCAGGGACTCCTGGGGGTGTGGGACACAAAGGGGACGGTGACGAACCCGCCCCCCGGTTCCACTTTCCCCGTTACGGACCCACCTCAGGCCCCGCTCCCTCCGTTACCGGCCGCGACAAACCCGGCGCTCCCCGTACAGCCTCGCGCTTCCGGTACAAGCCCCGCCCTTCCGCCTCAGGCCACGCCCCCTCCGACAGGGCCCTAGCTTAGGCTCCGCCCCTCCGCTGCGGCAGGACCCCGGCGGAGGTTGGGGGGGTGACCGCTGCGAACGCCTGAGGCGGGAATCCCTTCCACGGGCATTCTCGGCGCTGATTGGCTCATCCCTCCCGGCGCCTTGTTTCTTAGCCTCTCATTGGTCAGCCCGGACCCAGGGCCCGCCCCCCTCGCGTGTTGCCTCAGCCCGTGAGGGGAGCGGGTCTCCCACAATGCACCGCGCTGGGGCCGGGGGCGCGTTTGGGGCCGATTTGGGGGAGACCCCGAGGCACAATTAGGCGGCTAATTGCAGATTTCCGCGGTCAAGTGCAGATTTAGGCTGTTAGCTGCACATCTGGGAGGTCCTGAGGAAGATTTGAGGGGTCCCTGGGGCAGATTGGGGGGTCCCTGGACAAATTTACCCGATTAGGCGCCGATTTGGGGACCCCCGAGGAAGATTTGGGGCAGGTTTGAGGGCGCTTGGGGCAGATTTAAGTATTTCGGTGCAGTTTTCTGGGGCCCCTGTGAGCAATGTCGGGGTGCGGACCCACCCACCAACACCCGTTTCCATCCGCTCGACGCCGCGGCTGCTCCAGGTGAGGCTCCCGTTGGGTGTCGCTGCCTCATTGCGCCCTTTTTCTTAATTACATCATCGTCCTAATTGGGGCACGACCCCCAGGAACTGGCTCCGGTGTCACAAGAGCTGCTTTCCCACCAGCCAGACCCTGTTATTGGGTTTTTGCGCAACAAGAGGGGATAAAACCGACACGGCCACTTGGTCATTTCCTTCCTGGGTGGTGAAACTTCGTTTTCAGCAAAATCCTTTTTTCTTCTTCTTTTTTTTTTTTTTTTTTTACTTTTACAGCCCACAGCGTCACCGCGGTGGGACCGGCGTCGATCCCGACCCCGGACGAATAAGAAGAGGAAAAGGAGGAAGATGCGGCTGGAGCTGCTTCTCGTCCTCCTCGCAGGTGCCTTCTCGCTGCTGCTTTTGGGGGGCTTGCCTGGATTTGGCTCAACTGGCGAATCCAGATCGTTGGGCTGAGCCCGATGGTCTGAGGTTTAACAAAACCCAAGCGCGGGGTCCTGCGCTTGGGTCACAGCAACCCCGTGAACGCTCCGTCACCAGAATGAGCTGGAGCGAGTTCAGAGGAGGGAACGGAGCTGGGGAAGGGGCTGGAGAAGGAGGCTGAGGGTGGAAATTTGGGGTGATTTCTTCCTCAAAGGGCTGTGGGGCGTTGGAACAGGCTGCCCAGGGCAGTGCTGGAGCCGCCATCCCCGGAGGGGTGAACAGAGGAGGCTCCTGGGGACGTTTTAGTGCCGGGGTTGGGTTATGGTTGGATTGATGATTTTAGGGTCTTTTTCACCCAAAACAATTCCGTGATTGATTCTCCGTCGCTTTTCCGCAGGCGCCGCTGCGTCCCCGTCGCTCCCGCCCCCCCTGGGGCTCCTCACCCGCCACAACCCCCCCACCATCACCTGTTTGTCCCCGCGCCGCTTCGCCGGCGCCGCCTTCGACCTGCTCGTTGCTGACACCCCGGTGCGCAGCGTTTTGGCCCCGCCGGGGCGGCACGAGGTTCAGTTCACCCTGGACGGCGCCGTCACCTCCCGGTGCTACCGGTGCCGCTACCACCACCACAACGGCAGCGCCTGGGAGACGTCGGCGCTGAGCACGGAGATCGCGGTGACCGGTGCGGTGCTGCGCCGAGCGGCGGGGCAGGGGGAACCGGTTCCTCCCGTTGACCCAAACGCGGTGTTTTTCCCCCCAGATTTGGGCGACGGCGGCTGCGACCTCCCCGTCACCCCCCCGCCTGCCCCCGACGCTCTGCGGCGAGGTAGCGGCACCGGCAACCCCCCCGGCACCGCGGCAGCGCCAGGGATGCGTCCGCGGTGACCCCTTTGCCGTCTCGTCTGTTCCAGATCGTTCCTGGATCGTCCCGGTTGCCGTTGGCGTGGCCGCGCTGGTGCTGCTGGTGCTGGTAGTGGCCGCAGTGGCCTGGCGAGGTGTGGGGGGGTCACTGGGGGGGCCAGGGGGTCATGGTTTGGGGGGGAACCGGGTTTACGGCGCCGCCAGGTCCCTGCCGGTGTCACCAGTAAAGAGGTGGGAGCGGCTGGAGCCGGCGCCTCCGCAGCAAAACCGTCCCCGGGACCCCCCCAGGACCCCCCAGAATCTCCTAGGACCGCCCCCAAAACTCCCCCAGGACCCCCCAAAATCCTCTGGGATACCCCCAGGGCCCCCCCAGACCCCCCCGGTGCCCCCAGCTGTGCTGCCACCTGTTTTCTCTCCCCAGGCTCCGCACGTCGTGCTGGACAGAATCGCGGGTCCCCCCCAGCGGTAAGGCCGGACCCTCCCAAAGCCCCCCCAAAACCACCTCCGGTGCCCCAAAACCGTCCCCGTTGTCCCCGGCAGAGTTTGGCTATGACAGCGGCGCCCGCGGCGTCACCGTGGTGAGCAGGGGGGTCCCCGTGCCCCAACCGGGGCTGGTTACGGCTTTGCCGGTTCACCCCCCAGCCAGAAGGGCCCCGGTGGCACCGGCACGGCCCCGGTGTCCCTGCCAGGGACCCCCCGGCGTCCCCCGCTCGGTGAAGGACCTTCCTCCTCCTCCTCCTCCTCGCCGGGCACCCCAAACCGCGGCGGCTGCGCCGGAGCCGGTGACAATAAAGGTGTTTGGTGCTGCTGCTCACAGTCCCCAGTCCTGATCCTGGTCCTGATCCTGGTCCCAGTTCTGACCCCATTCCCAGTCCTTTTTCCCATTGCTGGTCCCATTCTTAATCCCAGTCCCATTTCCCAGTCCCATTCCCAATCCCAGTCCTGATCCCAGTCCCATTCCTGGTTTTGATCCCATTCCCAGTCCTGTTGTCCCATTTCCCAGTCCCATTCCTGCTCCCAGTCCCATTTCCCAGTCTCATTCCTGCTCCCATTCCCAATCCCTTCTCCCAGTCTTGTTCCCATCCCCGTTTCTGTTCCCACTCCTGTTTCCCAGTCCCGATCCCATTCCCAGTCTCATTTCCATTCCCAGTCCTGGTCCCGATCCCAGTCCCGATCCCAGTCCCGATCCCATTTCCATTTCCAGTCCCATTTCCATTCTCAGTCCCGATCCCATTTCCATTCCCAGACCCGATCCCAGTCCCAATCCCATTCCCAGACCCGATCCCAGTCCCAGACCCGATCCCATTCCCAGTCCTGATCCCATTTCCATTCCCAGTCCCAGACCCGATCCCAGTCCCAGTCCTGATCCCATTTCCATTCCCAGTCCCAGACCCGATCCCAGTCCCGATCCCATTTCCATTCCCAGTCCCAATCCCATTCCCAGACCTGATCCCAGTCCCATTCCCAGACCCGATCCCAGTCCCAATCCCATTTCCATTCCCAGACCCGATCCCAGTCCCGATCCCAGTCCCAGTCCCGATCCCATTTCCATTCCCAGACCCGATCCCAGTCCCGATCCCAGTCCCAGTCCCGATCCCATTTCCATTCCCAGACCCGATCCCAGTCCCAGTCCCGATCCCATTTCCATTCCGTCCCAGTCCCGATCCCATCTCCATTCCCAGACCCGATCCCAGTCCCAAACCCGATCCCAGTCCCAGTCCCGATCCCAGTCCCATTCCCAGACCTGATCCCAGTCCCATTCCCAGACCCGATCCCAGTCCCGGTCCCATTTCCATTCCCAGTCCCATTTCCATTCTCAGTCCCGATCCCATTTCCATTCCCAGACCCGATCCCAGTCCCAGTCCTGATCCCATTTCCAGTCCCAGTCCCGATCCCATTTCCAGTCCCAGACCCGATCCCAGTCCCGATCCCATTTCCATTCCCAGTCCCAATCCCATTCCCAGACCTGATCCCAGTCCCATTCCCAGACCCGATCCCAGTCCCGATCCCATTTCCATTCCCAGACCCGATCCCAGTCCCAGTCCCGATCCCATTTCCATTCCCAGACCCGATCCCAGTCCCAGACCCGATCCCATCTCCATTCCCAGACCCGATCCCATCTCCATTCCCAGACCTGATCCCAGTCCCAGACCCGATCCCAGTCCCGATCCCATTTCCATTCCCAGTCCCAATCCCATTCCCAGACCTGATCCCAGTCCCATTCCCAGACCCGATCCCAGTCCCGATCCCATTTCCATTCCCAGACCCGATCCCAGTCCCAGTCCCAGTCCCGATCCCATCTCCATTCCCAGACCTGATCCCAGTCCCAGACCCGATCCCAGTCCCATTCCCAGACCCGATCCCATTCCCAGACCCGATCCCAGTCCCAGTCCCGATCCCAGTCCCATTCCCAGACCCGATCCCAGTCCCATTCCCAGACCCGATCCCAGTCCCAGACCCGATCCCAGTCCCAGTCCTGATCCCAGTCCCATTCCCAGGCCTGATCCCAGTCCCATTCCCAGACCCGATCCCAGTCCCGATCCCATTTCCATTCCCGGTCCCATTTCCATCCCCAGTCCCGTTCCCGCTCCCCCTCCGCGCGCCCTCCCGCCCGCCAGGTGTCGCTGTGGCCCGGCGGCGGGGGGCGTGGCCCGGCGCTGGGCGTGGCCCGGGGGGCGTGGCCCGGGGGCGGCGGCGCCAAGATGGCCGCGGTGTCGGTGTTCGCCGGCGTGCGGCTCCTCACCATCGGGGACGCCAACGGCGAGATCCAGCGGCACCAGGAGCAGCAGCCGCTGCGCCTCGAGGTCCGCACGGGGCCCGACAGCGCCGGGCTGGCGCTCTACGGCCGTGAGTGCACACGGGGGGACGGGGGGCGTGGGGACGTGGGGGGGAGTGGGGGGGAATGGGGATATGGGGGGGAGTGGAGGGGAATGGGGACATGGCGGGGGAATGGGGACACGGGGGGGTGTGGGGATATGGGGGGGAATGGGGACATTGTGGGGACGTGGGGGGGAATAGGGACTGGGGGGGAATGGGGACGTGGTGGGGTGTGGGGACATAGTGGCGTGTGGGGACACGGCGGGGGAATGGGGACACGGGGGGGTGTGGGGACATGGGGAGGCGTGGGGACATTGTGGGGACGTGGGGGGGAATGGGGACTGGGGGGGAATGGGGACACGGCGGGCTGTGGGGACATAGTGGCGTGTGGGGACATGGGGGGGGAATGGGGACACGGGGGGGTGCGGGGACATTGGGGGGGCACGGGGGGGAATGGGGACATGGGGGGAAACTGGTACATGGGGGAAGAATAGGGATATGGGGGGGTGGGGACATTGCGGGGGGAATGGGAACACTGGGGGGGTGTGGGGACATGGGGGGCTGTGGGGGAGTGTGGGGACATGGGGAGGTGGGGGGAATGGGGCCGTGGAGAGTGAGGGGACATGGGGGGTGTGGGGACAGAATGCAGGAGGGGGCTCGGGGGGGTCAGGGGGTGCAGGGGAGCAGAATGGGGGGGTCCTGGGGGGCGTGTGGGGCCGGGGGTGCTTTGGGGGCTCACGGCTTGTGGGGCTGGAAGGGCTGGGGGGCGGGGGTGTCTGGGGGTCAGCGCTGGCGTTTCCTTTGTCCTTGTGCAACGATCCCTTTGGTTTTTTACTATTTTTGGAGCCTTTTCTCTGGTTTTCCCGAATCCGGCAGCTCCGCTGCCACCAGAGTCCTGCCTCGTTTTGCTGCCATCCCCCCCTGCCGCTGACCCGCTTAATTAATTGCCACAACTAATTAACACACGGGGGGGGGTTGAAGGAGACGCTCGGGGGAAACTGAGGCACGTGGGGCTCGCAGTGATTCTTGTTTTTAGCCCCCCCCAACACCCAAAGTCCAGTTTTTAAGTCAGTTTCCATGCCAAAGGCAACAGTTATTTCTTCTTTTGGGGGGGCCCTGGTGATGTTGATCCCTCTCTCACCACATCCCCCCACATTGTCCCGGTCCCCCCCATATGAAGACGTCTCCCCAACACCAAAAATAGGGTTTTAAAGCCAATTCCCAGGGCCGAAAGCGATGGTTATTTCTTCTTTTGGGGGGGCCCGGTGATGTTGATCCCCCCCGTCACCACGTTCCCCCCCCATCACCGCGTTCCCCCCCTATTTTGTCCCCCCCCAGATGAAGATGTGTGCGTGTTCAAATGCTCCGTGTGCCGCGAGACCGAGTGCAGCCGCGTGGGCAAACAGTCCTTCATCGTCACCCTGGGCTGCAACAGCGTCCTGCTGCAGTTCGCCACCCCCACCGGTGCGTCCCCGACCCCCCCGCCGTGTCCCCAACCCCCCCCCCGCTGTCCCCAGCACCCCCTAAAACCCCCTTCCCCCCCCCAGATTTCTGCTCTTTCTACAACATCCTCAAAAACTGCCGCGGCCACAACACGGAGCGCTCGGTGTTCAGCGAACGCACCGAGGAATCCTCGGCCGTCCAGTATTTCCAGGTGTGGCCCCGACCCCCCCGGGGGCATCCCCAGGGTGTGTGTGTGTGTCCCGGTGACACCGGCGTCCCCTCTGTCCCCCCCCAGTTCTACGGGTACCTGTCGCAGCAGCAGAACATGATGCAGGATTACGTGCGCACCGGCACCTACCAGCGCGCCATCCTGCAGAACCACAGCGACTTCAAGGACAAGGTCGGTGCCGCCAAATCCGCGACGTTTGCCTCGTTTCGGTGAAATTTTCCTGATTCGGGGCGGAATTTTCCTTCCCTTGGTGAAATTTTCCTTGGGGGGCATTTTCCTTGTTTCGGGGTGAAATTTTCCTTGTTTCGGGGTGAAATTTTCCTTGTTTCGGGGTGAAATTTTCCTAGCGGGTGAAATTTTCCATGTTTCTGTGGGATTTTCCTTGTTTCTGTGGGACTTTCGTCCCCTTGGTGAAATTTTCCTTGTTGCGGTGAAATTTGCCTTGGGTGGAATTTTCCTAATTGGGGTGAAATTTTCCATATTTTGGGTGGAATTTTCCTAATTCGGGGCAAAATTTTCTTAATTTGGGTGCTCCCAGATCGTGCTGGACATCGAATGCAGCTCCAGGATCCATTGTCCCCCCACGTCCCTCCATGTCCCCCTGTTTTGTCCCCCCACGTCCCCCTGTGTTCGCCCGTTTTGTCCCCGCAGATCCTGCTGGACATCGGCTGCGGCTCCGGGATCCATTGTCACCCCATGTCCCCCCGTTTTGTCCCCCCATGTCACCCTGTGTCCCCTGTTTTGTCCCCCCAGATCGTGCTGGATGTTGAATGTGGCTCCAGGATCCATCGTCGCCCCATTTTGTCCCCCCGTGTCCCCTGTTTTGTCCCCCCAGATCATGCTGGACGTCAGCTGTGGCTCCGGGATCCATTGTCACCCCGTGTCCCCCGTTTTGTCCCCCCAGATCGTGCTGGACGTCGGCTGCGGCTCGGGGATCCTCTCGTTCTTCGCGGCGCAGGCCGGCGCGCGCAAGATCTACGCGGTGGAAGCCAGCACCATGGCGCAGCACGCCGAGGTCGCCCCTTTCCCCCTTCCCGCCCCAACCCGCCCCCCCTTTTCACGCCTAAAACTTGGGGGGCGCTTTCCCGCAGGTTTTGGTGAAAAGCAACAACCTGACGGAGCGGATCGTGGTGGTGCCGGGGAAGGTGGAGGAGGTGGCGCTGCCCGAGCAGGTCGACATCATCATCTCCGAGCCCATGGGCTACATGCTGTTCAACGAGAGGATGCTGGAGAGTTACCTGCACGCCAAGAAGTACCTGAAACCCAGCGGTGAGCCCGGGGGGGTCCCCAGTGTCCCCCCCCAGTGTCCCCCAGGGTCACCAGTGTCCCCTTTTCCTCCTGGGATGTGGATCCGACATCCCGAGAAAAGTCATTTTTTGGGTGGGGATTTGGGTTCTCAAAGTACCTGAAACCCAGCGCTGAGAGCTGGGTGGGGGGGTCATTGTCACTGGGGGAGGGTTCTTAGTGTCCCCCGCAGTGTCCCCCGCAGTGTCCCCCGCAGTGTCCCCCCCAGTGTCCCCCCCAGTGTCCCCCAGTGTTCCCTTTTCCTCCTGGGATGTGGATCCAACATCCCAGGGAGGGGGAAAACACAGTTTTTTGGTGGGGATTTGGGTTCTAAAAGTACCTGAAACGAAACGCTGAGAGCTGGGGGGGGTCGTTGTCACCATGGGGGGGTCCCCAGTGTCCCCCCAGTGTCACCAGTGTCCCCCAGTGTCCCCTTTCCCTCCCACCCCCTCCCAGGAAACCCCTTTCCCCCCTCATTCCCACCCCTCCATTGTGGGGGGGCGGCCGCTTTTTGGGTCCAAACGCCGATTCCTGGTGTCCCGGGGGGGCCTTTTCCCGCTCCTGCCCCCCCCCGCAGCCAAATCTGTGTGTCCTGTGCCCCCCCCAGGAAACATGTTCCCCACGATCGGCGACGTGCACCTGGCGCCGTTCACCGACGAGCAGCTCTACATGGAGCAGTTCACCAAAGCCAATTTCTGGTGAGTTTTGGGGCTAGGGGGGGCACAACCCCCACCCCGGGGGGGTCCTGGAGCTGGTGTGTCCCCCCCCCCGCCTTTTACCTTTTATTGTGTGCCCCCCCCGCCAGGTACCAACCGTCCTTCCACGGCGTCGACCTCTCGGCGCTTCGCGGCGCCGCCGTCGACGAGTATTTTCGGCAGCCGGTGGTGGTGAGTGACCCCCCCCGGGAAAAAAGGGGGGTGGACAGTCCCTTAGGGGCGTCCCAGCCATTGGGGGGGACCTAGCATTGACCCCCCCCCGCTTTTATTCCCCAGGATACCTTCGATATCCGGATTTTAATGGCCAAATCCGTCAAATACACCGTGAATTTCTTAGAAGCCAAAGAAGGCGACTTGCACAGGTGGGGTTGAACCCCCAAAATTTGGGGGGATTGGGGGGGGATCGGGGGGGTCTGGGGGTTGGACCCCCCCCATTAAAATAATGAAACGTTTGCATTTTAGGATAGAAATTCCCTTCAAATTCCACATGCTGCACTCAGGGCTGGTGCACGGGTTGGCGTTTTGGTTCGACGTCGCCTTCATCGGCTCCATGTACGGCCCGGGGGGGGGGGCGCCGGGGGGTTAATTAACCCCCCCATGGTTTAATTAACCCCCCCATGGTTTAATTCCCGTGTCTCCCCCCCCCAGAATGACGGTCTGGCTCTCGACGGCCCCCACGGAGCCGCTGACCCACTGGTACCAGGTCCGCTGCCTCTTCCAGTCGCCGCTTTTCGCCAAAGCCGGGGACACGTTGTCGGGGACGTGTCTGCTGGTGGCCAACAAGAGGTGGGGGGGGCGCGGGGGGGTCCCCAAAACACAGGGGGGGTCCCCAAAACACAGTCGGAGCCCCCCTCCTCCCCCCCCAATGTCACCGTCCCCGTTTGGGGGACACGATCTGGTTGGGTCGCAGTGCCAGGGGATGGGGTGGGGGGGGCTCGTGTCCCAGTTTGAGCTGGGGGGGGACCCAGTTTGGAACTGGGGGAACATGGGGGGGGTCCCCAAAACACAGCCGCCCCCCCCGCCCCGATGTCACCGTCCCAGTTTTGGGGACACGATCCGGTTGGGTTGTGGTGTCAGGGGATGGGTTGGGGGGGGGGTCATGTCCCAGTTTGAGCTGGGGGCGGCCCCAGTTTGGCCATCGGGGGGGGCCCTGTCCCAGTTTGGACCTGGGGGGACCCCAGTTTGTGCTGGGGGGGCCTCCCGTCGCAGTTTGGCCCCTGGGGGGACCCAGTTTGTTCCCTGTCCCAGTTTCCCCGCCTCGGTTTGGAGCCGCGTTGGGGCCACTCGCGCCCCCATTCCCAGGCCGGGGGGGTCGGGTGGCGGGGGGGGGGGGGTCGGGGGGGCTCCCGTGCCCCCCCCAGGTGTAATTCGGGGTGTCCCCCCGTGTCCCCCCCAGACAGAGCTACGACATCAGCATCGTGGCGCAGGTCGACCAGACGGGCTCCAAATCCTCCAACCTCCTGGACCTGAAAAACCCCTTTTTCAGGTGACTTTGGGGGCCGACCCCGGGCCGGGGGGGGACGTTGGGGACCCCCCCGGGTGTGACAAGTGTCCCCCCCCCACTCAGGTACACGGGGACGACGCCCTCGCCCCCCCCCGGCTCCCACTACACGTCCCCCTCGGAGAACATGTGGAGCGCGGGCGGCGGATACAACATGAGCGCGGGGATGGCGGTGGCCGGTGGGTGATGCTGGGGGGCAAAACGTCCCCTGGGGGGGGCACAGTGTCCCCTGGGGGGCACGGCCCCCCCGCGGG
This sequence comes from Caloenas nicobarica, assembly GCF_036013445.1. NCBI lineage: Eukaryota > Metazoa > Chordata > Aves > Columbiformes > Columbidae > Caloenas > Caloenas nicobarica. The sequence goes on from NC_088280.1 coordinate 332,455, forward strand.
GGTTTTTTTGGGGGGGTCCGACCCGTTTTTCGGCCCAGGGATGCCGGCGGCCTATGATCTGAGCGGCGTCATCGGCGGCACCAACGTCACCCACAACAACCTGATCCCCTTGGGTGAGCCTGGGGGGGGGGAAGCGGCTTTTGGGGGGGGTCCTGGTGCTTTTGGGGGGGTCCTGGGTCTTTTGGGGGGATCTTGGTGCTTTGGGGGGGGGTCACAGAACCCCCACAACAACCCCTGCGCCCCCACAACAACCTGATCCCCTTGTGGGGGGTCTGGGGGGGGTGAAAAGTCTTTGGGGGGGGTGACAAGTCTCTGGGGGGGACACAGGGATGGAGGGGACGGGGACAGAGACCTGGGGGGCTCCTGGTTAGTGAGGGGGGGCACAGCTCCCCCACAGCTCCCCCACAGCTCCCCCACAGCTCCCCCACAGCTCCCCCACAGCTCCCCCACAGCTCCCCTTGCACCCCCACAACAACCCGGTTTCCTTGGGGAGTAATGGGGACTGGGGGGGGCCTGAGGGGGTGTCAGGGGCTCCAAAGGGCTGGGGGGGGTCCCAGCCCCCCCCAACCTCCCCCTGTGCCCCCCCAAACCTCCCCCTGTGCCCCCCCCCCAGCCAACACCGGCATCGTCAACCACACCCACTCCAGGATGGGCTCCATCATGAGCACCGGGATCGTCCAGGGTAACGACCCCCCCAGACCCCCCAAAACACCCCCCACCCCGGCCCAAACCCCTCCTGACCCCCCCGGGACCCCCCCTGACCCCCCAAATCCCCCAGGCCCCCCCAAACCCTTGGAATCCTCCAGCGCCCCCCCCCCCGCCCTGGGACCCCCCAAACCCCCCTGGGACCCCCCCAAAACCCTCCTGACCCCCCCAATCCAGACACCCTGAGACCCCCCTCCCCCAAACTATATCCCCCAGGACCCCCCCGACCCCCCGCTTCCCCCCGCCCGGGTCCCCCCAACCCCCAGGACCCCCCCAGGACTCCCAGGACCCCCCCAAAACACACCCATAGGACCCCCCCGACCCCCCGTTTCCCCCCGCCCGGGTCCCCCCAACCCCCAGGACCCCCCCAGGACTCCCAGGACCCCCCCAAAACACACCCTGACCCCCGTTTCCCTGCAGGCTCCTCCAGCGCTCAGGGCGGCGCCGGCTCCAGCCCCCACTACCCCCCCCTGAACAGCCAGTTCACCATGGGGGGGCCCCCCCTGTCCATGGCCCCCCCCATGTCCATCACCACCAACACCATGCACTACGGCAGCTAAGGGGGGGCCCCCGGACGCACCCCCCCGCCACCGCCAGACTCTTTGGGGCCCCCCCAGAAGATTTCGGGGGCCCCCCCTGGAAGATTTGGGGCCCCCAAAAGGATCTTCCCACCCACCCCCCCCCCCCTTCCAACCCCGGGAGGATTTGGGGCCCCCCCTGGAAGATTTGGGGCCCCCCGGAGGATTTACCGCCCCCCCCCCCGCCCCCCAGGAGGATTTTGGGCCCCCCCGGGGGGTTTGTCCTTTTATGGGTTATTTTTTAATGAATTTTCCTCTTCCCCCCCCCCGGGAGGATTTTGGGGCCCCCCAGGAGAATTTGTCCCCCCCCACCCCGGGGGGGTTTGTCCTTTTTTTTGTGTGTTTTCCGTGTTTATTTTTTTACGAATTCCCCCCCCCGCCCCTTCCCTCACAGCCGGGGGGGGGAAGCGGCTCGAATGTACCAAAATCTCCTTTTTTAGCCCCATTTCCTGGTTTTCCCCTGGGGGGGGTGGGGGGGGGGTCCCTCATAGGAATAGCGGATCCGCCGGGTTTGGGTTTTGTTTCTTTGGTTTTTTGGTTTTGGTTTTTTTTTTTTTGGTTTTTTTTTTTTTTGGGCTGAAATGCTGAATAAACGGGAAACTTTCGAAAACCCGCGTCTCGGTGGTTCCGTCCGCTCCGCCCCCCCCCCGCCCGCGGTGGTTCCGTCCGCTCCGCCCCCCCCGCCCTTCCGGCACGCGGTGGTTCCGCCCGCGGTTACTTCCGGCGGGAGCCGCTTCCGGTCATGGCGGCCGAGGGGACCCGCGGCGTTTGGGGGCGATTTGTGGGGAGTCGAGTCGGTGAGGGGGAAACTGGGGGGGACTGGGGGGGACCGGGGGGTTTGGGACCCCCTGGGGCGGGGGGGGCCGGGGGGGGATCACCCCGGCACTATGGGGGGAAATGAGGGGTCTGGGGGGGAAAACTGGGGTTAATGGGGGGGGAGTTGGGGGGAACCCCGAGTCCTGTTCGCGTGGGGGGGTCTTGGGGGGCACGTGGATTAATGGGGGGGTCACCTGGGGTTAATGGGGGGGCCCTGGGGGTCCTAGAGGCCTCGGGATCCAGTGGGGGGGTCTGGGGGGGGGGGTCACCTGAATTAATGGGGGGTCTGGGGGCAACTGGGCTTAACGGGGGGGCCCAGACACCCCTGGGTCCAGTGGGGGGGTTCGGGGGGGGGGGGGAGCCCCCACTCCTGGGTCCCATGGGGGGCACCCGGACTAATGGGAGCGTGGGGGGGGCAACTGGGATCAACGGGGAGGGCACTGGTTTTAATGGGGGGGCCCAGACCCCACCTGGGTCCAGTGCGGGGGGGCTTGGGGGTCACCTGGACTAATGGGAGGACCCTGGGGACCAACTGGGGTCAACGGGGGGGTCTGGGGACCAACTGGGGTTAATGGGGAAGCCCAGACACCCCGTGTTTCCCCAGGGGGGTCCCCCCTGTAACCCCGTTTCCCCCCCAGGCCGCTGGTTCCGCTCCCTCCTCCAGGACTACGCCGCAGCCGCCGCCGACGTGACCTCGGGCGCCCGGCGCCGTCCCGGCGCTGCCGCCGCCACCGTGACCTCCCTGGCGGCTGCCGCTGCCGCCGCCGCCACTGTCCCCAGCGCCGACTCCTTCGACGCCGCCGCCCTGGACGCGGCCGCCGCCCTGGGGCTCCTGAGCCCCGGCACCCGCAGCCCCGGCGCCGACCTGCACGTCCAGCGCCTGCTGCGGCGCCGCGACACCGGCCGCTTGCGTTACCGCCACCTCGTCCTCGCCGCCGTGGTCTACGAGTCCCCCCGCGCCGCCGGCACCGCCGCCTACGCCCAGCGCTGCCGATACCTCCGGCCGCCGTGGTGGGAGGCGCCGCGGCGGGTGCTGGACGTGGGGTTCCTGGGCCGCTGGTGGCTCCTGCGCCGGCGCCTCCGCGACTACGACGTGAACGACGAGGAGTTCGCGGCGCTGCCCGAGCGGCTGCGGCGCCTGCGGCCGCACCAGCTCCGCTCGCACCAAAACGAGAGGGAGTTCGCCGAGAAGTTCCGGCACGTGGGGGTGGCGGAGGGCGACGCGGCTCGTTAGCGGCGCTGCATTATTTAGTAAATTATTTATTAGATTATTGGTCGTAAAGCGGTAACGCGGCGGGATCTGGGTGGATTTGCCCCAAACGACGCGCCCCAATTATCCCCAAACCCTTTGTTAAGACACCCTATTATTGATTAAGGCAATTACTATTATTTAGCTAATTTAATTCGGGTGGATTTACCCCAAACGATGCGCCCCAATTATCCCCAAAGCCTTCGTTAAGACACCCTGTTATTGATTAAGACAATTATTATTATTTAGCTAATTTAGTTTGGGCGGATTTACCACAAATTACGTGCCTTAATTATCCCCCAGCCCCTCGTTAAGGCCCCTTATTACTCATTAAGAGAATTATTATAATTTAATTAATCTAATTTTCATCTCTGAGGTGTGAACGTGGCGGAATTCGGGTGCATTTGCCCCAAACGACGCGCCCCAATTATCCCCCAACCCCTTGTTAAGACACTTATTTTGTTACTCACGGAGGTGCCGCTTTTTTTCTTCGCTCTTTTTGCCCATTTTCCCTCACTTTTGTCCATTTTCCCTCATTTTTGTCCGTTTTCCCTCATTTTCGTCCGTTTTCCCTCATTTCTGTCTCTCTCTCGGTTGGGGGGGGGGCTGGACTGGGCCCCGCTGCCGATTTAGGCTGAAAAGCGGCGATTTTGGGGCAGCGGGAACCCCAGAAGTCACTAAAATCAGCTCAGCGGAAGCCCCGCCCCTCGCGGGCCCCGCCCCCCGCGGGCTCCGCCCCTCGCGGGCCCCGCCCCCTGTCAATCACAGCCCTTCGCCGCAGTGGCGCGAGCGCTGCGCATGCGCGAGGCGCCGGGCGCACCTCACCGGCCCCCCCCGCAGAATTCCCGCCCCTTTCCCGCGGCTCCCATTGGCTGCGCCCGCGGGCGGCGCTGACGTCGGGCGGGTGGCGCCGCGCTGATTGGCTGCGAGGGCGGGAGACAGACAGCTGGAGGGGCGGAAGGGGAGGGGGGAGAACCCCAGAGCCGCTTGCCATTGGCTGACGCGCCTTTCCCCCCTCCTCCTATTGGCCAAAGCGCCCGCCCGTCCCCCCTCCCTCCACCAATGGCGCGCAGGGAGGCGGGCGCGCTGCAAAGGAGAAGGGGGGGAACGCGCGCTCCCCTTCCTCTCCCCTGATTGGCCGCGCTGTGGCGGGGGCGCCGCGCTATTGGTCGGCAGCGCCCGGGGGGGCGGGGTTTAGCGCTGAGGCGTCGCGGGCGCGCGCGCGGCTCCGTCGCTCCCTCCGGCGGCGGCGGCGGCGGCGGCTCCTTCTTTGTTCCCTTCCCGATCCCGGCGAGACCCGGGGCCGCCCCGGCGGGGATGGCCCGAGCGAGCGGCTCCTCCGGCGGCCGGAGCGGTGAGGGCGGCGCGGGGGCGGCGCGGGGCGCGGCGGGGCCGAGCGCGGCTGAATGGGGCCGGGAGGGAGCGCGGGGGGCGCGGTGAGGCGGGTACGGCGGCCCGGGAGGGTCAGGGCGCTGGGAACGCGCTGCCGCCCATTGTTCGGGTCGGGGGGGCTTCGCGCGTCCCCCCCCCCCAGCATCCTCAGCCCCGAACCGGCCCCTCCCGCCATCACCCCCTCAGCATCGCCCCCGCTTTTCAGCCTCCCCCAACATCCAGCTCCCCTTTCCAGCCCCTTTTTACCCCCCCCGTTATTTTTTTAGCCCCCTCATTATCCTCCCCCTTCCCCCCCCCTCCAATCCCTCCTCCCTTTCCCCCCCTCAGTGTCCCCCCCCATCTCGTGCTCTGTCCCTTGTCCCCCCCCACTTCATTCTCCTGCCTTTGTCCTTCTGGAGGGCAACGTCCCCCCCTCCCCAATTATTTCCCCTTCCCCCCCAGCCCCATTTATTTCCCTGTGTCCCCCCCTCCCCATTAGTTTCCTCATCCACCCCCCGTTTATTTCTCTGTCGCCCCCTCCCCATTTATTTCCCCATCCACCCCCCCTTTATTTCCCCGTGTCCCCCCCCCCAGCCACTGTCATTGTCACCTGCGCCCCCCCCAGCGTCATTTCTGAGGTGCCGGGATCAACACACCCCCCCCTTAAAATTAATGGATTTTTTCCCCTTTTTTGGGGGGGGGTGTCACAGAAAGGGGGTTTCGTTCCCCTTTGTTCGGCGGCGCCGGCGCCATCGGGGGGTCCCTGGGGGTCCCTTGTGTCCCTTTGGGTCCCACCCACTTTGTGGGGGGGGACACACACACACACGACAATTTTGGGGGCGCACCCGCCACCCCCCTTTTCACGTTCACCCCACACGCGCGACACCCGACCCTCAGATATCCCCATTTTCAGAAACAATCCGATTTTTGAGGGGGGGGAAAATAACCTAAAATTCCATTTTTGAGGAGAAACGCGGCCTTTTTCAGCTTTTCCCCACAAGATGAGGCTTTGGGGGTTTTTTCCCCCTATTTTTGCCTTTTTTCCCCTGATTGGGATCGGGGGGGAAGAGCGAGGGGGGGACCCGGCTGCTGATTTCTCGCTTTTAGAAGGATTTCTCTGGTTTTAGAAGAATTTCTATTTGGAATAATTTCTGTTTTCCTCCTTGGGTGGGGGGAGTGAAGGGATTTGTGCAGCTGCCGCTTAAAATTCAGGAGATAAGGGACAAAACGGGTGAGTTCAGGGAAAAATGAACGGCCAGTTTCATTTCCAGGTCAAGCTCCTGGGCTCGTTTTGGCCCTAAAAGTTGAGAAAAACTTCAAAAAACCCTTTGACCAAGAGGAGAAATCTCGGGGCTGAACCTCCCCCGAGGGCTGGGGGTGATTTGAAGTAATTTTAAGTGACTGGCAGTGAAGAAAATTTTTAAAAAATTGTATTTTTAGCAGGTTTGCATCGATAATGCTCCTGTGAGAAAAGCAAAGCCGGGCCTTAAATAATGGCTAATTGGGGTTTTTTTGGCTAATTGCCTTTTTTTTTTTTTTTTGCAGCCTTGCGCTAAGACCTCGTTTCTCACCCCAGAAAACCTCGTTTCTCACCCCAAAACACCTCAAGAGCTCCATGCCCGTGGGTAAGTGCCCGGATTTGGCATCGAGGGCGTCAAATGTGGGTTTTTTTTTTTCCTGAAAAATAAGAATTTGGGAGTAAATCCAAAATATCTGAATTTTCGCGGTGCCCAGAACGGCAAAAAACGGGTGAAAACGGGCGAAAATGGCCGCGTTTGTGTTCCCTCTGCCCCCTGCGATGAAACCTCATTAGCGGTGTGTTAATTGCGGTGGTTCTGGATAACCCTGAGGGTTCATTAGTGTGTTCCGGGTTCGTTAACGAGGGCTCTGTTTGGTGCCAGGGTGGGTTCAGAAGTGGATTTTTTGGTCTTAAATCCTCCAGTTTTGCAAAACTCGGGTTCATTAACATGTTCTGGGTTCATTAACATGTGGGGTCATTAGCGTGTTCTGGGTTCATTAACATGTGGGGTCATTAGCACGTTCTGGGTTCATTAATGTGGGTTTATTACCGCGTTCTGGGGTCATTAACATGTTCTGGGTTTGTTAACGTGCTCAGCTCATTAACGACTCTGCTCTGGGTCCCCCTTGCCCTTTCTTTCCTGCCCCCCCATATGCCCCTTTTCTCTCCCCCCCCCCCCATATGCCCCTTTTCTCCCTCCTCATATGCCCCTTTTCTCCCCCCCCCATATGCCCCTTTTCTCCCCCCCCCATATGCCCCTTTTCTCCCCCCCCCATATGCCCCTTTTCTCCCCCCCCCCATATGCCCCTTTTCTCCCCCCCCCCATATGCCCCTTTTCTCCCCCCCCCATATGCCCCTTTTCTCCCCCCTCCCCATGCCCCTTTTCTCCCCCCCCATATGCCCCTTCCCCCCCCCCATTTTCCCCTTTCCCCCCCCAATTCTGCTCCGTTTTTCCACAGGCCCCGCCCCCCCGCCGGCTGAGACGCGCTCGCCCCGCCCCCCGCTGTAACCATGGCAACCCCGGACCCGCCCATGGGCGGGACCCCCCGGCCCGGCCCCTCCCCCGGGCCCGGCCCCTCCCCCGGGGCGCTGCTCGGCCCCTCCCCCGGGCCGTCCCCCGGCTCCGCCCACAGCATCATGGGCCCCTCCCCCGGCCCCCCCGCGGGGGGGTACGCTCAGGACAACCTGCACCAGATGCACAAGGTAAAGCCTTTGAACGCCCAGCTGGGAGCAGCGCCCGGCACTGGGAGGCCGTGCGGCCGTCCAGAGACCTGCGCGGGGGGGAACCGAATGAAACAGAACAAGCCTGGAGTGTTGCACGTGGGCAGGAGCAGCCCCGCGTCCAGTGTCAGTTGGGAATGAGCTGCTGGAGCGGTGAAAAGGGACCCGGGGCTCCTGGGGACAGCAGCGTGACCGCGTAAAAAGGGCTTAGTTCAGATACTGTCAGGATATACTTGGGGAACATATATATATACACATACAGATATATGTATAAAAAATATATACAGCCATAGCACCCTGAGAACGCCCAATCTCATCTGATCTGGGAAGCTAAGCAGGGTCGGGCCCGGTTAGTCCTTGGATGGGAGACCAGCTGGGAACACTGGGTGCTGTGGGCTGAGCCAGCGCTGGATCCTGATCTCGGAAGCTAAGCAGGGTCCGGCCTGGTTAGTGCTTGGATGGGTGACCAGCTGGGAGCACCGGGTGCTGGGGCTGAGCCAGCGCTGGGCCCTTGTGGCCAGGAAGGCCAGTGGGACCTGGGGGGGTTAGAAGGGGATGGTCAGTAGGTCAAGAGGTTCTCCTCCCCCTCTGCTCTGCCCTTGGCATTTCTGTAATTTTTTATTTTAATTCATTATCTAAACCCCTTTTTCCTCCGCAGTTCTGCAGTTATTTTTATTTCATTATCCAAACCCCACTTTCCCCGGCAGTTCTGTATTTTTTGTGTTTTATTTCATCACTTAAACCCCCTTTTTTCCAACCATAACCTCAAAAACACGGGGAAAATCCCACCCGGGCGAAGCATTTCACCAATTTAATATTTTTTTAATGGCCCTTTTAATGGATTTCCCGTTGAACGTTGTTTTCTTCTCCGCAGCCCATGGAGTCGCTGCACGAGAAGGGGCTGGCCGAGGATCCGCGCTACGGGCAGATGAAGGGGATGGGGCTGCGCATGGGGCCGCCCCCCAGCCCTATGGACCAGCACTCGCAAGGTGGGGATTTTAATTAAAATAACCCTCATTTTCACTGAAATCAGTGGTATTTGTCCTGGGGATGGGACCCCCCAAGCCCATGGACCAGCACTCGCAAGGTTAAAGTAATAAACCTTATTTTCACTGAAATCAATCCCCTTTGCCTCAGTCTCCCCGTCACCACCAGCACTTTTCCCCCATTTCCCCCCTGTTCCCATCCCCACTCCCACCAGCACTTTGTTTTCCTGTTATTTCCCCCATTTTCCCCCGGTTCCCCTTGCCACCCCCAGCAGCACTTTGTTTTTCCCATTATTTTCTCCATTATTTTCCCCCCTAGTTCCCCTCCCCACCCCACAATCACTTTGTTTTCCCATTATTTTCCCAATTATTCCTGCATTCCCCGGTTCCCCTCCCCACCTCACAATCACTTTATTTTCCCATTATTCCCCCATTCCCTGGTTCCTCTCCTCACCCCACAATCACTTTATTTTCCCATTATTTTCCCGTTATTCCCCTATTCCCTGGTTCCTCTCCTCACCCCACAATCACTTTGTTTTCCCATTATTTTCCCATTGTTCCCCCATTCCCCAGTTCCCCTCCCCACCCCACAATCACTTTGTTTTCCCATTATTCCCCCATTTCCCCGGTTCCCCACCCCACAATCACTTTATTTTCCCATTATTCCCCCATTCCCTTTTCCCCACCCCACAATCACTTTATTTTCCCATTATTCCCCCATTTTCCCGGTTCCCCTCCTCACCCCACAATCACTTTATTTTCCCATTATTCCCCCATTCCCTTTTTCCCACCCCACAATCACTGTTTTCCCATTATTCCCCCATTTCCCTGGTTCCCCACCCCACAATCACTTTATTTTCCCATTATTTTCCCAATTATTCCCCTATTCCCCGGTTCCCCTCCTCACCCCACAATCACTTTATTTTCCCATTATTCCCCCATTCCCCGGTTCCCCTTGCCGCCCCACAATCACTTTATTTTCCCATTATTCCCCCATTCCCTTTTCCCCACCCCACAATCACTTTGTATTCCCATTATTCCCCCATTCCCTTTTTCCCACCCCACAATCACTTTGTATTCCCATTATTCCCCCATTTCCCTGGTTCCCCACCCCACAATCACTTTATTTTCCCATTATTCCCCCATTCCCCGGTTCCCCTTGCTGCCCCACAATCACTTTATTTTCCCATTATTCCCCCATTCCCTTTTCCCCTCCCCGCCCCACAATGACTGTTCCCCCCGTGACTTTCCCCTCTCGCCCCCAGGTTACCCGTCCCCGCTGGGCGGCTCGGAGCACGCGTCCAGCCCGGTGCCGTCCAACGGCGCTTCGGCGGCGGGCGCGCTGGAGGGGGCGGACGCGGCGCTGGGGCAGCCGCCCCGCGGCCCCACGCCGTTCAACCAGAGCCAGCTGCACCAGCTGCGCGCGCAGATCATGGCCTACAAGATGCTGGCGCGGGGGCAGCCGCTGCCCGAGCACCTGCAGCTGGCGGTGCAGGGCAAGCGGCCGCTGCCCGGGATGCAGCAGCAGATGCCGTCGCTACCTCCGCCCGCCGGCGCCGCGCCGGCACAGGGACCCGCGCCCGGGAGCGGCCCCGGCCCCGCGCCGCCCGGCTACAGCAGACCTCACGGTGAGCGGGGGCGGCCTCCGGCTCCTCGTCGTCTCGGGGGGGGCTCCTCGCCGGCCTTGTGGCCTTCGTCACCTCACTGGGGGCTCCTCATCCTCCTCCAGCCCTTCGTCACCTCACTGGGGGCTCCTCGTCATCCTTGTGTCATTTGTCACCTCACATGGGGCTCCTCATCGTCCTCGTGGCCTTCGTCACCTCACTGGGGGCTCCTCGTCATCCTTGTGTCATTTGTCACCTTACATGGGGCTCCTCATCCTCCTCCAGCCCTTTGTCACCTCACTGGGGGCTCCTCATCCTCCTCGTGGCCTTCGTCACCTCACTGGGGGCTCCTCGTCATCCTTGTGGCCTTTGTCACCTCACTGGGGGCTTCTCATCCTCCTCATGGCCTTCGTCACCTCACTGGGGGCTCCTCATCCTCCTCATGGCCTTCGTCACCTCACTGGGGGCTCCTCATCATCCTTGTGGCCTTTGTCACCTCACTGGGGGCTTCTCATCCTCCTCATGGCCTTCGTCACCTCACTGGGGGCTCCTCGTCATCCTTGTGGCCTTTGTCACCTCACTGGGGGCTCCTCATCCTCCTCATGGCCTTCGTCACCTCACTGGGGGCTCCTCGTCATCCTTGTGGCCTTTGTCACCTTACTGGGGGCTCCTCATCCTCCTCCAGCCCTTTGTCACCTCATTGGGGGCTCCTCATCCTCCTCATGGCCTTTGTCACCTCACTGGGGGCTCCTCATCCTCCTCACGGCCTTCGTCACCTCACTGGGGGCTCCTCGTCATCCTTGTGGCCTTTGTCACCTTACTGGGGGCTCCTCATCCTCCTCCAGCCCTTTGTCACCTCATTGGGGGCTCCTCATCCTCCTCCAGCCCTTCGTCACCTCACATGGGGGCTCCTTGTCCTCCTTGTCTTCCTCTTGTCATTTGTCACCTCCTCGTGTCCTTCCTCACCTCACAGGGGGCTCCTTGTCATCCTCTGGTCCTTCATCACCTCGTGGGGGACTCTTCTTCCTCCCCTGGCCCTTTGTCACCTCACACAGGGACTCCTCATCCTCCTCCTGCCCTTCCTCACCTCATCCTCCTCATGTCTCTTCCTCCTTCATCCCCCTTTCCCCGCCTGGGGTGACCCGCTTTCCTTTGCAGCGGGGGGATAAACTTTGCTCCTGATAAACTGCGCACAAAGATCAACATCTTAATGTGGTTATTTTAATAAAAAATGTCTGGGTTTTTTTTGTATTCCAGGTATGGGAGGGCCCAACATGCCGCCCCCCGGCCCCTCAGGAGTCCCCCCCGGGATGCCGGGACAGCCCCCCGGGGGCCCCCCCAAGCCCTGGCCCGAAGGTGAGACTCATTAACAAAAGGCTCATTAACAAAAACAGGTGCTCGTTAGGGGCCGGCGCTTAACGATGTGATGTGCCAGGGCGGGGGGAGATTCTGGGTTAAAATCCCGTAAATTTTTTGAGGGAACTCGGGGTGTTTTTCAAGGAACTTGGGGTGTGTTTACTTTTCAGGCAACTCGGGATGTTTTTTCAAGGAGCTCAGCTCATTTTTCACCCAACTCGGGGTGTTTTTTCACCCAACTCGGGGTGTTTTTCACCCAACTCGGGGTGTTTTTCACCCAACTCGGGGTGTTTTTCACCCAACTCGGGGTGTTTTTCACCCAACTCGGGGTGTTTTTCACCCAACTCGGGGTGTTTTTCACCCAACTCGGGGTGTTCTTCAGGGAACTTGGGCTGTTTTTCACCCAACTCAGGACGTTTTTCCCACAACTTGGAGTGTTTTTCATGCAACTCGAGGTATTTTTCAGAGAACTTGGAGCATTTTCTCCCCATGTCGGGGTGTTTTTCAGGGAACTTGGAACATTTTTCCCCCACCTCAGGGTGTTTTTCAGAGAACTTGGAGCATTTTCTCCCCACCTCGGGGTGTTTTTCAGGGAACTTAGAGCATTTTTCCCCCCACCTGGGGTGTCTTTCAGAGAACTTGGAGCATTTTCTCCCCACCTCGGGGTGTTTTTCAGGGAACTTGGAGCATTTTTCACGCAACTCGGGGTGTGTTTTCCCCAACCTCCGTGCGTTTTTCCCCCACCTGGGGTGTTCCTCTGTCCCGCAGGCCCCATGGCGAACGCGGCCGCCCCCACGAGCGCCCCGCAGAAGCTGATCCCCCCGCAGCCCACGGGCCGCCCGTCGCCGGCCCCGCCGGCCGTGCCGCCGGCCGCCTCGCCGGTGATGCCGCCGCAGACGCAGTCGCCGGGGCAGCCGGCGCAGCCCGCGCCCATGGTGCAGCTGCACCAGAAACAGAACCGCATCACCCCCATCCAGAAACCCCGCGGGCTCGACCCGGTGGAGATCCTGCAGGAGAGGGAGTACAGGTGAGGGGCTGAACATGGCGGCGCCAGAATCACCTCAGGGCTCAAAATGGCGCCAGAATCACCTCAGGGCTCCAAATGGCGGCAGAATCACCTCAGAGCTGCCATCCCTGGAGGGTTGAACAGATGAGGTTCTTTGGGATATTTTAGTACCGGGGTTGGGTTGTGGTTGGACTCCATGATCCTGAGGGGCTGTTCAAACCTAAATGGTTCTAAAATCACCTCAGGGCTCAGAATAGCGCCAGAATCACCTCAGGGCCCAAAATGGTGCCAGAATCACCTCAGGGCCCAAAATGGTGCCAAAATCACCTCAGGGCTCAGAATGGCTCTAAAATCACCTCAGGGCTCAGAATGGCGCCAGAATCACCTCAGGGCCCAAAATGGTGCCAAAATCACCTCAGGGCTCAAAATGGCGCCAAAATCACCTCAGGGCTCGAAATGGCACTAAAATCGCCACAAAACACAAAGTGGTGGCCCCAGGGGCACCAAAATCACCTCAGGGCTCAACATGGCAGCCCGAGGGGCACAAAATCATCTCAAAACACGAAATGGCACTAAACCCACCTCAAAACACCAAGTGGTGGCTCCAGGGGCACCAGAATCACCTCAGGGCTCCGAATGGCACTAAAATCACATCAAAATACAAAACGGTGGCCACAGGGGCAATAAAATCGCCTCAAAACACAAAATAGCGGCTCCAGGGGCCTCAGAATCCCCTCAGGGCTCAAAATGGCGCCAAAATCAACTCAGGGATCAACATGGGGGAACCAAAATCACCTCAGGGCTCAAAATGGCAACAGAATCACATGAGGGCTCAACACGGTGGCCCCAGGGCCACAAAATGACCTCAAAACACAAAGTATCTGCCCCAGGGGGACCAAGATCCCCTCAGGGCTCAACGTGGTGGCGCCAAGATCATCTTAGGGGTCAAAATGGTGGCCATGGGGCATAAAATCACCTCAAAACACAAAATGTTGGCCCCAGGGGCGCCAGAATCACCTCAGGGATCAAAACAGCGGCACCAGGGGCACCAAGATCGTCTAAAAACACGAAATGGTGCTAAAACCACCTCAAAACACGAAGTGGTGGCCCCAGGGGCACCAGAATCACCTCAGGGCTCCGATGGCGGCCCCAGGGCTGTTGGGATCACCTCACGCCAAGAAAAACCTTGAGGAGCTGCAGCGAGTTCAGAGGAGGGAACGGAGCTGGGGAAGGGGCTGGAGAAGGAGGCTGAGGGTGGAAATTTGGGGTGATTTCTTCCCCAAAGGGCTGTGGGGCGTTGGAACAGGCTGCCCAGGGCAGGGCTGGAGCCGCCATCCCCGGAGGTGAAGCCGCCGCCATTCAGAGCCACGCTCGGCAGCTCTGACGAGCAAAAATGGTGGTGTTTTTTGTGCTGAACCCCCGTTTCCCCCCGCAGGCTGCAGGCTCGCATCGCCCACCGCATCCAGGAGCTGGAAAACCTCCCCGGCTCCCTTGCCGGCGACCTGAGAACCAAAGCGACCATCGAACTGAAAGCGCTGAGGCTGCTCAACTTCCAGCGCCAGGTAGAACCATAAAATCATTTCAGTTGGGAGAGACCCTCAGATCATCGATCCAACCATAGCCTGACTAAACCAAATCCCGAAACCTCCTCTAAAGGCCTTTAAACCCCTCCAGGGATTCCTGGGGTTGGTTTTGGGCCCCTCGGTTCAGGGCTCAAAATGGCAGCGCCAGAATCACCTCAGGGCTCAAAATGGTGACACCAGGGGCACCAAATCACCTCAAAGCACAAAATGCCACCGAGGTCACCTCCAGACACAGGTTCATCCCATAAAACCTCATTTATCAACACCCTACGTGCGGCCGGTGCCAAACTCCCGCCATCCTGCCGCTCCGCAGCGTCACCCGGGGAATTAATTGTGATTAATTGCGCTGAATTTTCCCGTTTTCGGCGCGATTTCCCCCAAAGCTTGGTCAGGAGGCGGTGGCGTGCATGTGGAATTAATTGGGATTAATTGGGATAAATTGTATTGGTTTTTGGTGGGATTTCTCAGCAAAGCTCCGTCAGGAGGCAGTGGTGTGCCTGTGGAATTGATTAATTGTGCTGAATTTTCCCGTTTTCGGCGTGATTTCCCCCAAGCTCTGTCAGGAGGCGGTGGTGTGCATGTGGAATTAATTGGGATTAATTATGATAAATTTTATTGGGTTTTGGTGGGATTTCTCCCCAAGCTCCGTCAGGACGTGGTGGTGTGCAAGTGGAATTAATTATGATTAATTGTGCTGAATTTTCCCATTTTCGGCATTATTTCCCCCAAAGCTCCGCCAGGAGATGGTGATGTGCCTGCGGAATTGATTAATTGTGCTGAATTTTCCCATTTTTGGCATTATTTCCCCCAAAGCTCCACCAGGAGGTGGTGATGTGCCTGCGGAATTGATTAATTGTGCTGAATTTTCCCATTTTCGGCGTTATTTCCCCCAAAGCTCCGCCAGGAGGTGGTGGTGTGCATGCGGCGCGACACGGCGCTGGAGACGGCGCTCAACGCGAAGGCGTACAAGCGCAGCAAGCGGCAGTCGCTGCGCGAGGCCCGCATCACCGAGAAGCTGGAGAAGCAGCAGAAGATCGAGCAGGAGCGCAAGCGGCGGCAGAAGCACCAGGTCAGGCGGGAGTCGAGACGATTCACGAGTTTTAGGGGGTCCTCGTTGGCCTGCGTGGTCCTGTTCTTGGCCTAGACGATCTTGGGTTTTGGCCAAGGCGATCGCGGGTGTTTTGGCCAAGACGGTGGTTTTTTTGGCCTAGACGATCCTTTTTTTGCCCTAAATGATCTTTTTTGCCCTAGATGACCATTTTTTGGCCTAGACAATCCTTTTTTTTCCCTAGATGACTTTTTCAGCCTAGACGATCTGGTTTTTGGCCTAGACAACCCTTTTTTTGCCCTTAACAATTCCCTTTTGCCCTAGCCGCTCCGTTTTTTTGGGGGCCTAGATGCTCCATATTTTTGGCCCTAGACGCTCCCTTTTTTTTGCCCTAGACGCTCCATTTTTTTGGCCCTAGATGACCATTTTTTTGGGCCTGGACGCTCTGGTTTTTTTGGGCCTGGACGCTCCGTTTTTTCTGGCCTAGACGCTCCATTTTTTTCTGCCCTAGACGCCCCGTTTTCTCCCCCAAACGCTCTTCTTTGGCCTCCCCCGGCAGGAATACCTCAACAGCATCCTCCAGCACGCCAAGGACTTCAAGGAGTACCACCGCTCGGTGGGCGCCAAGATCCAGAAGCTCACCAAGGCCGTGGCCACCTACCACGCCAACACCGAGCGCGAGCAGAAGAAGGAGAACGAGCGCATCGAGAAGGAGCGAATGCGGCGCCTCATGGTGAGTCCGGCCGGCCCGGGCGGGCGCGCGGGGGGCTCGTTAGCGCTAACGAGGGCCGGTCCTGCAGGCGGAGGATGAGGAGGGCTACCGCAAGCTCATCGACCAGAAGAAGGACAAGCGGTTGGCGTATCTGCTGCAGCAGACGGACGAGTACGTGGCCAACCTGACGGAGCTGGTGCGGCAGCACAAGGCGGCCCAGGTGGCCAAGGAGAAGAAGAAGAAGAAGAAGAAGAAGGTGGGGAGGGAATTAAAACTTCGCGGGGAGCGGGAGGGACGAGCTTGGGGTGTTAACGAGCGGCTTTGGGGCGTCAACGAGTGACTTTGGGGCGTCAACAAGCGGCTTTGGGGTGACTTTGGGGCGTAAACGAGCGACTTTGGGGCATCAACAAGTGACTTTGGGGCAACTTCGGGGTGTCAACGGGTGACTTTGGGGCAGCTTTGGGGCGTCAATGAGCGGCTTTGGGCCGTCAACGAGCGGCTTTGGGGTGACTTTGGGGCATAAACGAGCGACTTTGGGGCATTAACGAGCAACTTTGGGGCATCAACAAGTGACTTTGGGGCAACTTTGGGGCGTCAACGGGTGACTTTGGGGCGTTAACGAGGTCGGGGTGTTAACGAGCGGCCTCCTCCTCTTGCAGAAGGCGGAGAATGCGGAGGGGCAGACGCCGGCGATTGGACCGGACGGCGAGGTAAAAATAATCTGATTTTAAACCAAATACTCTTGATTTTACACCCAATACTTTCGATTTTACACCCAGTAATTTTACACCCAATAATCTTAATTTGTGCCAAATAACCTGATTTCACAGCCATTAATTTTACACCCAATAACCTTATTTTACACCCATTAGTTTTACGCCAGGTAACTCTAGTTTATGCCCAATAACCTTAATTTGCACCCAATAATCTGATTTTATACCGTTTAATTTTACACCCAATAATCTTATTTTGTACCCGATAAGCTGATTTTACGCCCAATCCTCTGGTTTTACACCTTCCGCATGTTAAATTTCTGATGAATTCCGACCCGTTCGGCCCCGAACATCACTTTGTGCCGTTGATCTTTACGCTGATTTTTTGGTGCGGAATGGGGAATCTTGTTGGATTTGGAGCTCCCCGTGTTGTGGAATCGAAGCCGGTTGGGGGTTGCGAGGCGGAAAAATGAGGAACGTTGGTGTTTTTTGGGTGTTTGCGGCAGCCGCTGGACGAGACGAGCCAGATGAGCGACCTGCCGGTCAAAGTGATCCACGTGGAGAGCGGCAAGATCCTGACGGGCAGCGACGCGCCCAAGGCCGGGCAGCTGGAGGCCTGGCTGGAGATGAACCCGGGGTGCGGGAACGGGGCCAGAAACGACATTTGGGGGGGGAACAGGGCTGAAAATGAATTGGGGGAGAAACGGGGGAAAAATGGGGCCAGAAATGACATTGCGGGGGGAAAATGGGGCCAGAAATGACATTGCGGGGGGGAAAAGGGGGGAAAATGGGGCCAGAAATGACATTGCGGGGGGGAAACGGTGGAAAATGGGGCCAAAAATGACATTGGGGGGGAAACGGGGGGAAAATGGGGCCAAATGGGCCCAGAAATGACATTGGGGGGGAAACGGGGCCAAATCGGGGGAAAATGGGGATGAATGGGGCCAAATGGGAAAAACGGGGGAAAAATGGGGTGAAACGGGCCAAAAATGACATTGGGGGAGGAGAAATGGGGCCAAACGGCCCCAAAACCGGCGCCAAACGGCCGGAGTTTCTTAGAAAACCTGAGTTAACGCGCGCGTTTCTTCACAAAATTCAAGGTTCAACACCGGAGTTTCTTCACGAAACCTGAGTTTTAAGGCGCGAGTTTGCCAACCCACTGCGGATCGAGAATTAGCTATTAATTAACGCTTGCGTTTAATTAGGTACGAAGTGGCTCCCAGATCGGACAGCGAGGAGAGCGGCTCGGAGGAGGACGAGGAGGTGAGGGAACCACCGCCCTCCCCTGTTTTCCTTTGGGTTTTAAATATTTTTGACAAAACGTGTTTTTCAGAGCCCGTTTTCCGCTCGTTCCACCGCCGTTTTCACCATAAAAACGAGGATTTGGGGTCTTTTGCAGGAGGAGGAGGAGGAGCAGCCACAACCCGCTCAGCCCGTGGAGGAGAAGAAGAAAATCCCCGATCCCGACAGTGACGACGTCTCCGAGGTGGACGCCAGACACATCATCGAGTGAGTCCCGTCCCTTCCCGCTCCCCTTTTTGGGGCAATTTCCACCTTTTTCATGCCCGAGCGGCAAAACCCAACGCGTCCCGCTGCCGTTTTTCGCGGTGACCTTTGTGAAACGAGCCCGAATTTGGCGCGGATCTGGCAAATCGCGCCACGGGAGTCGGAACCTTTCCCGTTTATTTTTCCGCCTGGGAGCCGCGTTTTGACTTTTCTCCCCGTTTTTTGGCCCAGAAACGCCAAGCAGGACGTGGACGATGAGTACGGGGTGTCGCAGGCGCTGGCGCGGGGGCTCCAATCCTACTATGCCGTGGCCCACGCCGTCACCGAGCGCGTGGACAAGCAGTCCGCGCTCATGGTCAACGGCGTCCTCAAGCAGTACCAGGTGCCGTTAACCCCAATTAACCCCTTAATTACCCCTCGGAACCCGTCCCCGCCTCGTTAGCGTGCTCCGCGGGGTGATTTTTTGGGGTTAACTCCGCCGTTTTGGGTGCAGATCAAAGGTTTGGAGTGGCTGGTCTCGCTCTACAACAACAACCTCAATGGGATCTTGGCCGACGAGATGGGTTTGGGCAAAACCATCCAAACCATCGCGCTCATCACGTACCTCATGGAGCACAAGCGCATCAACGGGCCCTTCCTCATCATCGTCCCGCTCTCGTACGTCCCGTCCTGCCCCGGCCCTGCGCCAAAACGACCCGTTTTAACCATTTCTTGCCCTTTTTTCCCCCCCAGGACACTCTCCAATTGGGCCTACGAGTTCGACAAGTGGGCGCCCTCGGTGGTCAAGGTCTCGTACAAGGTATTTTCCTTCGCTTCGGCTATTCCTCCCTCCCGCCCCACGATGTTGCCGTCGCCCTGAGGAAAACGGGGCGTTTCGCGGCGCCGAGTCGCAAAATCATTCGCTTGGAGGTGACCCTCGAAATCATCGTGGTCAACTTCGGCGTCGCCGCGAAATATTTCGCTTTTAACCCTGTATTTCAAGACGGCGTCTTTCGAAACGCGGCGGTCGGGAGGAAAACGCTTGAAAATTCGATTTGCGTCCAAGATTTTGGTTGAGATGTTGTGAAATTCTGCCCGCAGGGCTCCCCGGCGGCCAGACGGGCGTTCGTGCCGCAGCTGCGCAGCGGGAAGTTCAATGTCCTGCTCACCACCTATGAATACATCATCAAGGACAAGCACATTCTGGCCAAGGTGGGCCCGGCGCCTTAAACCCGGCTTAACAGGCCGGGGCCGTGCTCGAGATTAATTAGAACCTCCGCTCGGAATTAGAATCTCGGCTCAGAATCGATTAGAATCTCCGCTCGGGATTAGAAATTCTGTTTGGAATTAGAATCTCGGCTCAGAATCCATGGGAATCTCCGCTCGGAATTAGAATCTCAGCTCAAGATTGGAATTGGAATCTCCGCTCAGGATTGGAATTGGAATCTCGGCTCAGAATTAGGATCTCCCCTCAGAATTAATTAGAATCTCTACTTGGAATCAGCCCCAGATTTTAAGCCCTGTTTAAGCCACTTCTGAGCGAACCCTTTTCACTTTCCCCTCCATTTAACTGAGTTAAACCCGGTTTAACTCGTGACCCCTCTTCCCTTTCCCCTCTGTTTAACCAAGTTAAACCCAGTTTAACTCACGACCCCTCTTCCCTTTCCACCTCCGTTTAACCAAGTTAAACCTAGCTCAACTCATGACCGCCCCAAAACCCCCCAATAAACACCGAACCCCCCCAAAGCGCCACCGTTTTCTGTCAGATCTTCGGCAATCAGGCTCTTCTGCTCCAGCCGCTTTTTCCCGTATCGCGATTTTCGTCTTTCCCGTTGCAGATCCGCTGGAAATACATGATCGTGGACGAGGGCCACCGCATGAAGAACCACCACTGCAAGCTGACGCAGGTGCTGAACACGCACTACGTGGCGCCGCGGCGGCTGCTGCTCACGGGGACGCCGCTGCAGAACAAGCTGCCCGAGCTCTGGGCGCTGCTCAACTTCCTGCTGCCCACCATCTTCAAGAGCTGCTCCACCTTCGAGCAGTGGTTCAACGCGCCCTTCGCCATGACCGGCGAGAAGGTGACGGGCCGGGGGGCACGGTCGGAAAAAGCCGCCAGGAAAACGGCGTTTGCTCGGGGGACGGTCGAGTCTCGGATCATCAAAGTCGAGTCTCAGATTGAGTCTCGGATCATCAAAGTCGAGTCTCAGATTGAGTCTCGGATCATCAAAGTCGAGTCTCAAATGCCTCAATCAAATTGAGTCTCAAACAATTGAATTCAAGTCTTGAATCCCATCTCAAATCGCAGCTCGAATAATGGAATTTGAGTCTCAAATAATTGAATCCCATCTCGAATCCCATCTCAAATCGCGGCTTGAATAATGGAATTCGAGTCTCAAACAATTGAATTCGCGGCTCGAATCCCATCTCGAATCCCATCTCAAATCGCGGCTTGAATAATGGAATTCGAGTCTCAAACAATTGAATTCGCGGCTCGAATCCCATCTCGAATCCCATCTCAAATCGCGGCTTGAATAATGGAATTCGAGTCTCAAACAATTGAATTCGCGGCTCGAATCCCATCTCAAATCGTGGCTCGAATCCCATCTCAAATTGCGGCTTGAATAATGGAATTCGAGTCTCAAACAATTGAATTCGCGGCTCGAATCCCATCTCGAATCCCATCTCAAATCGTGGCTCGAATCCCATCTCAAATCACGGCTCAAATAATGGAATTCGAGTCTCAAACAATTGAATTTGAGTCTTGAATCAAATCTCAGATTAAGTCTCGAGTCCCTCAGTCAAATTGAGTCTCAAATGATCAAATTCAAGTCTCAATCGAGTTAAGTCTCAAGTAGTAGAATTCAAGTCTTGAATCGCGTCTCAAACTGATTCCAGTTGCGAATCTCTCAATCAAATTGAGTCACAATCAAATTCAAGTCGCAAATAATCAAATTTGAGTCGCAAATAATCGAATTGAGTCGCGAGTCCCTCAATCAAATTTGAGTCTCAGATAATGGAATTGAGTCTCGAATTGAATTGAGTCTCAAATAACCGAATTCTCAAAGCGCGGAGCCGTCGCTGCCGTTAATGTATCGCGGTGGCTGAGCTTTATCGGGGAAGATAAAACCAGCCTGAAATTAAACCAGAAAACCCGCAGAACCCCCGGGTTGCGGCGATTCCCCCCCGGGGGTCTTTGTCTTCGCGGTGTAACCGCCGCGTTTTCCGCAGGTGGACCTGAACGAGGAGGAGACCATCCTGATCATCCGGCGCCTGCACAAGGTGCTGCGGCCGTTCCTGCTGCGCCGCCTCAAGAAGGAGGTGGAGGCGCAGCTGCCCGAGAAGGTGAGAAACGCCCTTTGAGTCGGGGCTCGTCTTGTGTCGGGCTCTTTTCCCCTCAGGGCTCAAAATGGCGGCGCCAGAATCACCTCAGGGCTCAAAATGGCGCCAAAATCACCTCAGGGATCAAAATGGCGCCAAAATCACCTCAGGGCTCAAAATGGCGCCAGAATCACCTCAGGGCTCAAAATGGCGCCAAAATCACCTCAGGGCTCCAAATGGCGCCAAAATCACCTCAGGGATCAAAATGGCGCCAGAGTCACCTCAGGGATCAAAATGGCGCCAGAGTCACCTCAGGGCTCGACATGGGGGAACCAAAATCACCTCAGGGCTCAACATGGCAGCCCCAGGGGCACCAAGATCACCTCAAAACACGAAATGGCACTAAAACCACCTCAAAACACCAAGTTGTGGCTCCAGGGGCACCAGAATCACCTCAGGGCTCCAAATGGCGCCAAAATCACCTCAAAACACAAAACGGCAGCCCCGGGGGCACCAAGATCATTTCAAAACATGAAATGGCACTAAAACCACCTCAAAACACCAAGTGGTGGCCCCAGGGGCACCAGAATCACCTCAAGGCTCAAAACGGCGCCAGAATCACCTCAGGGCTCCGATGGCGGCCCCAGGGCTGTTGGGATCACCTCACGCCAAGAAAAACCTTGAGGAGCTGCAGCGAGTTCAGAGGAGGGAACGGAGCTGGGGAAGGGGCTGGAGAAGGAGGCTGAGGGTGGAAATTTGGGGTGATTTCTTCCCCAAAGGGCTGTGGGGCGTTGGAACAGGCTGCCCAGGGCAGTGCTGGAGCCGCCATCCCCGGAGGGGTGAACGGAGGAGGCTCTTGGGGACGTTTCAGTGCCGGTGGCAACGGTTTCGATGATCTTGAGAGGCTTCTCCACCCAAAACGATCTGAAAACGGGGAGATTCGGGTGAATTTGCACCGCACTGGGAAGGATCGAGGGTCTGGGGGAGTTTTGCTGGTGTCACTGTGGTAATTAAAGCTCTGGTGTCCCCCGGCAGGTGGAATACGTGATCAAATGCGACATGTCTGCGCTGCAGCGGGTCCTGTACCGGCACATGCAGGCCAAGGGCGTCCTGCTGACCGACGGCTCCGAGAAGGACAAAAAGGTTCGGCTGCCAAAATCGCGGCTTTTTGCCATCGTTCTGTGGTCAGATTGGGGCTGGAAACGCCTCTTTGGGCGCCAGAATCGCGGCTTTTCGCCTTTTTGGGCGACAGAATAGTGGTTTTTCGCCATCATTCTGTGCATCTGTGTCCGTCCCCACTCGCTGCAGCCACAGGTTGAGTGAAAAAATCCCTTTTTCGAAGCAAAATGAGGAGGGTGGGAGCAGTGGGATGGCGCCAAACCCAAGAAAAATAGAGATTACAAAGGGATTTTGCTCCGAGCTAAAAAACGGAGGTGAAAAATTCCTCGTTTTTGCTGCAAACTCCCAGAATGCTCCTCACCGGCTTTTAAATCGCGATTTTTAATTGTGATTTTTTTTTAAATTTGTGCAGGGGAAAGGCGGCACCAAAACCCTGATGAACACCATCATGCAGCTGCGCAAGATCTGCAACCACCCCTACATGTTCCAGCACATCGAGGTAAAAAACATTGAAAATGCAGCAAATCGGGTAAAAAAACCCCCGTTCCAGAAGGGCGGGAAACCAAACAGCCGCGTTATCAACGTTTCGCCACCCGAAACGCTGGAAAATCGGCTCAAACGCGCCCGGTGAAGTGACAGCACCTAAATGCAGGGGGTTTAAAAACCGGGGGCTGTTTTTTGGGGCAGTTCTGGGGTTTTTTAGGACGGTTTCTGCCTTAATTTCTGACGTAATTTCTCCCCCCGATCGCAGGAATCGTTCTCTGAGCACTTGGGCTTCACGGGCGGCATCGTGCAAGGGTGAGCTGGATATTTTAGCGCAATATTTATATTTTCCTCTGTATTTTCCAGAGACATTTGCATATTTCCCCCTCCTGCAGCGGTTAATCAGCATCTTAACGACCCCGTGCACCCTGATGCCGCGATTTTAACCTCAAATCCTTATTTTTACCCCGTTTTCAGCCTGGATTTGTACCGGGCCTCGGGGAAGTTCGAGCTCCTGGACAGGATCCTGCCCAAACTCCGCGCCACCAACCACAAGGTGCTGCTGTTCTGCCAGATGACGTCGCTCATGACCATCATGGAGGATTATTTTGCTTACCGTGGGTTCAAGTACCTCAGGCTGGACGGTGAGTGGCCATGAGGCCGTTAATCCAGAGATTAAACCCGCCCTGGGCCCAAGTTGTGGCCTTAAAGCCAACCGTGGTTATAAACACGCCAAACGCAGCCTTAAAACCAACCGCGGGCCCAAACGCCGACTTAAAACCAACTGCTGGCCTAAACGTCCCAAATGTGGATTTAAAACCAACTGTGGGTCCAAACGCTGCCTTAAAACCAGCTGGAGTCCTTGGCTGGAACTAGAGGCAGGAGTAACTGAGGAGTAACCCTGAGCAGGAGTAAGCGAGGTTTAACCCGGGGCAGGAGTAAACCCAGGAGTAACCCAGGGCAGGAGTAACCGAGGAGTAACCCGGGGCTGGAGTAAAACCTGGAGCAGGAGTAACCTGAGGAGTAACCCCAGGGCAGGAGTAACTGGAGACAAGAGTAACGTGGGACAGGAGTAACTGAGTAACCCCAGGCTGGAGTAACCCAGGGTGGGAGTAACCTGAGGAGTAACTCAGGGCAGGAGTAACAAGACAGGACTAACCCTGGGCTGGAGTAACTGAGGATTAACCTGGAGCAGGAGTAACTGGAGACAAGAGTAACATGGGGCTGGAGTAACCGAGGATTAACATGGGGCAGGAGTAACTGGAGACAGGAGTAACATGGGGCTGGAGTAACCGAGGATTAACATGGGGCAGGAGTAACTGGAGATAAGAGTAACATGGGGCTGGAGTAACCGAGGATTAACATGGGGCAGGAGTAACTGGAGACAGGAGTAACATGGGGCTGGAGTAACCGAGGATTAACATGGGGCAGGAGTAACTGGAGATAAGAGTAACATGGGGCTGGAGTAACCGAGGATTAACATGGGGCTGGAGTAACCCAGGGTGGGAGTAACGGAGGAGCAAGTGGGGTCGGAGCAGCCCTGTAGTAGCGGCGTTGTTGTGGCGCAGGCACGACGAAGGCGGAGGACCGGGGAATGCTGCTGAAGACGTTCAACGAGCCGGGCTCCGAGTATTTCATCTTCCTGCTGAGCACCAGGGCCGGCGGGCTGGGCCTGAACCTGCAGTCGGCCGACACCGTCATCATCTTCGACAGCGACTGGAACCCCCACCAGGTACCAAAGTCACTGAAAAATGACCCAAAATAACCAAAAACACACACCGTCATCATCTTTGACAGTGACTGGAACCTGCAACAGGCAAAAATGAAAAAACCCCCACAAAAATACAAAAACGTGCGTGCACAAAAAAACACACACATATGCAAAATCTGGGGATTCTGCCCCAAAATGTGGGGATTCTCCTATAAAATGTGGGGATTCTGCCCCAAAACTTCATGATTCTGCCCCAAAACTTCATGATTCTGCCCCAAAATGTGGGGAATCCGCCACAAAACTTGGGGATTCTGCCCCAAAATGTGGGGATTCTCCTATAAAATGTGGGGATTCTGCCCCAAAACTTCATGATTCTGCCCCAAAATGTGGGGAATCCGCCACAAAACTTGGGGATTCTGCCCCAAAATGTGGGGATTCTCCTGTAAAACGTGGGGATTCCGCCCCAGAATGTCAGGATTCTGCCCCAAAATGTGGGGAATCCGCCACAAAACTTCAGGATTCCGCCCCAAAACTTGGGGATTCCACCCCAAATTCCATCTGCGTGATCATTTTTCCCCACAGTCGGCAAGAGCCGCCCCCAGTTCCAACATGTCCGTTCACTGCAGCGTTTTAGGGCCTAAAATTGTGTTTTTCCCGTTGTGAAATCGCTTGGAAAACGTCTTTTTTTTTTTTTTTTTTTTTTCCCCTATGGGGCTGTAAATTGCTTAAAACTGTTGTTTTTTGTGTAGGACCTGCAGGCGCAGGACCGCGCGCACCGCATCGGGCAGCAGAACGAGGTGCGTGTGCTGCGGCTCTGCACCGTCAACAGCGTCGAGGAGAAAATCCTGGCGGCCGCCAAATATAAATTAAACGTGGACCAAAAAGTCATCCAGGCCGGGATGTTCGACCAGAAATCCTCCAGCCACGAGCGCCGCGCGTTCCTGCAGGCCATCCTGGAGCACGAGGAGCAGGACGAGGTGGGAAAAGCGAAAGAAAGCGAAATAATCGGTGTGAAAAGCGGCAGGAATGAGCAGGGGGAGAAAATGGCGGGAAAAAACGACGCCAAAAAAACGGCGCCGCGGCCGCGAAGTCGAGGGCTAAAATCGAAATGGTCGGGGCTAAAAAGCCAAAAAATTGCAGCTAAAAAGCAAAAAAAAGGCGCCGCGGCCGCGAAGTCAAGGGCTAAAATCGAAATGGTCGGGGCTAAAAAGCCAAAAAATTGCAGCTAAAAAGCAAAAAAATGGCGCCACGGCCACGAAGTCAAGGGCGTGTGGGCACTAAAATCAAAATGATTTGGGCTAAAAAGCCAAAAAATTGCAGCTAAAAAGCAAAAAAATGGCGCTGCGGCCTGGAGGTCAAGGGCATGTGGGGGTTAAGGTCAAAATAATTGGGGCTAAAAAGCCAAAAAATTGCAGCTAAAAGCAAAGAAATGGCTCCACGTCCTCAAAGCTGAGGGTACGTGGGGGTTAAAATTAACGTAATTGGGGCTAAAAAGCCAAAAAATTGCTGCTAAAAGGCAAAAAAGGGGTGCTGTGGCCTGGAGGTCAAGGGCGTGTGGGCGCTAAAATCAAAATGATTGCGGCTAAAAAGCAAAAAAATTGCAGCCAAAAAGCAAAAAAACAGCACCGCGGCCTCGAAGTCAAGGGCGTGTGGGGGCTAAAGTCAAAATAATTGGGGCTAAAAAGCCAAAAAATTGCAGCTAAAAAGCCAAAAAATGGCTCCACGTCCTCAAAGCTGAGGGTATGTGGGGGTTAAAATCAAAATAATTGGGGCTAAAAAGCCAAAAAATTGCAGCTAAAAGGCAAAAAAAGGGCTCCACGTCCTCAAGGCCGAGGGCGGGTGGGGGATAAAAATTGAAATAATTGCTCCATGTCCTCAAAGCTGAGGGTACGTGGGGGTTAAAAGGCAAGATAATTAATAACACTGGTTTGTGTTTTGAGGTGATTTTAGTGCCATTTTATGTTTTGAAGAATCTCTTTTTGTTGGAATCCGGCAGGAGGAAGACGAGGTTCCCGACGACGAGACCGTGAACCAGATGATCGCGCGGCACGAGGAGGAGTTCGATCTCTTCATGGTGAGGGGGACCGAAAAGCGCCGTTTTCCCACCCAAGAAAGCGCCGTTTCCCCACTCCCCAAAAAAGCCATTTCCCCATCCAAAAAAGCTGGTTTCACACCCCCAAAAAGAGCCGTTTTCACATCTAAAAAGAGCCATTTTCCCACCCCAAACAAAGCCGTTTTCCCACCCGAAAAAGCACCGTTTTCCTGCCCAAAAAGAGCCATTTTCCCACCCAAAACAAAGCTGTTTTCCCACCCCAAAAAGCACTATTTTCCCACCCCAGAAGAGCCATTTTCCCACCCCAAAAAGCACCATTTTCCCACCCAAAAGAGGCTCCAGCATGAGAAAACTCTTGGCAAAACCGGACGAGGAGCGTTTAAAATGGAGGAAAAGCTCATAACACCACAGGATTATTTTGGTTGGGAAAGAGCTTTGAGATCCTGGGGTCCAACTGTCACCAAACCGTGTCCCCAGGTGCCACCTCCAGGTGTCTTTACCCCCCCCGGGGACGGTGACGCGGCCCCACAACCCTTTGGGTGAAGGAATTTATTCCAAAAAATCCCAATTTCAACCTTCCCCGGTGCAACTGGAGGCTGGTTGAGCCCTGAGGTGATCCTGGGGCCGCCATTTTGAGCCCTGAGGTGATTTGGTGCCCTTGGGCCACCATTTTGTGGTTTGAGGTGATTTTGGTGCCCCTGGGACCACTATTTCATGTTTCGAAGTGATTTTAGTGCCCTTTTGTGTTTTAAGGTGATTTTGATGCCCCTCTGGCAACTATTTTGTGTTTTGAGGTGATTTTTGTGCCCCGAGGCCATTTTGAGCCCTGAGGTGATTCTGGTGCCGCCATTTTGTGTTTTGAGGTGATTTTAGTGCCGTTTTGTGTTTTGAGGTAATTTGGTGCTTCTCTGACCACTGTTTTGTGTTTTGAGGTGATTTTTGTGCCCCTGGCACCATTTCGAGCCCTGAGGTGATTTTGGTGCCACCACTTTGCGTTTTGAGGTGATTTTTGTGCCCTTTTGTATTTTGAGGTGATTTTGGTGCCACCATTTTGTGTTTTGAGGTGATTTTTGCGCCCTTTTGCATTTTGAGGTAATTTTAGCGCCATTTCAAGCCCTGAGGTGATTTTGGTGCTGCCATTTCGCGTTTTGAGGTGATTTTTGTGCCATTTCGCGTTTTGAGGTGATTTTTGTGCCATTTCGCGTTTTGAGGTGATTTAGCGCCATTTCGCGTTTCGAGGTGATTTTAGCGCCATTTCGAGCCCTGAGGTGATTTTTGGTGCCCCTCTGGCCACCATCTTGTGTTTCCAGGTGACTTCAGCACCATTTTTTGCTTTGAGGTGATTTTTGTGCCCCCGGCGCCATTTTGACCCCCGAGGCACCACTCGGGTTACGTGGCGCAACAAACCCCTTTTTCTCCTAAACAAACCCCCCAAATCCCTCAGAACTTCTCCAGAACCTCCACACCCTCCAGCCGCAACTATTCCTGTGGTAAACCCCTATATTTTTTTAAAAATTTTATTAATTTTTCCCCCGCAGCGCATGGACCTGGACCGCCGGCGGGAGGAGGCGCGGAACCCCAAGCGCAAACCGCGGCTGATGGAGGAGGACGAGCTGCCGTCCTGGATCATCAAGGACGACGCCGAGGTGGAGCGGCTGACGTGCGAGGAGGAGGAGGAGAAGATGTTCGGCCGCGGGTCGAGGCACCGCAAGGAGGTGGATTACAGCGACTCGCTCACCGAGAAGCAGTGGCTCAAGGTACCCGCCAAAATGGGGGGGTTTCGACCCAAAATGGGGGGGTTCTGCCCCAAATGGGGGGAGTTCCGCCATGAAATGTGGGGGTTCTGCCACAAAACTTAAGGATTCTGCCCCAGAATGTGGGGGTTCTGCCCCAGAACATGGGGATTCTGCCCCAAAACGTAAGGATTTTGCCACAGAATGTGGGGGTTCTGCCCCCAAACTTGGAAATTTTGCCACAAAACTTCAGGATTCTGCCCCAAAACTTTGGGATTCTGGCCGAAAATGTGGGGATTCTGCCCCAAAACGTGGAGGTTTTGCTACAAAACTTCAGGATTCCACCACAGAACTTGGAGGTTTTACCACAAAACTTCGGGGTTCTACCTCCAAACTTGGAAATTCTGCCCCAAAACTTGGGGATTCTGCCCCAAAACGTGGAGATTTTGCCACAGAACTTCAGGATTCCGCCACAGAACGTGGAGGTTTTTCCCCAAAACTTGGGGATTCTGCCCCAAAACTTGGGGATTTTGCCCCAAAACTTCAGGATTCCACCCCAAAACGTGGGGATTCTGCCCCAAAACGCGGCCAGCGTCTCCCCTCCCTCCCCAGAGGTTCCTTGTCTTGAACTGACCCCAAATCGTGTCCGTGCCCCTGGTGACATTTGGGGACATGGCCCCAATGAAACCCCCTGGTGCTTAATTAATGGGGTTTTTTCCCCCTCCCTAATTATCCCATTAACGAGGGACGTTTGTGGTCACCCCAAAACTGTCCCTGTGGAGCCTCCGCTCCATGAACTGACCCCGAATCGTGTCCCTGGTGCCATTTGGGGACACGCCCCCCACCCCGTCCAGCCGCGTGGGTGCCACCTCAAGCCCTCGTTTGTCCCTAATTACCACTAACGAGCGCCCCGTTGTCCCCCAGGCCATTGAGGAGGGGACTCTGGAGGAGATCGAGGAGG
Organism: Caloenas nicobarica; assembly: GCF_036013445.1. Classification (NCBI taxonomy): domain Eukaryota; kingdom Metazoa; phylum Chordata; class Aves; order Columbiformes; family Columbidae; genus Caloenas; species Caloenas nicobarica. Next base: position 361,788 of record NC_088280.1, read on the forward strand.
AGGTTCGCCAGAAAAAGTCCTCGCGGAAGCGCAAACGCGACGGGGACGTGGGACCCTCGGCCCCCCCGGCCCCCGCGCGGCCCCGCGAGCGCGACGATGACCCCAAGAGGCAGAAGAAACGGGGGCGCCCCCCGGCCGAGAAACTGGCGCCGAACCCGCCCCCCCTCACCCGCCGCATGAGGAAGATCGTGGACGCCGTCATCAAGTACAAGGACAGGTGGGGACACGGGGACAACGGGACGCGGGGGGGCTCTTCCAGATGGTCAATTAATGGGGGACTGGTTGGGTCGCCATCCAAGGTTGTGGTGGCCCTTGGTGGGTCTCGTGTGTCACTTGGGGACAATCTGAAGTCATCAAGTACAAGGACAGGTGGGGACAAAGCGACACGGGGGGGCTCTTCCAGGTCATTAATTAATTAATGGGGGTTCGGTTGGGTCACCAACCGAGGTTGTGGTGGCCACCAAGTGACCACAGTGGCCATTGGGTCCTTTGTGTCACTTGGGGACAATCTGAAGTCATCAAGGACAAGGACAAGGGGACAACGGGGACAAAGTGACAATGGGGACAAAGGGACGCGGGAGGGCTCTTCCAGGTGATTGATTAATTAATGGGGGTTCGGTTGGGTCACCAACCAAGGTTGTGGTGGCCGCCAAGTGACCACGGTGGTTGGTGGGTCCCATGTGTCACCACCAGCTTGGGGACACTCTGAAGGGACCGAGTACAAGGACAAAGGGACAATGGGGACAAAGGGACAATGGGGACAAAGGGAGGCGGGAGGGCTCTTCCAGGTGATTGATTAATTAATGGGGGACTGGTTGGGTCGCCAACCAAGGTTGTGGTGGCCGTTGATGGGTCCCGTGTGTCACTTGGGGACAATCTGAAGTCATGAAGTGCAAGGAGAGGTGGGGATGGTGGGGACAAAGGGACAACGGGGACAAAGGGACGTGGGGGGGCTCTTCCAGATGGTTAATTAATTAACGGGGGATTGGTTGGGTCACCAACCAAGGTTATGGTGGCCACCAAGTGACCACGGTGGTTGGTGACTCGTCACTTGGGGACAACGTGACAATTGTCCACTTGGGGACAATCTGAAGGGACCGAGCACGCGTCCAGCTGGTAGATTTGTCCAGCCAATTAACTAATTAATGAGGAATTAGCTTAATGAGGTTGTGGAGGGAGGTCGTGCCACCGACTGAAGTTCTGGTGGTTGCAGATGTCACCACGGTGGCCATTGGTGGGTCCCGTGTGTCACTTGGGGACAATCTGAAGGGACCAAGCGTCTCTCCGGCTGGTGGCTTTGTGGAGACAGTTAATTAATTAATGAGGAATTAGCTAATGAGGTGGTGGAATTAGTTGGGCCACCAGCTTTGGTTCTGGTGGCTGCCAAGTGACCGCGGTGGTTGTTTGTGTGTAACTTGGGGACAACATGACAATTGTCCACTTGGGGCCAATCCGAAGGGACCGAGCTGGCAGCTTTATAATGAGAGCTAATTAATTAACGAGGAATCAGTTAACGAGGTGGCAGAGGGTGGTTGTGTCCCTCATGTCACCGCACTCGGGGACGATCCCTCTGCTGTTCCCAGCGCGGATTTTGCTGCTTTTCACGGGGAAAATGGGCGTTTAACTCCCAAAACCGCCCCGTGGGGATGTGTGGGGACATGTGGGGATGTGTGGGGACACGTGGGGCCGCGTGGGGCCGGTGTCACCGTCCCCGTTGTCCCTGTAGCAGCAGCGGCCGCCAGCTCAGCGAGGTTTTCATCCAGCTGCCCTCGCGCAAGGAGCTGCCCGAGTACTACGAGCTGATCCGCAAACCCGTCGACTTCAAGAAAATCAAGGTAAACGCCCCAAAATCAAGGCGACCCCCCCAAAATGCTGTCACCGCGTCACCGTGGCGTCACTGCAGCGTCACCGTGTCCCCCCCTCCCCGCCAGGAGCGCATCCGCAACCACAAGTACCGCAGCCTGAACGACCTGGAGAAGGACGTGATGCTGCTGTGCCAGAACGCGCAGACCTTCAACCTGGAGGGCTCGCTGGTGCGTCCCCGCGGCCCCCGGCGGCCCCGCAGCGGCCCCGGGCGGCCCCTGTCACCCCCTGTCCCCCCAGATCTACGAGGACTCCATCGTGCTGCAGTCCGTGTTCACCAGCGTGCGGCAGAAGATGGAGAAGGAGGAGGAGAGCGAGGGGGAGGAGAGCGAGGAGGAGGAGGAGCCCGAGGAGGACGGGTCGGAGGCCGAGGGTGAGCGTGGGGGGCTTGGGGGGCAGGACATAGGGAAAGGACTTGGGGGGCAGGACTTGGGGAGCAAGGGACGGTTGTGGAACAGGGTTTGAGGGCTGGGGGGGACCTGGACTTTGGGAGCAGGACTTGGAGGGCAGGATTTAGGAGGTGGTTGTGGGGTGGGATTTGGGGGGCAGGAGCAGTTTTGGGGCAGAATTTAGGGGGCACTTGGAAGGATTTGGGGGGGCAGTTGTGGGGCAGGATGTGGGGGGCAGTTATGGGGCAGGACTTGGGTAGGGGGCAACTGTGGGGATCCCATGGGGCAGGACTTGGAGGTCAGTTGGGCGTCAGGCAGCAGTTGTGGGGCAGGATTTGGGGGGTGGGGGCAGTTGTGGAGCAGCACAGGAGGGGGAAACAGCCGTGACCCCTGTGACCTCTTGACCCCGTGCCCCCAGCACGCTCGGTCAAGGTCAAGATCAAGCTGGGCCGCAAGGACAAGGCCCCCGAGCGGCTCAAGGGCCGGAGGCGCCCGGGACGCGGCTCCCGCGCCAAACCCGTGGTGAGCGACGACGACAGCGACGACGAGCAGGACGAGGTGAGGGGCTGCCCCATAACTGCCCCACAGCCTGCCCCAGACCTGCCACACAACTGCCCCATAACTGTCCCATAACTGTCCCACAACTGCCCCACAGCCACCCCATAACTGTCCCACAACTGCCCCACATCCTGTCCCACAGCCACCCCATAACTGCCCCGCATCCTGCCCCACACTGCCCCAGACCTGTCACACGACTGCCCCACATCCTGTCCCATAACTGTCTCACGTCCTTCCCCACAACTGCCTCCCATCCTGCCCCACACTACCCCAGACCTGCCATACAACTGCCCCACATCCTGCCCCATAACTGTCCCATAACTGTCTCGCATCATTCCCCGCAAACTGCCCCATAACTACCCCACAACAGCCTCCCATCCTGCCCCACAGTTGCCCTACAACTGCCCCACATCTGTCTTCTGCCCCACAACTCCCCCAAACTCCCCCCTGTCCCCCAAATCCTGCCCCCCAACCCCATCTTTGCCGCTCCCCCAGGATCGCTCCGGCAGCGGCACCGAGGACGATTGACCCCGAGTGACCCCGCGCGGCCCCCCCGGGGTCCTAGTGCCCCCCGCCCTGGGACACGGATCAAACTCCTGCTATTTATACACCGGGAACCGGCACCGACTGCGGCACCGGCTCCTTCCTCCCGCCGCCGCTCCCCCTTCCCGGTGCTGGTTCTTCCTTCCGGTTCCCTCCCCGGTTCCCTCCCCGCGGTGCCGGTGCCGCTGTCGATGTCACTGGATTTCGAGCCGTTCAATAAATTAAACCCACCAGAGCGCAGCCGTCTCGGAGCGGGTCTCTGTGCGCCGGGGGGGGGTCCCGGGGTTTGGGGGGGGTCCCCGGGTTTGGGGGGCGCAAATCCCCGAAAAAAATCCGGCGTTAATTCGGCGCCAAATCCGTTAAAAACCCGCGAAAGGCACCGCCCCGGGGATCACCCCACCTAAGCCACGCCCTCACGGAGCCACACCCCCCGAGGAGCCACGCCCTCGCAGGGCCACGCCCACCGGGGGGCCACGCCCCCGCTAACTCACGCCCGCGATTGGCCCTGCCCCGCTAAGCCACGCCCCTAAAAAGCCACGCCCCTCGCTAAACTCACGCCCGCGATTGGCTGCGCTCCCGCTAAGCCACGCCCCCCTCAGACCACGCCCCCGGCCGTTCAAATGCGGCCGCCCCGGGAACCGCGGCCGGGCCGGAGGGGTCGGAGCCGCCGAGCGAAGCGCGATGGAACCGGGAGCGGCCCCGGCGCTGCTGCTGCTGCTGCTGCTGGTGGGAGCGACGGCGGCACCGGGAGCAGGTGAGGGGAGAACCGGGGGGGGCACCGGAGGGGACCGCCCTCCCCTACCCGGGTCCGGTGCCCCAAACCGGGGCCTGGACCCCCCCAAACCGGGATTTCCCCCCCAAAACCGGGACCTACCCCGCCCTAAAGCGGCGGCCGGTGCCCCAAGCAGGGACCTGCCCCCCCCAAACCGGGCTCCCTTCCCTTCCCGCGGCCGGGGCCGCCCCTCGGGCTCCGCTCCCCGGGGCTCGGACCCCCGGCGGCGGCGGCGCCGCTTCTCGGTTCTTCCCCCGCACGCTCCGGTCCCGCCGCCGCCATCGCCGCCACGCTGCGGCGCGGCCCCGCCCCCGGGCGCCGAAACGGACCAATCACCGCCGCCCTCCGGCGAGACCCCGCCCCCTGGGCGCTCAGACGGGACCAATCACCGCGCTCCCCGCGCCCCGCCCCCGCGGCGGACGCGTTTCTGATTGGCGGAGGAGCGGACTGACCACCGGGCGGGGACGCTCTGCGGGAGCCAATGGGAACGCGGCGCGCCCGGGAGGGTGCGGCCCCGCCACGCCCGCGGGGGGGGCCCGATCCTGGGGACGGGCCCGATCCTGGGGCTGAACCCACCGGGAAATGCCCCCCGGGAGGGGCCCGATCCTTGGACTCAGCGCCCTCGGGACTGAACCCCAAACTTCGGGGGTTTTGCATCTGGGGGGGGGTCGGGGGCAGTTTTTTGGGGGGTCAGTTTGGGGGCTCAGGCTCAGTTTTGGGGCTCGGTCCGTTCTGGGGGTCCCTGACCCCCCTGTCCCCCTTCCCCAGGTGTCCCGTGTCCCCCCGGTCAGTTTGTCTGTGGGGACGGGTCGTGTGTCCCCAGCTCCTGGGTCTGTGACGGGCGCCCCGAGTGTCCGGGGGGGGACGACGAGACCCCTGAGACCTGTCGTGAGTGTCCCTGTCACCGTGTCCCCCCAAGACCCAGCACGAGTGTCATTGTCACCCCTGTCACCCTGAGATGTCCCCACAGTGTCCCCCTGTCCCCAGGGTCCTTGTCACCCTCTGTCCCCACAATGTCCCCATGTCCATGTCCCCGGGGTCCCTGTCCTGCTCCCCATCCCCACAATGTCCCCCTGTCCCCACAATGTCCCTGTCCCCATGTCCCCCCATGTCATGTCCCGCTGTCCCCATAATGTCCCCCTGTCTCCACAATGTCCCCACAATGTCCCTGTCCCCATGTCCCCCCATGTCATGTCCCCCTGTCCCCACAATGTCCCCATGTCCCCACAATGTTCCCTTGTCCTCACCATGTCCCGGTCCCCATGGTCCCTGTCCCCACAATGTCCCCATGTCATGTCCGTGTCCCCAGGGTCCCTGTCCTGTCCTCTGTCCCCATGTCATGTCCGTGTCCCCAGGGTCCCTGTCCTGCTCCCCGTCCCAGTTCCGCTGCGGTGGCCTCGGCCGCTGTGTCCCCGGCTCCTGGCGCTGTGACGGTCACAGGGACTGTGGGGACGGGTCCGACGAGACCGGCTGTCGTGAGTGGGGGCATTGGGGACATTGCGGGGGACAGGGGGACATGGGGGGACAGGGGGACGTGGGATGGGTCTCATGAGATGGGCTGTCGTGAGTGGGGACATGGGGGGGACACGGGGACAGGGGGACGAGGGGGATATGGGGGACACATGGGGCTGTTGTGAGTGGGGACACTGGGGACATGGTGGGGACATGAGGATATTGGGGATATGGGGATGTTGGGGACGTGGCGGGTCCGACGAGATGGGCTGTTGTGGGTGGGGATACGGGGACATTGTAGGGGACAGGGGGACATTGGGGGAACATGGGGATGTTGGGGGGGACATGGGGATGTTGGGGGGGCCGTGTAGGGGCCACATGTCCATGGGGTGTCCCCCTCACCCTCCCCGTCCCCCCCCAGCCCCCCCGAGCTGCCCCGGCGACCACGTCCCGTGCGGCTCCAACGGCACCAGCTGCGTCGCCCCCGCCTTCCTGTGCGACGGGGACCCCGATTGTCCCGACGCCTCCGACGAGTGGCCCCAAAACTGCAACGGGACGTCGGGGACCCCCCCGGGGACACCGTCGGGGACGCTTTCGGGGCCCCCCCGGCGCTGCCCCCCGCTGCAATTCGCCTGCGGCTCCGGCGAGTGCGTCCACGGGCGCTGGCGCTGCGACGGCTCCGACGACTGTCGCGACGGCTCCGACGAGCACGGCTGCGGTAAAATGGGGGGCCGGGGGGTGGGTTTGGGGTCCTGGGGGGCACTGGGGGTCCAGGGGAGCTCTGGGGGCTCTTGGGAGGTGTTTTTGGGGGGATCCTGGGGGGTGCTGGGGGGTGTTGGGGGGTCTGGAGGATGTTGGGGGCTCAGGGGGCTCTTGGGGGGTGGTTTTGGGGTGTGGGGGGACACTGGGGGTTCTGGGGGATGTTGGGGGGTCTGGGGAGTTTTGGGGGCTCAGGGGGACACTGGGGGGTCTGGGGGGTGTTTCTGGGGTCCTGGGGGTTGTTGGGGGCTCTGGGGGTTGGTTTGGGGTCCTGGGGGACACTGGGGGTGTTGGGGCTACTGGGGGGGTGTTGGGGGCTCTGGGGGATCTTGGGAGGTGTTTTGGGGGTCTGGGGGCTCTGGGGGGCGCTCAGGGGGGTCATGGAGGGACATGGGGACATTGTGGGGCACATGGGGGCCATGGGAGGCCCCCCCCGACCTCCCCCGTGTCCCTCCAACAGCCGCGCCCCCTCCATGCCCCCCCGGGCAGTTCCGGTGCCACGGTGGCCGCTGCATCCCGGCCGCTCGACGCTGCGACGGTGACACCGACTGCGCCGACGGCTCCGACGAGGACGGGTGTCCCCATGGTACGGTGAATGCAAAGGGTTCTGGGGGTCCTGGGGAGTTCTGGGGGGTCTTGGGGGTTCCAGGGGGGTCCTGGGGAGTCCCGAGGGGGTTTGGGTGGGTCCTGGGGGGTCCCAGGGGTGCTGATGCCGACTACGCCAACGGCTCCGACAAGGACGGGTGTCCCTGTGGTGCGAGTGAGCGCAAAGGGTTCTGGGGGTCCCAGGGAGTTCTGGGGGGTCCTGGGGGGTCCCGCAGGTGCTGACCCCCCCGCGTGCCCCCCCCAGAATCCCCGTGCGAGGGTCCCGCTTGGTTCCGGTGCCGCTCGGGCGAGTGCGTCCCCATGGGGAGCGTCTGCGACCGGCGCCGCGACTGCCGGGACTGGTCGGACGAGCCCGTCAAGGAGTGCGGTGAGACCCCCCCCCAAATAACACAGCACGGAGACCTCTCCCAAAATAACACGGCATGGAGACCCCCCCAAATAACACGGTATGGAGACCCCCCCCCCCAAATAAAACAGCATGCAGACCCCCCCCAAATAACACAGCATGGAGACCCCCACCCAAATAACACAGCATGGAGACCCCCCCCAAATAACATGGCATGGAGACCCTCCCCAAATAACACAGCATGGAGACCCCCCCCAAATAACATGGCATGGAGACCCCCCCCCAAATAACACAGCATGGAGACCCCCCCCAAATAACATGGCATGGAGACCCCCCCCCAAATAACATGGCATGGAGACCCTCCCCAAATAACACAGCATGGAGACCCCCCCCCCAAAAAATAACACAGCATGGAGATCCCCCAGACCCCAAAATACCCCCTGGAGCCCCCTGGAGCTCCCTGGACCCCCAGTGGGGGTTACTGGGGGTTACTGGTGTCACTGGTGTCACTGGGTCCCTGCTCCCCGCAGGGGTCAACGAGTGTCTCGTGGGGGGGGGCGGCTGCTCCCACCTCTGCCGGGACCTTCCCCTGGGCCACGAGTGTCTGTGCCCGGGGGGGCTGCGCCTGCGGACGGACGGACGGACGTGCGAGGGTGAGACCCCCCCGGACACCCCCAAATCCCCCCGGGACACCCCAAGCCCCAATGGGACCCCCCAGAGCCCCCCGAACTCCCCCTGACCCCCCAGAGCTTCCCCATGACTCCCTGACCCCCCAGGAACCCCCAAACCCCAATGGGACCCCCCAGGGCCCCCCGGGGACCCCCAACCCCTCCATGACCCCCTGAACTCCCCCTGACCCCCCAGGACCCTCCTGACCCCCCCAAACCCCAATGGGACCCCCCAGGACCCCCCACGCCCCAAATTCCCCCCCGACCCCCTCGCTCTCCCCCCACAGACGCTTCAGCGCCGACAGATGCAGCTCCCAGTGTCACCAGTATCACCAGCGTCGCCAGCATCACCAGTGACACCAGTATAACCAGTAACTCCAGTGTCACCGGTGACACCAGTAACACCAGCAACACCAGGGACACCAGTATGACCAGTAACACCAGTAGCGCCAGCAAAGCCTCCAGCAACACTACAACAGGTACCAGCCCCACATCCAGCCCCACACCCCATCCCAGCCCCACATCCGGCCCTACATCCCACCCCATATCCCAACCCTACACCCCAGCCCCACATCCCACCCCATAGCTCATCCCAGCCCCATATCCCACCCCAGCCCCACATCCAGCCCCACACGCCCTGACCCCCCCTCTCCCCGTCTCGCAGGCGATGCTGTGGGGCCGGGGGGGGGCAGGACGGGCCCCACGGTTCTGGCGGTTCTGCTGCCTCTGGGTGAGTTGGGGGGCCCAGAATTGGGGGGCTCGAAACTGGGGGGGTCCAGGAATTGGGGGGTCCCAGAATGGGGGGAAAATGGGTCTGAATGGGGGGGGGGGTCCCAAAATTGGGGTCCCACTTTGGGGTCCCGTTTGGGGTCCTGGTTTGGGGTCCCATTTGGTGTCCCTTTTGGGGTCCAGTTTGGGGTCCCGCTTTGGGGTCCCGTTACGGGTCCTGGTTTGGGGTCCCGTTAGGGGTCCTGTTTGGGGTTCCCACTTGGGTTTCCATTAGGGGTCCCATTAGGATCCCACTTCGGGTTCCCAGTTTGGGTTCCCACTTTGGGGTCCCATTGGGGTCCTGGTTTGGGGTCCCACTTTGGGGTCCCACTTTGGGTTCCTGGTTTGGGTTCCCACTTTGGGGTCCCATTGGGGTCCCGGTTTGGGTTCCTGGTTTGGGGTCCCGTTAGGGGTCCCACTTTGAGGTCCCGGTTTGGGGTCCCGGTTTGGGTTCCTGGTTTGGGGTCCCACTTTGGGGTCCCACTTTGGGGTCCCGGTTTGAGTTCCCGGTTTGGGTTCCCACTTTGGGGTCCCACTGGGGTCCCGGTTTGGGGTCCCACTTTGGGGTCCCACTGGGGTCCCGGTTTGGGGTCCCACTTTGGGGTCCCATTGGGGTCCCAGGGCCCCGGTGGGGGCCGCTCTGACCGCCCCCGTTCCAGGGCTGCTGGCGCTGGCGGCCGCGGGCGCCCGGGGGCTCCGGCAGAGCTGGCACCGCCGCGGCACCAACAGCATCAGCTTCCACAACCCCGTGTTCCGGAAACAGCACGAGGACGAGGAGCCGCTGGGGGGCACCCGGGGGGCCTCGCCTGCCCCACGGTGAGTTATGGGGCAAGGGGACCCCACAGGGAGTTATAGGGCACAGGGGGCGCTCAGGGACCCCATAGGGAGTTATGGGGCACCCGGGGGGCATCACCTGCCCCACGGTGAGTTATGGGGCGCGGGGACCCCATAGGGACTTATGGGGCACATGGGGGGCATCACCTGCCCCATAGTGAGTTATGGGGCAAGGGGGGGGCTCATGGACCCCATAGGGAGTTGTGGGGCAATGGAGGGCTCAGGAACCCCATGCGGGGGTTCAACCGCCCCATAGTGAACTGGGCGGGGGGGGCAGATGTGGGTCTCACCCCCCAACCCTCTGCCCCCCAGCGCCAGCCCCTGAGCCCGGACGACAACGCGGCCCGAGGGGGGGTGGGGGCAGCGCCCCATAACCAGCCCCCCCCAAAACAACGGGAGCAACCGGGGACGCCCCGAACCGCCGGGTGACACCGACACCGGAACCACCGGCTGACACCGGAACCGCGGGGCCCAGTGCGGCTCCATGCGGTTGGATGTGGCCCTACACGCCTGTACACGCCTGTACACAGTTACACATGCCTGTACACGGTTGTACACGCCTGTACACGGCTGTACAGCCATGTACAGGCATGTACAACCGTGTACGGGTGTGTAAAACCACGTACAGCCGTGTACAGGCGTGTACACACATGGTTGTACACAGTTGTATATGCCTGTACATGGCTGTACATGGTTTTACATGCCTGAACATGCCTGTATATGGTTGTATACGCCTGTACATGCTTGTACACGCCTGTACATGGCTGCATATTGTTGTACATGCCTGTATATGGCTGTATATGGTTGTACATGCCTGTACATGGCTCTACATGGTTGTACATGCCTGTACATGGTTGTACACGCCTGTACATGGTTGCACACACTTGTACATGGTTGTACACACTTGTGCATGGCTGTACATGCCTGTACATGCTTGTACACACTTGTGCATGGCTGTACATGCCTGTACATGCTTGTACACACTTGTGCATGGCTGTATATGGTTGTACACACTTGTGCATGGCTGTACATGCCTGTACATGCTTGTACACACCTGTGCATGGCTGTATATGGTTGTACACGCCTGTACATGGCTGTACACGCCTGTACATGGCTGTACACACCTGTACATGGCTGTACACGGCTGTACATGGCTGTACACACCTGTACATGGCTGTACATGCCTGTACACGGCTGTACATGGCTGTACACACCTGTACATGGCTGTATATGGTTGTACACGCCTGTGCATGGCTGTACACGCCTGTACATGGCTGCACACGGCTCTATGTGGCCATCCACGCTTGTACGCGGCCGTATGTGCCATACGCGGCTGCGCACGCCCGTACACGGTCGCACATGCCTGTTCACGCGTGTCCCGCGTGCGCGGCTGCCCCCGGCCTCTTGGGTTTTAACCAAAACTGTGAAAACCGCCCCAAACTGTGGCCTTTGCGGGGGCGGGACCCCCCCCGGACCCCCCAATACACCCTATTTATTGCCCCCCCCCAACCCCGTGTCCCGGCTCCTCCTTCCCCTCCCACAGCCCCACAGCATGTGGGGCCCGGACGCCTGGGTCCCTCCCGGACGCCTGGGTCCCCCAAGGGTTGTGGGGCCCCTTGGGGCTGGGGCACCTGTGGGGCTGGGGGAGGTGGGGGGGGTCCTCTCACCCCATAGATGTGCAGTTGGGGGGCCCGGACGCCTGGGTCCCTCCCACACGCTGTGGGTCGTGGTGGCTGGAAGTGGCTTTATTGGCGGGGGGGGGGACACAAAGGGGGTGACAAGCTGGGGGGGGTCACGTGGCGGGGGGGGGGAGGTGATGTCACGCGGTGTCACGTGATGTCACGGGGGGGCCGTGACCTTCACCATCATCATCGTCACTGTCACCGTCCTGTCCCAGCGGCCGCTCTGTGGGACGGGGGGGGGTGACCCTGTGACCCCCCAAGTGTCCCCGTGTCCCACTCATGGTCCAGCCCGGACGTGTCCCCCCATATCCCCGTCACCCCATATGTCCCTGTGTCCCCATATCCCCCTGTCCCCCCCATCCTCGTGTCCCCTCATATCCCCCCATGTCCTCATGTCCCCCCATGTCCTCATGTCCCCCCATGTCCCCTCGTCCCCGTTGCCCCCCATCCCTGTGTCCCCCCATGTCCCCTTGTCCCCGTTGCCCCCCATTGCTGTGTCCCCCCATGTCCCCCCATCTCCATGTCCCCCTCATATCCCCCTATGTCCCCCCATGTCCCCTCGTCCCCTTGTCACCCCCCATTCCCTGTGTCCTCCCATGTCCCCCCATGTCCTCTTGTCCCCGTGTCCTCCTGTCGCCCCCCATCCCTCTGTCCCCCCATTCCCATGTCCCCACATATCCCCCTGTCCCCATGTCCCCCCCATTCTGTGTCCCCCCGTGTCCCCGTGTCCCCCCGTGTCCCCGTGTCCCCACTCCGGTTCCGTCCGGCCCCACGGGGACGTGGGGCCAGACCCAGTGACAGCACCGGGGACACCGGGGCGGCCGGTACCGGATCTGGGCGCGGTGTCGCCGTCGCCGTCCCCGGGGTCCCCGCGGTGGCACCGGCAGCCGCAGGCGCCGCGGGGCCGGTCGCGGTGGCGCCGCAGCCGCTCCAGGAGCCGCCGGTTCTGGTCCCGCAGCCGCGGCAGCTCCAGCAGCTCCGGCTCCAGCGCCCGCAGCCGCCCCAGCGCCGCCGCCACCTGCGCCCGCGCCAGCACCAGCGACCCCCCCACGCAGCGGGGACCCCCCGGGACCCCCCCAAACAACGGGGGGCCCCCCAGGGACCCTACTGCGCCCGGGACCCCCCCTGGGCAGCCCATGGTTCCTGGGACCCCCCCCCGGGCCCCCATCGTCCCCGAGACCCCCTCAGTGACCAGGGCCCCCCCTGGGGACCCCACTGTCCCTGGGACGCCCCTGGTCTCTGGGACCCCCCCCAGGGCCCCCATCGTCCCCGAGACCCCCCCAGTGACCAGGGTCCCCCCTGGGACCCCCCCTGGGATCCCCATTGTTACTGGGGCCCCCCCTGGGACCCTTCCCCGTCCTCGGGGGGTGTCCGGGGGGGGTGTCCCCAGGGGGGTCCCCAGGGCGGGGCCCCAGGAGTTGCGGTGGGGCCGGGGCCGGGGGGGGGGGCCCCGCCGTGCCCCCCCCGGGCGCGGCAGCCCCAGCCCCCTCTCCACGGCCTCCACGTAGCCCAGGAAGCCCAAGTCCAAGTGGAACCCGTAGGGGGTCTCCAGGGTGTACGGGGGGGGCCCGGCCCCCCCCGGCGGGGGGGACACGGCCTGGGGACCTGTGGGGACAGTGACACAACCTGGGACCCCTCCCCGCCCCGCCCGGGGACACCGGCCTCAAAGGAACCCAGGCGTCCGGGACCCACAACCCTCGGGGGACCCAGGCGTCCGGGAGGGACCCAGGCGTCCGGGAGCCCCAAACTCCACCAGACCCACATCTATGGGGCAGGGAGACCCCCCCTCCCAGCCCCACAGGGACCCCAGCCCCAGGGGGACCCAGGCGTCCGGGACCCACAACCCTCGGGGGACCCAGGCGTCCGGGAAGGACCCAGGCGTCCGGGACCCCCAACCTCCCCCAGCCCCACATCTATGGGGCAGGGAGACCTCACCTGGGAAGGCGTCGCCTCGCAGGACCTGCGCCATGACACCCCGGCCTGTGGGGGGGAAACGGGGCGGGGGGGGTCAGCGATGGGGACCCAGGCGTCCGGGAGGGACCCAGGAGTTCGGGGGAACCCAGGAGTTCGGGGGAACACACCACCCCAATGGGGCTCCCAAGAGGTGTGTGTGTTGGGGGGGGGGGGGGGGGGTGCCAGGCTCTGGGAGGGGGGGCGACCCGGACGCCTGGGTCCCCTCCCGAACGCCTGGGTCCCCTCCCGAACGCCTGGGTTCCCCCTCCGGCGCCTCTTCGGCCACACATGGAACCAATTAAAGCGGCTCCGGCTCCTCCGCGCCCCCCCCGCCCCACATTCCGCGGGACCGCCCCGATCCCCCCGGGACCCCCGGACCCCCCGATCCCCCCGGGTCCCGCCGCCCACCCCCCGCTGCTGCCGCCGCTCGGGTCCGCTCGCGGCCACGCCCCTTTTCCTGGCCACGCCCCCTCCCCAAGCCCCGCCCTCCCCGCAGCCCCGGCCGAAAAGGCCACGCCCACTCACCTACAGACCACGCCCCCTCATCTAGACGCCACGCCCCCGTGTGCTGCCGCCGATTGCTTCCCGCGCCTGTCATGCTGAACAGTCTCCGCCCCATCCCGCTCCAGCCAATGGCGAGCCGCCGTGCGCCTCCCTGCCCTCCGATTGGCTCCGGTGGCCGTCAGTGAGGCACCGCCTCCTCCAATACCTAGCGGGCGGGGGCGGGCCAGGATGGCATTGGCCCCGCCAACCGTCAATCACGAGCAGCCCCGCCCCCCCGCCATCCGCTTCCTCGTCCAATAGTGCGCTCCCTCCCGCCCTCCAATGAGCGTCCGATTGGCCCTCCCCGCCGCCACTCAGCGCCTCTCCCCGCCCTCCCCTCCACCATTGGCCGCCGCCCGCCGTCACTCACCTCCCCGCGCCGCTCCCATTGGCCAGCACACCCCCCCGGGGAGGGCGGGCCCGCCCCGTCGCGCTCCCAGCGTGCCCCGCGCGGTGTGTGGAGAAGCGCGGCCTGTTCCCGCGTCGCGCCCTCGCCGCCGCCGCCATGTCCGATTACAGCCCCGCCGGGCCGCCTCCCACCCCAGGGCCGCCCGGAGGGGCCCCCGCCGCCCCTTCCACGGGGGCCCCGCAACCTCCGGGAGCCGCCGGAACCGCGGCGGGGGGCCCAAGCGGCGGGCCGGGCCCCGGCGGCGCGGGGGGGGGGATCCGGAAAGACGCGTTCGCCGACGCCGTTCAGCGGGCCCGGCAGGTGAGGGGCCCGGCGGGGGGGGGGGAGGCACCGGGAGGCGCCGGGGTCCCCCTGCCCCCCCCGCCGCGGCGCCGCGGCCCCTCCCCCGCCGTGCCGGGCCCCTCCCCCACCCTCCCGGTAAGGCCCCGCCCCCCCCGGGGGCGCGCGGGGTTTCCCCCCCCCCCAAAAAAAAACCCGCTCCCCGGGGGGGGAACCGCGGGGGGGGTCCCGGGTAATTAGCGGTAATTAATTAGTAGTAACGCGGGGGGGGATGTGTGTTACCCCCCCCCCCTGCAGTTTACCGGGGACCCCACGGGGCCTGGGGGGGGTTGGGGGGTCCCGGTGAAATGGGGGGGGGGGGGGGGGGGGGGGAAGCATTTGGGGGGGAGCTTGTGATTGGGGGGGGGGTTGGGGGACCCCCCCCCTTGTATGGGGCACTTGGGGGGTCCCGTGAAATGTGGGGCCTGGGGGGGGTTTGGGGGTTCGGGGGTGGGGGGGTTGAGACCATTTGGGGGGGACTTTGTGATTTGGGGGGGGTTTGGGGGTTCCCCCCCTTGTATGGGGCACGTGGGGGGGTTGGGGGTTCAGGGGGGTTGGGGGGTCCCGCCAAAATGGGGGGGTGGGGGGGGCATATTTGGGGGTTCCCGCCTCTTGTGTGGGGCACTTGGGGGGGTTTGGGGGGGTCCTGTGAAAATGTGGGGCTGGGGGGGGTTTGGGGGTTTAGGGGAGTTTGGGCCGCCCCCCCCTGCCCAGTGTGGGACCGTTTGGGGGGGACCCTGTGATGATGGGGGTGGGGTGTTTAGGGAGGGAGGTTTGGGGGTTCCCCCCCCCCACACCTTGTATGGGGCACTTGGGGGGGTCCCGTGAAATGTGGGGCCTGGGGGGGGTTTGAGGGTCTCTGGGGGAGTTGGGGGGTCCCGGCAAAATGTGGGGCCTGGGGGGGGGAGGGTTTTGGGGTTCCCCCCTCCCATGGGGAGGATTTGGGGGGGCCCCGTGGTTATGGGGGGGGGGTGGGGGGCTCCTGCCAAAATGGGGGCGTCGGGGGGGTTTTTAGGGATTTGGGGTTCCCACCTTGATTGGGGGGGGCTCTTGTCACCGTATGGGGCTCGGGGCAGGGGAGGGGGCTGCGGGGTCCCTGCGATGCTGGGGGGGCCATGGGGAGGATTTGGGGGGTCCCGGGGTGGGGGGGTCACCCCCAAAAAACCGACCGTTCCCTTTGCAGATAGCGGCGAAAATCGGGGGGGACACGGCGACCACGGTCAACAACAACACCCCCGATTTCGGCTTCGGGGGGGGCAGAAGCGGCAGCTGGAGGATGGTGGTAAGCGGGGGGGGCGCACCTCGAAATTTGGGGGGGCTTACCCCCAAATTGAGCCCCAAATTTTGAGGGTTCAGCTGATTTTATTCCCCCCTCCTCCACCTCCAGATCAGCCAGAGAGCAAGAAGTTGGCGACACAGGGGGATTGTGAGTATTGGGGGGGTTGGGGGGCTTGTGGGCCCCCCGGAGGTTTGGGGGGGGCACTGGAGACCCCCCCAAATTGCAGGGGGGGGAGTGTGACCCCTAAATTCTCATGGTGGGGGGGTCGGTTCCATCCGCAGCACTCCCGACCCAGCTGGGACCCATCCACCCCCCTCCCAGGTGAGTTTGGGGGTTTTTTGGGGGCTGGGGGGGGTCACAAGGGGTTTAGGGGGGCCCTGAGGATTTGGGGGGGTCACACGGGGGTTTTGGGGGGGGTCACGACGTGTTTGACCCCCCCAAAAATGTGGCTTTTGCAGCAGATCGACGGTAACAGAGGAATATCGCGTCCCCGACGGGATGGTGGGACTCAGTGAGTCTGGGGGGGTTTGGGGGTTCAGGGGGGCGGGGGGTTTGGGGGGGCCCCCTGCACCCCCAATATATGACATTTTTCCTTCCTCCCCCCCAGTTATCGGACGTGGGGGGGAGCAAATCAACAAGATCCAGCAGGACTCGGGTTGCAAAGTACAGATCTCCCCAGGTAACCCCGAAATTAAACTGGGGGGGTGGGCCTGGGATGCCCTGATTCCCAGGGGGGTCCCCAACATCTCCCTCTTGCCCCCCCCAGCGCATCCATTCCCCAATTTCTTCCTGGGGGGGTCCTTAACTGTCACCTTTCCTTGCTGGGGGGTGGGGGGGAAGCCCAATTTGTTGCTTTTTCTTAGGGTGGGGGGAGTCACGGTTCCCTTTTTTTGGGGGGTCATCACCTGGTTTGTGGGTGGGGGGGCCCTAATCCCCCCTTTAATTTGGGGGTGTCGCAGCCCCCCCATTTCACTAATTATATGGGGTGGGGGGATAAGGAAAACAACGCTCAACACAGACCAGGGGGTTCCCACCCCAAAACCCTTTGTGGGGTGTACGGGGGGGGTCCCTAAAACCCTGTGTGGGTTGTGGGGGGGGTCCCCAAAACCCTGTGTGGGGTTTGGGGGGGTCCCAGAACCGTGTGCCCCCCCTCCCTGCAGACAGCGGCGGGTTACCCGAGCGCAGCGTCTCCCTCACCGGCTCCCCCGAGGCCGTGCAGTGAGTACGAAACATCCCCAAATATCTCCCCTCCCTGCACCCCAAAACCACAAACCCCCTGTAACACGCCCCTCCCGCAATGTGTTCCCTCTCTCTAGAAAAGCAAAACTCCTCCTGGACGACATTGTATCGCGGGGGCGGGGGGGCCCCCCGGGACAGTTCCACGAAAACGCCAACGGCCAGAACGGGACGGTGCAGGAAATTATGATCCCGGCCGGCAAAGCCGGGTTGGTTATCGGCAAAGGCGGCGAAACCATCAAACAACTGCAGGTACTTCCCGCCCCGTGCCCCCCCCCCAAAAATCAATCCGGACCCCCCACGGGGTATTTTTTGGGGTGGGGGAGTCCCTAAAATTGCTGCGTCCTCCCCCCGTAGGAGCGAGCAGGGGTGAAGATGATTCTGATCCAGGACGGTTCGCAAAACACCAACGTGGACAAACCGCTGCGGATAATCGGGGATCCTTACAAAGTCCAGGTGTGCCCCCCCTAAAAACACACCCCCTCCCCGCATAAAAAACAGCCTCTGCACCCCAAAAACCCCCCTGTACCCCCAAATCCACAGCAAGCCTGCGAGATGGTGATGGACATTCTGCGCGAGCGCGACCAGGGCGGGTTCGGCGACCGCAACGAATACGGTTCCCGGGTCGGCGGCGGCATCGACGTGAGTTTGGGGGGGGCCCCCCAAACACATGGTTACATCTGCCCCCCCGCCCCAGCTCGCTGTGGGGCAGTTGAACCCCCCCCGTGTCCCCCCATGGGGTTCCTGAGCCCCTCGTGCCCCGTAGCGAGCTATGGGGTATGTGAACCCCCCCATCACCCCCCCCATGGGGTTCCTGAGCCCTCCCCCGTGCCCCATAACTCGCTATGGGGTTCATGAGCCCCCCCCTTGCCCCATAACTCGCTATGGGGTTCCTGACCCCCCCATTTTACCGTCCCCCCCATTTTTAGGTGCCGGTCCCCCGGCACTCGGTCGGCGTCGTCATCGGCCGCAGCGGCGAGATGATTAAAAAAATCCAGAACGACGCGGGGGTGCGGATACAGTTTAAACAAGGTAAGACG
Source organism: Caloenas nicobarica (assembly GCF_036013445.1). NCBI lineage: Eukaryota > Metazoa > Chordata > Aves > Columbiformes > Columbidae > Caloenas > Caloenas nicobarica. The sequence continues at coordinate 379,806 of NC_088280.1, forward strand.
AACCCCCCCGCCCCAAATTTTTTTGGGGACCCCCCCCCAAATCCCCCCAGACCCCCCCAAATTCCCCCCAGACCTTCCTGGGACCTGTAAGACCTGCTGGGGTTGGGTCATGATGGGACCCCCCCAAACCCTCTGAGACTCCCCCAAAACCTCTGGGGACCCCCCCAAACTCCCTGGGACCTCCCAACCCCCTCCAGACCCCCCAAAATTCCTGGGAACCCCCAAATTCCCCCCACACCTTCCTGGGCCCTTTGAGACCCGCTGGGGCTGGTCATGACGTGTCCTCCTCCCCACCCCTTTGGACCCCCCAAACCCCCTTGTGACCCCCCCAAACCCCCTGTGCCCCCCCAAAACCTCTTGGGGACCCCCCCCCAAACTCCCTGGGACCCCCCAGATCCCCCCAAGATTCTTGGGACCCCCCGAATTCCCCCTACACCTTCCTGGACCCTTTGAGACCCGCTGTGCTTGGGTCATGATGGGACCCCCCCAAACCCCCCCTGTGCCCCCCCAAAACCCCCGGGGGACCCCCCTGTGCCCCCCCCCGCACCCTAAAATCCTGTTCCCCCACCCCAGATGACGGGACGGGCCCCGAAAAAATCGCCCACATCATGGGCCCCCCCGACCGTTGCGAACACGCCGCCCGTATCATCAACGACCTCCTGCAGAGCCTGCGGGTAGGGGGGGGGCGACCCGGGGCCCCCCGAAATGGGGGGAACCGCTTCCCCCCCCCAACCTGACACCTCCATTCCCCCCGCAGAGCGGCCCCCCGGGACCCCCCGGCCCGGGGATCCCTCCGGGGGGGCGGGGGAGAGGGAGGGGCCAGGGAAATTGGGGCCCCCCCGGGGGTGAAATGACCTTCTCCATCCCCACCCATAAATGCGGGTTGGTCATCGGGAGAGGTGAGCAAACCCCTTTAAAAAAAAAACCCCCCGAACCCCCCCCAAAAATACCACAAACCCCCTAAATTAACTGTGGGGGGCCCCCCCGTGCCCCCCCCCCGGCAGGCGGGGAGAACGTCAAAGCCATTAACCAACAAACGGGGGCGTTCGTGGAGATTTCTCGCCAGTTGCCCCCCAACGGTGACCCCAACTTCAAACTCTTCATCATCCGCGGCTCCCCCCAGCAAATCGACCACGCCAAGCAGCTCATCGAGGAGAAAATCGAGGTGCCGCGGGGGGGGGACACCCCAAAATTTATCCTCCCCCCCCGGTCGTTTATTAACCCCCCTTTTTTTTATATAGGGGCCGCTTTGCCCCGTGGGGCCCGGCCCGGGGGGCCCCCCCGGCCCCACCGGCCCTATGGGACCGTTCAACCCAGGACCCTTCAACCAAGGCCCCCCCGGCGCCCCCCCGCAGTGAGTAATTAATTGTTTAATTAGCAGGGGGACCGTCCTTCTGGGGGGTGTGTGTCCCCCGCCTTATTTTCCCTTTTCCACAGCCCCGGCGGCCCCCCCCCCCATCAATACCCCCCCAAGGTTGGGGCAACACTTACCCGCAATGGCAACCGCCGGCCCCCCACGACCCCAGTAAGTATCGTGCCCCCCCCCCCCCACCCCCCCTTAATTAATTAATACCACCCCCCGCCGTGCTTAATTAACAACCCAATTAATTCATTCTTGCCCCCCCCAGGTAAAACGGCGGCCGCCGACCCCAACGCCGCTTGGGCCGCGTATTATTCCCATTATTACCAGCAGCCCCCGGGGCCGGTGCCGGGGGGGCCCCCCGCCCCTGCCGCCGCCCCCCCCGTGCAGGGGGAGCCCCCCCAGCCCCCCCCCACCGGTCAGGCCGATTACACCAAGGCCTGGGAGGAATATTATAAAAAAATAGGTGGGTGCCGCCCCCCCCCCCCCCCCCAAAAAAAAAGAGGTTATCGGGGGGTTTGTCGCCGCTTGGGAAACCTGAATTGTGTGTGTGTCCCCGCCCTGAATTGGCTCTGGGGAGCTTGACCCCCCCACGGGAAGCCCCAAATTGCCCCTGGGGACCTCGACCCCCCCCACCTAGGAATGATTTCCCCCCACTCAGGGAACCCCAAGCTGCCCCTGGGGACCTTGACCCCCCCCACCCAGGGACTTTGATTCCCCCCCAGGAATCCCAAATTGTCCCTGGGGGGCCCTGACCCCTCCCCCAGGAGCAGTGCCCCCCCCCAGGGAACCCCAAATTGCTGCTGGGGGCCCTAAATTGCTCCTGGGGAACTTGACACACCACCCCCCCCCCCCCAAACTGCCCCGGGGTGACTTTGCCCCCCTCCCCGGGACCCCCTAAATTGGCTCTGGGGACCCTAGGGTGACCCTGACCCCCCCCAAATCCCCCCCCTGGAGCCCCTGGACCCCCCAAACCCCTATGGGGGGGTCCCACTCCCCCCCGCTGTATTTTTGGGGGGTATCTGACCCCCCCCGTGCCCCCCCCCAGGCCAGCAGCCCCAGCAACCTGGGGCCCCCCCGCAACAGGACTACACGAAAGCCTGGGAGGAATATTACAAAAAACAAGGTAAAACCCCCCAAAACCCACAGCGGGGGGGCCATGGTGGGGGGCAGGGGAGTGTCCCCCCCCCCACCTCACGACCCCCCTGTCCCACCCCCAGCGGCGCAAGTGGCAACAGGGGGTGGTCCCGGGGCCCCCCCCGGCCCCCAACCCGACTACAGCGCGGCCTGGGCTGAGTATTATCGGCAGCAGGCGGCTTATTACGGGCAAACCCCGGGGGGGGCAGGGCCCGCGCCCCCCCCACGCAGCAGGGACAGCAGGTACGCACCCCCCCGGGCCCCCCCAAAATACCTGGGACCCCCCCCCTCCCCAAATCCCCCCAGGCCTTCCTGGGTCCTTTGAGACCTGCTGGGGTTGGGTCATGATGGGACCCCCCCACACCCCCTGGGAACCCCCCCCGAATTTCTGGGCCCCCCCAAAATTTCTGGGACCCCCCCCAAAGTTTCTGAGACCCTCCCAAATCCCCCCAGGCCTTCCTGGGTCCTTTGAGACCCGCTGGGGTTGGGTCATGATGGGACCCCCCGACACAACAGGTTTGACCCCCCCATGCCCCCCCCACCCCATGGGACCCCCCCATACCCTCTGGGACCCCCCCAGACCCCCCAAAATCACCCCAGACCCCCCAGCTCCCCTAAACCCCATGGGGTTGAGTCACGATGTGGCCCCCCCAACACAGCAGATGTGACCCCCCCGTGCCCCCCCCACCCCATGGGACCCCCCCAAACCCCTTGGGGACCCCCCCACACCCCTCCAAACCCCTTGGGACCCCCCCAAACCCTCACCCTGCACCATAGCGGGGGGTGGATTAGCTATAACCCCCCCAATTTTTTGGGGGGGAGGGGGGTCAGCACACCCCATATCGAACTGGGAGGGGGGGGGGGGTCACATTTGCCCCCCCCAACCCCCCCATTTTTTTCCGCCCATAGGCTCAGTGAACCGAATGTGAACCCCCCGTCTGTGACCCCCCCTTTTGTTTTTGGCGAGCGGCTGCGAGCGGCCCCCCCCCAAAATAAAACCACCACCCCCCCCCCAAAAGTTTTGGGGGGGGCTTAAATTCCCCACCCCCCCCCCACCCCCCCAAAAGCCGCCGCTCGGAGAAAAACCACCTGAATCGCCCCAAAAATCTCCTGGGGGGCCCCCGCGGCCCCCCCGCGCGTAGGTAGAGCCGAACATTCCTCGGAGCCGCCGGGGGGCCCCCCCAAAACCCCCCAAACCCCGGGACCCCCCCCCCAAAATCCCGGGGCCCCCCCCGGCCGCTCCCCCGTGTCCGTTCAGGAGGAGACAGAGACAAAAAAAAAGCCGAAAACCGTCAAAAAAAAGTCAAAACAAACCCGCCAGGAAACCACCAATTGTAACGCTCAAGTTTTTACTTTTTACCGCTTGTTTTTAACTTCACAAATAAATGAGAACAAAACTCCACCTGCCTCGGACTCTGCCCACGGTTTTGGGGGGGAAATCTGGGGCTTTTGGGGGGAAATCCGGGGATTTTGGGGGGAAAACTGGGGATTTTGGGGCAAAATTTGGGGGTTTCGGTCCCAACTTGGGGAGGTTTAGGCCCGAATCGGAGGATTTTAGACACAAATCAGAGGGTTTTAGACCCGAATCGGAGCGGTTTGGGCCAAATTCTGGAGGTTTTAGGCCCTGTTGGGGATTTTAGTTCTAAATGGGGGGATTTGGGGCTAAAATAATGAGATTTTAGGTCTAAATCGGGGCTTTCAGGCCCAAATCTGGGAGGGTTTAGGCCCAAATTGGCATTTTGAGGCCGTTGCTATGGCGACGCTTCCGGAGAGAGGCGGGGGCGTGACGTCGCGCTACTTCCGTTCCTGCCTGAGGGAACTTCCGGTCCTGCGCAGTGCGGCGGCGCGGGCGCTGGTGCGGCCTGAGGGGCGTTCGGGGGGTCTGGGGGTGTCTATAGGGGTCTGGTGGGGTCTATAGGGGTCTGGTGGGGTCTATAGGGGTCCGGGGGGGTCTATAGGGGTCCGGGGGGGCGTATAGGGGTGTGGAGGGGCACTTAGAGCGTCTTTATAAGGCCCTGGGGTGAGTTACTGGGGCCTGGGGGCGGCTGCACTGGGCCCTGAGGGGACCTATAGGGGTCTGGGGGGCCTTGGAGGGGGGAGCTGGGGTCTGGGGGGGTCTCTATAGGGGTCTGGGGGACCTTATAGGGGTGGGGGGGGCCCTATAGGGGTCTGGGGGGGTCTCTGTAGGGGTCTGGAGGGCCCTATAGGGGTCTGGGGGGGTCTCTATAGGGGTCTGAGGGACCTTATAGGGGTCTGTGGGGTCTGGGGGGCCTTGGAGGGGGGAGCTGAGGTCTGGGGGGGTCTCTATAGGGGTCTGGGGGACCTTATAGGGGTGGGGGGGGCCCTATAGGGGTCTAGTGGGGTCTCTATAGGGCCTGGGGGGGTCCCCGCTTGGGGGGACACACGACAGAACCTTCACCCCCCACATTGTGTCCCCCCCCCAGGACCCCCCTGAGCCGCATCCGGGGCCACTCGTGTCCCCCCCCCTGCCGCAGGGATGACGTCACTGGTGAGTATGGGGGGGGGACACCCGCAGGGACCCCCCCCAAACCCCCTGTGTGTGTGTGTGTCCCCAGGGACCCCCCCAAACCCCCTGTGTGTGTGTGTCCCCCCCAGGCCACCAGCAGCCAGATGGTCACCGAGTACGTGGTTCGTGTCCCCAAGTGAGTCTGGGAGGGGGACAAGGGGTTTGGGGGGGACCCAGGTGGTTTGGAGGGGTCAGGGGGTTTGGGGGGGGACACGGGGTTTTGGGGGGGTCAGGGGGTTTGGGGGGGGTCAGGGGATTTAGGGGGGCTTGGGGGTTCAGGGGGCTTGGGGGGTCTGGGGGGTGTCAGGGGGTTTGTTGGGGCCCAGGGGTTGTCAGGGGGGTTTGGGGGGTCCCACAGGGGGTGGTGACAGCCATGTCCCCCCCCAGGAACACCAGCAAGCGCTACAACATCATGGCCTTCAACGCCGCCGACAAGGTCAACTTCAGCACCTGGCACCAGGTGACACGGGGGACAATGGGGACACTGGGGGGACGCTGGGGACGCGTCCTGTGAGCAACCAGTGGCTGCACCAGGAGGACGAACTGCCCGGGGGGGTTGGGGACAGTGACATCTGGGGCCACCAGGGTGAGGTGACACTAGGGAGGTGACACCGGGGATGTGTCCCCAGGCCCGGCTGGAGCGCGACCTGAGCAACCGGCGGCTGTACCAGGAGGACGAGCTGCCCGAGGCCGGCGCCGGCAGCGAGTTCCACCGGCGGCTGCGGGACGAGGCGCGACGGCGCAAACTGGGGATCGTCCTGCGCGAGTTCCGGGCCGAGGAGCAGCCCTGGCTGCTGCGCGTCAACGGCAGGACGGGACGGAGGTGACACTGGGGACATGGGGGACGTGGGGGGACACTGGGGACGTGGGGGGACAGGAGGGATCGTCCCAGCCCTGGCTGCTGCGCGTCAACGGCGGGACGGGACGGAGGTGACACTAGGGACATGGGGGGACAACGCGGGGACAGGGACAGTGTGGGGACAGGTGTGGGATGGGGATGGGAAGAGTTTGGGGACAATGTGGGGATGGGGACAATGTGGGGACAGGGATGGGACGGGAACAGTTTGGGGACAATGTGGGGACAGGGATGGGGATGGGAAGAGTTTGGGGACAATGTGGGGACAGGGATGGGGATGGGAAGAGTTTGGGGACAATGTGGGGACAGGGACGGGAAGGGTTTGGGGACAACGGGGGACAGGGGTGGGAAGGGTTTGGGGACAATGTGGGGACAGGGACGGGAAGGGTTTGGGGACAACGGGGGACAGGGGTGGGAAGGGTTTGGGGACAATGTGGGGACAGGGGTGGGGACAGGACGGGGATGACACGAGGACAAGAGGCTTGCGGAGGGGCTGGGGGGTCTGTCCCCCGGTGTCCCCAACGTCCCCAACGTCCCCGCAGGTACCGGGGGGTGAAGAAGGGCGGTGTCACCGAGAACGCCTCCTACTACGTGTTCACCCAGTGCCCCGACGGCGCCTTCGAGGCCTTCCCGGTGCTGAACTGGTTTAACTTCACCCCCCTGGCGCGGCACCGCACGCTGACCGCCGAGGAGGCCGAGGAGGAGTGGGAGAGGTGACACTGGGGACACTGGGGGGACATGGGGACACTGGGGGACAGGGGACAGCGGGTTCCCAGTGCTGAACTGGTTCCCAGTTTGGAACTGGTTTAACTTCACCCCCTGGCGTGGCACTGCACGCTGACGGCCAAGGAGGCTGAGGAGGAGTGGGAGAGGTGACACTGGGGACATTGGGGACACTGGGGGGACATGGGGACATTGGGGGATCAAGGGACATGGGGACAGCGGGTTCCCAGTGCTGAACTGGTTCCCAGTGCTGAACTGGTTTAACTTCACCCCACTGGTGTGTCACTGCGCACAGGAGGCCGAGGAGGAGTGGGAGAGGGGACACTGGGGACATTGGGGACACTGGGGGGACATGGGGACACTGGGGGACAGGGGACAGCGGGTTCCCAGTGCTGAACTGGTTCCCACTGCTGAACTGGTTTAACTTCACCCCCCTGGCCCTGTCACGGTCACCCCGATGGCCAAGTGGGAGAGGTGGGGACAAGGGGACACTGAGGGGACACAAGGACACGCAGGGGACATTGAAGGGGACAGGGGGCTATGGGGACACCCCAGATCCCTGTCACCTGCAGCAAGGGAGGTGACAGCGCTGTCCCCATGTGCCCCAAAGTGGGACAAGGTCCTGACACCCCATAGCAGGGGAGGTGACACCGCTGTCCCCTGTGTCCCCATGTCCCCTGTGTCCCCAAAGTGGGATGAAGTCCTGACCCCCCCATAGCAGGGGAGGTGACACTGTTGTCCCGTGTCCCCCAGGTGGGACAAGGTCCTGATGCCCCATAGCAGGGGAGGTGACACTGGTGTCCCCTGTGTCCCCATGTCCCCCAATGTGGGACAAAGTCCTGAACCCCCATAGCAGGGGAGGTGACACCGCTGTCCCCTGTGTCCCCCATGTCCCCTGTGTCCCCCAAAGTGGAACAAGGCCCTGACACCCCATAGCAGGGGAGGTGACACTGTTGTCCCCTGTGTCCCCCAAAGTGGGACAAGGTCCTGACCCGCATAGTAGGGGAGGTGACACTGCTGTCCCCATGTCCCCCATGTCCCTTGTCCCCAGGAGGAACAAGGTCCTGACCCACTTCAGCATCATGCAGCAAAGGGGGGGTGGTGACACCACTGTCCCATGTCCCCCGTGTCCCCAGGAGGAACAAGGTCCTGAACCACTTCAGCATCATGCAGCAGCGGCGGCTGCGGGACCAGGACGAGGAGGAGGAGGAGGAGCGCGGCGGGAGGAAGGTCCCCAAGAAGGGAGGGGACAGGGACAGGGGCCACGGGGACAGGGGGGACCTGCGGATCCACGACCTGGAGGACGATCTGGAGCTGAGCTCCGAGGAGAGCGAGGGCAGCGAGGCCGAAGGTGGGGACAGGGGACAAGGACAGGGGGACAGGGGATAGGGGGACAGGGACATGGCAATGAAGGACATGGGGACAGGGGGGACATGGGGACGGGGGGATATGGGGATGGGGGGACATGGGGACGGGGGACAGGGGGGACATGGCGATGAGGGACAGGAGGACACACATGGACAGAGGGGATGGGGACATTGGGACAAGGGGGACACGGGGACACAGGAATGAGGGGGACGGGAGGACATGGGGACACCGAGACAGGGGGACATGGCGGGCACGGAGATGGGGGGACATGAGGATGCAGGAACATGGGGGACAGGGACAGGGGGACATGGGGACACAGGGACAAGGGGGACATGGAGATGGGGGGACATGGGGACGTGAGGATGCAGGAATGGGGGGACATGGGGACATAGAGATGGGGGGACAGGGACATGGGGACACGGGGACGGGGGACACGGGGACGGGGGCCACGGGGAGCTGTGCCCAGCGGGTGCCGCTCGTGTCCCCCCCAGGGGACAAGGTCCCCAAGCGGAAGGCGCCGCCGGGCGGGAGGAAGAGGAGGAAGAAGAAGAAGGGCTCGGAGGACGAGGCGTTCGAGGACAGCGACGACGGCGACTTCGAGGGACAGGAGGTCGACTACATGTCCGACGCCTCCAGGTTGGGGCGGGGACGACCCCAAAACATCCCCAAAATGTCCCCAAATGTCCCCAAATAACCCCCCGCCCCACAGTAGCTCGCAGGAGGAAGAAGAGGCCAAGGCCAAGGTGACCAAAGAGGACGACGGGCCCAAAGGTGGGACAAGGGACACCCCCCTGGCAGCGGGGGGGGGTCTTGTGCCCCCCCAAGTGTCACTGTTGTCCCCACGTTGTCACCGTTGCGTGTCCCCCCCCAAAAAAAGGAATCGACGAGGCGAGCGAGAGCAGCGAGGAGAGCGAAGAGGAGAAGGCGCCCGAGGAGAAGGAGGAAGAAGAGGAGGAAAAAAAGGTCCCGACCCCCCAGGAGAAGAAAAAGAAGAAAGGTGGGGACCCCCCCGGCCCCCCCCGGGGTGGTTTTGGAGTGAAAAGGGCCAGAAATGGGATTGATCATTGTGCGACCCCCCCCGCAGACAGCAGCGACGAGTCGCAGACGTCGGAGGAGAGCGACATCGACAGCGAAACCTCCTCCGCGCTCTTCATGGCGGTGAGGGGGGGCCCCAAAAATCCCAGGGGTCCCAAAAATCCCAGGGGGGCCCCAAAAAAATCCCAGGGGGTCCCAAAATACCTGGGGAGGGGGGTCTCAAAAAATCCAGCGGGTCCCAAAATACCTGGGGGGGGGTCCCAAAAAATCCAGGGGGTCCCCAAATCCCGGGGGGGGGATCCCCAAAATCCCCCCCACCCTCCCCTCACGACCCCCTTTATTGCAATGAGGGGGGTCCCCAAAAAGAACCCCAGGGGGTCCCCAAAAATCCTGGGGAGGGTCCCCAAATTCCCC